>NC_089250.1:34672142-34990267 GCF_963930625.1 Muntiacus reevesi
GACTAAACCATAAAATAAAGCATCGCTAAGACCCATCAAGCTCTTATTTTCTCAAGATGAAGACTTTGATATTAGGTTTGTGTCAATAACTTTTTACATCATTCTTCTGGAAGTTCTTCTAGGCTCCCCACTGTGTGGACCCCTGAAGGATGCTCTTGGTTCGTTTTCACTGGGAAACCCAGCTCTAATTTTCTGTCACCACAACTTGGTTCTCTCAGCTCTCTTGTCAATGAGCTATTAATTCCTAGAGTCAGAAACAGGAGGGGAGACACTTTTGGAAGGCAAGGAGAAAGCAGGGCACAAAAGCCATCATGGTGAATGTTGCTTTGGTTGCCAAAAACAAAAATTTCAGCATAGAGAGGTCACTTAGTCCAGCACATGCTCAGCGTGTTCAGGTAAGTTCTGTCGGGTGTCAGGACGAACTGGGCAGAGCACTGGGCTTGGGTCCGAAGATACAGGTGGTCTTATTTTTTTGAAATACACACCAAACACTTTGGGATAAAACGATGGGATGTCTGTGAAATTTCTTCAGCAAAACAAAAATAGACAAAACAAACCAGAAAAATACTGACAATGACTAAAGCTAGGTGATGGACCCAGGGATTATGATCTATTCTCTCTGCTCTTCTTATGTTTGAAAATTTCAATCAATAAAAAGAAAAAAGAAAACCAAATGCTTGGATTTCCATTTTGATGTTGACATTTATCAGCTGAATCACTGAGCCAGTCACTAGACTTCTTGGCTTCCTTAGCTGTAAAATCAGGGATTAACTTTCATCATTGCTTTGAGGAATAGCAGAGTAATGCATAAAAATCCCTTGTCAACCCTAAAGTACTACACAAATGTCAGTTTTTCACTGATTAAAGTAGAAGATAAATCAATCAGATGCTGGCTGAGGCCGCCAAAAAGTGGCTGAACTTCCCCTAACACAGCTCTACTTGCTAATCCTCATCCCAGCTCCTCCCAGATGGTTTTCTAATTGGAACTTGGTGCAGGTTCCTGCCCCCAGAGGCAGGTTTGGACCTTTCCTAGGCGTGTGGTGACCTGGAGTTTATTCCTGGGATCCATTCAGTGGCGTAACTGGGGCGTAAGAAAGGGCTGGGGAGAAAGCTTGGTTGCCGCTGGGTGGCAACATGACGGCGGCGCTCTTTCATTTTACTGTTGATTTCAGGCCATCTGATGCTTGCAACTGGCTCTCTTCATTTCAGCCTGGACCACAAAATCTCAAAATAGGAGTGATCACTAAGCCCCCTTGCCACCTCCTCTCTGGGAGAGTGAGGTTGATGGCGGATGATGACAGCACCCTGGTCTCAGAGCTTCCAGCTTGGTTGTGCTAAGGAGTGAGTGAGGATGTGAGGTCTCCCTCCAGGCCTGTCCACCCTGGGCAGGTGAGGCTGGAATCCCTAATCCACACAACAAGCCATTAATATTAATACCTGACTTCTAGGATGGCTGCATGAATCAAGCAAGATCCTGACACATGCTGTTTATGGTGTGGTAGGTGTCACAGCACACAGACAAGTCTCAGTCTCAGACATCTTTCTGAAAGCCACATGAAGGGCTCCTCAGCAGGGAGGAGTGAGGAGGGGACATGCTCCCCACCCACTCCCCTGACAGCACCCTCTCCCAATCAAACTTGGGCGTCCATCTGACTGTGTCTCTCTTCAGCATCTGCCTTCCCTTCTTTCCACCCTCCTCTTGAGACCTGCTTTTAACCAACTCCCCATCTGCAATAGGTCTCTAGGCTTCATCTTCCCTTTTCCTGAGGGCATTGTGATTTTATTGGGACCACAAATTAAACCCCCAAATGAAGTGATTTTTTTCAAACCTGTAGGACACATGGGAGTGGGGGGAGGAGGATCTGGCGTGTAGCTTGAGGCAGGGCGCCCAGCAAGAGCTGGGATGTGCTAACTGGATGCTGCACACACAGTGGGGGTGGGGGAGGGGGAGTCCTGGACACAAGCTCGGTTGACCCTGAAGGCACTTTGCATTTTTCTTGCCTTTCTGGATCCTTGCTCAGCTCCAAAGTGATGTCCATGCTGCATTCATCTCTTTTTCTTTTAAAGTCCAAGATTGAAGGGATTTTTACTGATGAAACCTCATGATAGCTACAGACAGACCCTCACAGAAGCTACCACGAAGTGACTTTTCTAATGAATTAGAAAATAATCAGAAATAATTAGAGCAGGGGATTGAATATTCGTGTTCCTGAGACTGTCTCTCATGGGAGGTGTCCCATGCTGGCATTTCATAGACAGGTTCCCTTTTGTGACAGGCTTCCTCTGCTGACCTATTTGGGGTTGTATATTTGGAATCCAGGGTTCCCACCTACGTCAATGGAAATCTTGTGGGCAGAGGGAGGGCGGGCGTCCGGCGTACCCACACCGGACCGGAGTCCTCAAACAACTGGGTGGGGCCAAGAGCTTTGCTCCCAGAGAGAGATGTTATTGTCTGAGACCTCGGAATCCTGCCCTTCATTTGGTGAGAGTGGCTAGAACTTTCTTACTCAATTTTCAAGTGAACAGTAAATTTGTTTGAAGATACAAAAACTTGAAGCATAAATATTTATATCTCAAAGACATTTGTCACGATGTCTAGGCCTCTGGAAGGGCCTGCAAGTGCTAGCAGAGCGGGTGTCTCCTGCCCAAACCTTCATGGGGCTCTGCAGGTTGATTTGTGAAGAGTGTGAAGAAGGAGGAGAAGGTGGGCCCTCTGCCCTGTACCGGAGAGTCACCTGTGTTCTGAGTTGAATGTCTCTGAGACTTACACGCGTGTGCGTTCAGTCGCTTCAGTCGTGTTTGACTCGGTACAATCCTATGGACTGTAGCCCATCAGGTTCCTCTGTCCATGAGATTCTCCAAGCAGAAATACTGGAGTGGGTTTCCATGCCCTCCTCCAGGGGATCTTCCTGACCCAGGGATCGAACCCGCATCTCTTAGGTCTCCTGCATTGACAGGCAGATTCTTTACCACTTTGCCACTAGCGCCACCCAGGAAGCCCCTCTGAGACTTACATGTGCACATAACTATAGAAAATGCACATCTGAGGAAGAGATCATCACTGATGGCCAGGTTTTCACCATTGCTTCCTTGAATTTTTCTCATCGCAGGTCTGGTCTCCATGGGGAGCTGGAATGGAATGGACATCTTTCCCAGAAGCCATGATGTCTGAGGTAAGAGGAGAACATTCAGCTGAATTTTTCTTAGCTTTTGGTACAGTGTCCTTATTTGCTTTAAAAAAAAACAAAACCCCAATGTATCCTTTATTTGAAATGTTGTTTATTAAATGCACTAGATTTCTTCATGCATCTCTTTCCTGTGGGACTCAGAGAAACGGAAATGTCCCTGGTCTTCAGCCTCCCAGCTTTAGTTAAATGGGCTTTTTCCTGGACATAAAGGGCAAAATAAAATGGAGAATAGTTAGGGCAAATATGTTGGAGGAGATGCTCCATCCTACATACCCTGTGTTTTGGGAACACGTGTCATTTTTGTCTTCTTTAAATGTGGGGCCCACTGTCTCCCATTGTGTCTTCAAAGGCTCCCAATAAGCCTCAGACTTAAATTCCACATTATAAAATGTTCTAGGGATGGGGTTTCTGTGAGAGGGTACTGTGCTCTGGTGAGATGATCTGCTTGGGAAAGATGACCTAAGATCTCTTCCTGTGAGCATCCTGTGGGATTCTACCTAGATCTTTTATTGCACTGAGCACATGCTACCCGTGATGGTGTAACCGACTGTGGACATCTCCCTTCTCTGAGATCATGAGCTTCTGAAAGTAAGAGGCATATCAAGCTAACCTTTGCTTTACCCTGCTGCACATTTCTCAGTTCTTATCTTATAGCTTAGTCCAGAGAAATGCTTTTTGATAGAAAAAGCAAACCATAGCCATGGGTTTTTAAGGTCAAACCATTTTATGTTGTTGTGATGGCTCAGTTGCTCAGTCGTGTCTGACTCTTTGCAGCCCCATGGACTGCAGCGTGCCAGCCTTTCCTGTCCTTCACTATCTCCTGGAGATTGCTCAAACTCATGTCCATTGAGTCACTGATGCCGTCCAACCATCTTGTCCTCTGTCGTCAGGGTCTTTTCTAGTGAGTCAGCTCTTCACATCAGGTAGTCAAAGTATTGGAGCTTTAGCTTCAGCATCAGTCCTTCTAATGAATATTCAGGATTGATTTCCTTTAGGATTGACTGGTTTGATCTCCTTGCAGTCCAAGGGCTCTCGGGAGTCTTCTCCAAAACCACAGCTCAAAAGCATCAATTCTTCAGCCTCCTTTATGATCAACTCTCACATCCATACATGACTACTGAAAAAAATACAACTCTGCAGATATTGTTGTGGGATTCTTCAGCCACCTATGATAGTTTTCCCTGGTGGCTCAGATAGTAAAGCATCTGTCTACAATGCGGGAGACCTGGGTTTGATCCCTGGGTCGGGAAGATCCCCTGGAGAAGGAAATGGCAGCCCACTCCAGTACTATTGCCTGGAAAATCCCATGGATGGAGGAGCCTGGTGGGCTACAGTCCTTGGGGTCACAAAGAGTCAGACATGACTGAGCGACTCCACTTTCCACTATGATAGTTTTTGGTCTTCAGAAGTTAAACAATACAGTGTATAGAGAGAAACAGAAATGGAAAACATTAGAAATTGCTTCAGTCAGGATTTGAATATATTTTCTGAAAAGACAAATGAGAAAAGCGGTTTTGGAACCGTTGGTCTACCAGTAATGAGGGAAGCAGACCTCATATGCTGTCCTATGAAAAAATAGTAACATATGTACCAGAAGGTCCATAGCAGATTTGTTTATAATAGCCCCAAACTGGAAACACCTAGAATATCCATAACCAATAAAATATAAATAAAATTATGGTGTATTCACACAACAGAATAGTGCTCAACACAATAGAGCAAGTATTGATACACAAAACAACACAGAGACAAAACGCTGAGTGAGAGGAACCAGACATGAGAAATGTGTAGACTGTACAAAGAAACTTCTAGAAGATTTAAGAACAGTCAAAATATTTGTTTGGTGGTAGATGTCAGGAAAGGTGGGGGAGGGTAGTATAATTGGGGAGGGGCCATAATGACTCCTCTAGGGTGCTAGAAATGTTCCATGTTCTGATCTGCGTGATGTTTATGTATGGTGAGATCCAACAAATTCTCACATTTAAGATTTATGCAATACATACATTTATGCACTTTATTTTATATATATTCAGAAATGCTAATGTTTTTTAAATAAAGGAAAAAAAACACCACTCTTTATTGAGTGCTTACTATGTGCCAGGTAAAGCGTTAAGCACGTGAGGCTTTAAAAATATTAAGCAATTTGCCACAAGTCACAGGTTCTGTGAGAGAATCTTGACTCAGACCCAAACTCTAAACTCCAAACCTCCGTGCTCTGTGGTCCCCGGCCTCCGGCCTCAGGGCTAATCCTCACTTTGCTGGAAGTTGGCCTTTCGGCCTGCGGGTCCTCCAAGCAGGCCAGGTGGGCCGGGGAAGCGGCAGCCGTTTTGCCCTAAGTTGTCTATTTATTAACAATAAACCTCTGTTGCAGCATTAACAGGGCTGTTAAAACATTTCCTTTGCTGTTGGCTGAGTCAAGGCCTTGCCAAGTGGCGGGGACAGTGGCCTGACTGTTGAAGGAGGAACAGTGAATGGAGTTTTCAACAAGGCGGGGAGGGAAAAACAGAACACACATTCTTTGTGGGATTTCTTCATGTTTGAAGTTCATTCTGGCCCGGTGCTCTCTAGGGGAAAGAAAACCTCACTCAAATGAGGTTTCAGAATGCATTTCTCCTCCATCTGCTGTTCTCTCCATTTGTCTTAATTCCCTTAGTTTCCTTTGTTAGAGTTCTGAAGTTGAACTTACAGACCTAAAGAGTTATTAACATTTAGTGAATGGACCCTGATTATCTTAATATTTATTAAGGAGGGGGTTCAAGTATACGAATCACAACACTCATATATTCTCATGAAATGGAGGAAAAGAGAAACCCATCCTGGCTCGGGGTCCGTGAAACTCTGACTCCTGCGTCTCTGCTTCCTGTTGTCCAAAGGGCTGGTCTCTGGGGCTGCCATCTATGTGCTGGAGAATTTCTGGAATCTTGCTCTCAGGAAATTCTGAGAGGAGATTCCCACCTGGTCTTGCTCCAAATAGCACCCCTGACAACTCACTTAGGACTCCATCTAGTCGGGCAGATCCTGGAGAAATTCCACTTTCTCCCTTTCAAGTCCTGGAATCTGACCTGACAGACTGTAAGACCAGAAAACGAGGCTGTAAGGGGCTTGGTGGCCTTCTTAAGAGTGTTACCTTGGGCAAGACCCTCGGTTTCTATGAGCTTCCTGTGGTTTTGCCTACAAAGTGGGAGCTATACTAGGCATACACCAGAAAGGTAATTTGCATAGAAGTGTTTGGAAGAAACTCACTGAGGAATGATTCTGATGATGGCCAATTTAATAAAAGCAGCTGAAAGTCTGAGTCTTCACCCCACTCTCCACCCTCAACTCCAGATAAAATATGACAACAGCTTCGATGCCACATACATACTTAGTGACTTTATTTGTTTTACTTGGTGTAAAACTCTTCTGTGTTCCAAAGATCAGTTAAATGTTAAGTACTTTTAAATGAGTCCTGATTGGAAATGGACAACCTTAATAAAAGTAACCAAAATCCTAATTTTCCAAAGCCTGAACTGATTCCTGTTGACATAAATTCAAATCGCCTTTCATTCACAAATTCAGTGTTTCAGAAATACATGGTACAGCCTGGTTGTCTCCCTATTACCTGGGTTGGCATGGCCATGGGACTCTAATGGGACATTCCTTCCCATTCTGGTCCTGCTGCTGTTTTTGCCACCTGTGTCTTTAATTACACTGGGAAATCCTTAAACTCTCTGTCCCTCTAGACTCCAGGCAGCCCAGTCAGTCAACCAGCTGGGCCCAGAGATAAGCACTAGTTTTTGTCTCTGGACTAGGTCGCTGGTCAGGTTGTGTACCAAGGTTTTTTGTTTCTTTTTTGCTTTTTACTGCTGCTCTAGGGTATTTTTAATATTTATTTATTTTACTTTTTGTTGTTGAGTGGGCTCTTCTCTAGTTGCAGTGAGCGGGGTTATTCTCTAGTTGTGGTGTGTGGGCTTCCCGTTGCAGTGGCTTCTCTCTTGTTGCAAAGCACAGGCTCTAGGGCATGCAGGCTTCAGTAGTTGCAGCACTTGGGCTCAGCGGTTGCACTTCCCCGGCTCTAGATCACTGGCTCAATCGTTGAGGTGCATGGACTTAGTTGCCTCATGGCATGTGGGATCTTTCTGGATCAGGGATCAAATTCGCGTCCCCCCCACTAGCAGGGAGATTCTTTACCACTGAGCCACCAGGGAAGCCCTCTAGGATAATTTTTAAAATCAAACGAAAGCAAGCTATGTTAAGTCTGGGCCTAAGGAAAACATCTCAGCACAGGGCTCTGACCAGAATCTGGAGCTCTGAACAGAAATTATGTTGAACTCTGATTGGTTTTTGTTCCTTCTCCCGTGGTCCAGTAGGTGGCACTCCTGAGCGAGGCTGCTTGCCTGAAGTGGTGGACTCAGTCCAGACTGGGCTCCTATGTCCATAGCAGGTGGATGACTGGGAGGCTCTGCCTTCGATGGGTGGGGAGCACGTCCTGTCCCTGTCATCTGAGGGGGGAAGGGTGTGAAGGCCCTCAGATGAAAGGGAACACAGTGACACCCAGTGACGTTCCGAGAACGGGGTTGGAGTGGTGGTGGGTATCTCACCGGAGGACAGGACTCCTGCTATTCCAGAATCTACTTGCCTCAAGCTCCTGTGGGCAATACTGTTAGATCTTCAAATAAACATTGAGTTGATCTAGAACTTTCCATTCTGCCACTGCTAACTAATGTCTTCAATCCAGACCTTACCTCCCTCAATCACCGTCCTGTCTGCCCTTTGTGTGAGGGACCACATAGTCTGCACCTGGGGCCTCTTCCAACTTTCCAGGGAGGGGAAGGTGCAGGGGCAAGTGGCCTGAGACTCGGCAGACAGGCTCACGCGGTTGGGCCAGAACAGCAAGGCAACTCCTCATTGCCTTATTTCCACCATCTCTTAGCTGCTTTTTTTGATAAGGAAATGGTTTCCAAGTGGCTCAGATGTTAAAGAAACTGCCTTCAATGCGGGAGACCTGGGTTCGTTCCCTAGGTTGGGCAGATCCCCTGAAGGAGGTCATGGCAACCCACTCCAGTATTCTTGCCTGGAGAATCCCCAAGGACAGAGGAGCCTAGTGGGCTATAGTCCATGCGGTAGCAAAGAGTTGGACACGACTGAGTGACTAAGCACATCCACATCTTCAAGACTGAGCTGCTTCAGGTTGTAAACCCAGGGGTGCTTTTACCTGGTGGGGTGGGGACAGCCAACCCACAGAGGGCCAGCCCTCAGGGTGTGGAAATCAGATCTGAAAACAGATTCACCAGGCAGCTATCAGCTCCATGAGCCCTTGTGCTGTGCTTATTTGCTTGGTCTTGTTCAACTCTTTGCAGCCCCATGGACTGTAGCCCACCAGGCTCCTCTGTCCATGGGGATTCTCCAGGCAAGAATACTGGAGTGGGTTGCCATGCTCTCCTCTGGGCCATGAGCCCTTGGAACCATGTAAAATATTGCTTCTGATGGCAATGAAAAGCCTAAAAAACCCACCAGAATTGGGCTACATCTTTCATTTGTTCCATCCCAGTGAAGACCAGGGTTTCTCAGCCTCAGGACTATTGATGTCTGGGCTGATAAGTCCTTGCTGTAGGAGCTGTCCTGTGCTCTGTATCATGTTGAAATCCCTGGCCTCCACCCACCAGATGCCAATAGCTCCCCACTCCAGTTGTGACCCCAAAAGTCTCTAGACATTGTCAAATATCCCCCTGACCAGCTGGAAAGCCCAAAGTCTAGACTAATATCTTTTGTGGGGTGCCCCGTGGTCCATATTTGTGCTTTCACTCCATACAGTGAGTTCACGCTCCTTTGCCTATAGTATTCAAGTACATCTCTTTTTCAAAAATCTTAATTTTAAAAAATGACAGTAAGTGGGCGCTGAGAAAGTGTCAAGTTTTGATATAATACCTTGATAACTAACGTTTAGTGATAACTACTCTGCAACAGTTGTGTTGTGAGGGGCTGGTGTGAAAAGTTAGTGAGGTGGGGAAAAGCCACGTTCAGGTCTCTGTATGGTCTTTCCCAGGGCTTCCTGGGTGGCACAGCGGTGAAGAATCTGCTGGCCAATGCAGGAGACATGGGTTCCATCCCTGAGTCAGGAAGATCCTGTAGAGAAGGAAATGGCAACTCATACCAGTATTCTTGCCTGGGAGATCCCATGGACAGAGGAGCTTGGCGGGCTGCAGTCCTTGGGATCACAAAGAATTAGACACGACTGAACAACTGAACACTATTAATACTACACTTTTTCCCACAATGGCAACCCACTCCAGTATTCTTGCCTGGAAAATCCCATGGACGGAGGAGCCTGGCAGGTTACGGTCTATGGGGTCCGCAAAGAGTCGGACACAACTGAGCAACTTCACTTTTTCCCACACAGTAGTTTAACAGGGAGAAGAATCTCCAAGCCATCCATCCTGGTGGAGGAGACCCCATGGCTGTGACACCTCTGCCTGCCTCCTTCACTAACCCAGCCCCTGTGACAGTGGGGTGGCTTCTCTGGTTGGGAAGGGTACTGGACATGCTCAACTCTGCCTGGGTTTGGAGGGTTGAGGAGCCAGCACTCTGCTGGGAGCAAGAGACACCCACTCCACCTCTCCAATAGCTTCACTCCTACCCCTTCCAGCACTCATGGCTGCAGACCCCTCTGTCTGGGCTTTGTGAGTCTCTCTCTGGCTGATCCACAAACAACCTGGCCTCTTCCCACGGTACAGCATCCACTGAGCATGTGTTCGCCTGAGCTCCGAGGCAGCCCGGGGCTGCTGCTTGGCGCTTGTCCTTCATGGAACATTTGATTGCCAGGCATCTCCAAGGTCAGGAGCTAAAGTTGGCAGAGGAACTACTGTTTCAGTGGTTTCTCCCTTCTCTGAATTACTTTTCTTTTAAAAATAAGTTTTTAAACATAAGCCCTCAATTCTATGCCAAGCCACAGAGTTCAATTTAGCATTTTGGGGTAGCTATTTTAATTTATTTTTACCTTGTACACCCGAGCACGCTATCAGGAGCAGAGCATCGAGAACTGGGCATTATTCTCTTGTGACAGATGTGACTGAAAGGACATGAAATAATTCTTTTAATCTTCCTTTTATAGACTCAAGACTGTTTTCCTTTGCAATAATCTTATTTGTTTCAAGGTGACGCCATCTCTCAGCACATATTTTAAAACACCTCTTGGAGTTTCCAGAAGGCTGATTACAAGCTTACACAAGGAAAACAGGGTCATTATTTTATTATCTCATTTTTTTAATAGATGAAACTTTCATATCTTTTTTCATTACCTTTAAAAAAATTTTTTTATTGGAGTATAGCTGCTTTACTATGTTGAGTTAGTTTCTGCTCTACAGCACACACATACATGTATCCTCGCTTTTTTGAATTTCCTTCCCATTTAGGTCACCTCAAATCACTGAGTTCCATGGGCTGTGCAGTCGGTTCTCATTAGTTATCTATCTGATACATAGTCATATATACATGTCAGTTCCAATCTCCCAATTCATCCTACTCTCCCTTTCTCTCCTTGGTATCATACATTTCTTCTTTACATCTGTGTCTCTACTTCTGCTTTGCAAATAGATTATCTTTTCCCCACATCAAGTATCATTTCAAATTTTCTTTTGAAAGTTTTGAGATTCATTCTTGTGGTTAATGAAAAGCAAGGTCATTTCTAAAAGTAATTTTCCACACATACATTCTGAGGAAACCTTAATTGCATATGTAGGTTTAGGAATTTTGGTGTAAAAATACAAGTCCCATGGCCTTGGAGATGAACTTCATAAACGTCATAGACTCTCTTCCAATTGTTGTGCCAGAAGCGATTTCATTTGTCACGAGTTTCTAGCTCTGACTGCTTTACTTAAAGAAGAATTAGGAAAGCAAGCCACAGAGCAGGTCACTTGGAAGTTAAGGAGATTAATCTTAAATAAGTTGAGAAGAAGCCCAGGAAACTTAAATCAATGCTATGGGACACTTTTGATGTTTAGTATGTTGCTCTGTATTCATCAGGAGTGGGATAGGAGGGTGGAAGTTGGTGATCGGTAAATTAGGGACCACAGGCCCTGTGTACAGTGGGTTGTGCACTGCACAATGTCATGCTGGGTGTATGGGCAACGTAGAACTGTATGGACAACAGCTATAGCACCACCCGGGGTTGTCTGGGTGACAACCTCCAAATGAACTGAGAGAGATGTGTGATGACAATGGAATTTCTAAAAGTAGCAAGGCCTGGCTAGAAAGCTTTCTTCATCAAAAAAGTCAGAAAAATTCTTAGAGTTTGACAGTTTAAATGAAAGTTTAACAGAGGACCTGGCTATGTGATCACTGTAGTTGAGGGGTTCAGGGCCTGGGCTTGGGGATCCCACAGACTTGAATTTGATTTCTGACTCTGTCACTTGGTAACTGTGTGACCTTAGGTGAGTTATATACATTTTCATCAGTTAAAAAAAAAGAAAAAAGGAAGAGCAAAGGGTATTACTCAGTAGGGTTGCTGTGAAGATCAAAAAAGATAATGTCTGCAGAGCACTTGAAAGTGTGCCTGGCACAATACAACTGTTTAATAAATGCAACCTGGTTTTATTGTTAGAAGTTGGAGAATCCACTAACTTCCTGTTACAGGGCCCCTGGACAAAGAGTCCACAATCCTACCAGCTTGAGCTGTCCCCAGGCTGCTGGTTGTCCCACCTGAGATTCCATTTTTCACAAGGCACTTTCAAGAGTGCATTAAAAATTATCTCCATGGTGGCAATAGAACCATAAAATTATACAGCTGGTGGTAACACAGATGCAAACTCAGAATAGAACCAGATGTCCAACCTTCCCAGTGCTCAACCAATGGCAGAGGGGGGACACGAAACTCATCTGGGTCCTGCCTGGAATCTGAAGGCTTCCTGTGTGATTCGGATGATGGCCTTTGCTTTCTGATTATTCAAACATCATCAGGAGCCCCATAGAGAACTAAAAAGAAGAGGTCACTAGGGTTGGGGAATAGGGACTGGAGGGAAGAGACATAATAGTTTCTTATCAACATGCCTTGCCTGGGCAGCCAGGAGATTTGTTTGAGCTGTGAAATAATATTTATTCTGCGTGCCACTGACCAAACTCAGCCTTTGATCTATTTCTCTACTGGAGATTTTTTTTTTCAAATGTTAACTCATTCTGCTTAGAGGGTAACAAACATGTAATGAACTCAGTGATGAATTCAGAAAGGATTCAGAACATTAACTATGCCCACAAGACTCTGAATCCCTCCATGCTGGTACCAGGGTCTCCTCTGTGTATTCACCTGTCCATCATTTGGACAGAAAGGTAGCATCTCACTGGGTCCCAGTGAGACTCCTTCCAAGCCAGGATGGTTTTGTATCAAATACCCAACTGAGGGCAGTCTGGCTAAATCTAAATCGTGATTGCATTATTAAACATTTTTAATGATATGTCATATTTAACCCAAATGTATCAAAAATATTATGTTTTCATATAATCAGTATGAACATTATTATCAATAATATATTAATGATATGTTGCTCCTGATAATATATTCAAGATACTATTTACATTTGTTGTTGCTGTCCAGTTACTCAGTCATGTCCGACTCTTTGCGACCTCATGGACTGCAGCACGCCAGGCTTCCCTGTCCTCCACTATCTCCTGGAGTTTGCTCAAGTTCATGCCCATTGAATCAGTGATGCTATCTAACCATCTAATCTGGTATTTTCATTTGAAAGTGAAAGTGAAGTTGCTCAGTCATGTCTGACTCTGCGACCCCATGGACTATAGACCACCATGCCCCTCCATCCATGGGATTTTCCAGGCAAGAGTACTGGAGTGGGTTGCCATTTATCCTTGAAGTCCAGTGTGCATTTTATGGGCTTCCCTGGTAGTTCAGACAGTAAAAAATCTGCCTGCAATGCAGGGGACTTGGATTCTACTTCTGGGTCAGGAAGATCCCCTGGAGAAGGGAATGGCTATCCACTCCAGTGTTCTTGCCTGGAAAATCTCATGGACAGAGGAGCCTGGTGGGCTACAGTCCATGGGGTCGTGAAGAGTTGGACAGCACTTAGCGACTAACACTTATCTATAGCACATTTCAAGAGACCAGTGTCCACTGTTTTGGACTGTTAAGTTATAGATGGATAAACAGAGGCTTAGGGATTAATGTTACTTCTTGCCTAAGATTCCACAGCCAACGCTTTGCAGAAGAAGAAATTCAGGCAGATCGTCAGTTTGACATGTAGGCATACATAGATCATGACTGAACTTTATTTTTAAACTCCTTCTGAAACAGGCTTTATCTCAAGAAGGTATTTTTGTGTTTCAGTTTCCTAAATGTGTTTCTAGATAAGTTGGACATGGGAAAGTGATGAAGATAGGACCTGGAGTAACTGAGATTTCTCAGCCGGGAAGCCTGGCGCTGGCGGCTGGTATGTCCTGGTCCACTTATCTCAAGAGCATACAGGTTTGAGAAGAGTGTAAGGAATTCCCTTTGGAAGTGCAACAGACAGAATCTGCTTAAAAGATAAGGACTTGCAGAAACACAGAGGCACGTGCCTTGGAGTCACTGGGCAGCTGCCCAAGAAGTTGTCAAGGTCAAGGAAAGGAGCCAGACTTCCTGGACTTACGTAGGTTCAGCTCTGATGCTGCTCTGGGCCCTTCTCAGAGTATCATCTGCTTTTCCATGACCCTCCCTCACACTGGCCAGGATGCATGGTGAGAATAGTTATCCATGCTGGAAACAGAAGCAGTGGACCCAGAACTCCATGTCTTGTTTTACTCATATGGGCTCGGCATGACCATGAAAAGCTACTGTCATGCTATGAACTTAAGCTTTTTCTCACTCACAAAATGGGACTAGTTATACAGACCTCAGAGGGTGGTTGGGAGGATTAACAAAAAGACTCTGAATCACTTGGTATTGTACCTGGTGAAAGAATAAATGTCAACAACAATAAGGGCAGGGACCGGGAAGAGACTCACACACAACGCACATACTCATGCACACAAACACACACAAACATATACACACTCACAGAAACACACACAAACTCACATACATACACACAGAACTCCCCCACGAACTCACACTCACAAACACACACACAAAGATACACACACAACCACCCTACAAACACACACACACAGAGAAATATAAACACACACAAACTGACACACCTGTCAACCCAGGTTGTCATTGTATTTGGGGGTGTTGATGTAACATAGTATCAGTTACTTGCAGGCTGATTAAGGTACCTGGGAGCTGGTTTACACACAAAGGGAGTGAAAAAGCAGAGGTCTTTCTATCAAAAGCAGATAAGCTAACAGAATAGCCTTGCTTGCGGTTTGCATTCAGGCCAGAGCTTTGCTGACTCCTGGCCCAGCTATGCGTTCCCCTCCTGTTGCATGGCGAAGTCAGTCACTTGAAGGTGCATAAAAAAAGCAAAATAAAATTCTAAAGGAAATACCACAGTAGTTACAGCATGTGTCCCAAGATCTCTGAAACTTCGTCTGAAGCTGTCCTGGTTATTCATGTGGTTTATTGGCCACATAGACCCATGTGCTGTGGGTTGCTCAGTCCTGTCCGACTCTTTTTCGACCCCATGGGCTGTAGCCTGCCAGGCTCCTCTGTCCATGGAATTTTCCAGGCAAGAATACTGGATTGGGTTGCCATGCCCTCCTCCAGGAGATCTTCCCTAGCCAGGGATCGAACCCAGGTCTCCTGCATTGCAGGCAAATTCTTTACCAACTGAGCCACCAGGGAAGCCCTTCTAGACCCTGTATGGAGACAAATCAGCTGCACTGCTAAGTGGGTGAGTCTTCCTTCTTGGCCAGAATCTGGAGAAGAACACATGTACTGGCGTCAGACAGACCTGCTTTCAAACCTTCACTCTATGGTTTCGTGTATGCTTCTCCAGGCAGATGAGTTATGCCTCTCAGATGTGGGTCCCTACTCAGCAGAGTGACTGAGATGCTTACAGTTTAGGTGATGGTCTAAGGCTCAGGTTCTGGGCTTAGACTTGCCTGGCAGTTCTGCTCCATGACTTAGAGTTGTGTGACCTCTGAGTGTCAGTTTTCTCTCCTGTTCAAGTCTTTTTCTTTTTGACTTACTTCACTTAGTATGGTAAATTCTACGTCCATCCATGTTGCTGTGCATGGCATTATCTTGTTCTCTTTTATGGCTGAGTAGTAAACCATTGTCTGCAGGTACCATATCTTCTTTAGGATGGATAAGCAACAAGGTCCTACTGTATAGCACAGTGAACTTTATTCAATACACTGGGATAAGCCATAATGGCTAAGAATATTTTTAAAATGTCTTACGTGTATAACTGAGTCACTTTACTGTACAGCAGAGATAGGCACAACATTGTAAATCAGCTATATTTCAATCAAAAAGAAAAAATAAAGGAGCATAGTCATCCTAATGGGCTAAGATTGAGGCTGGCCTCGGTGGACTGCATATGTAAGGCACTAGACACAGACTGGGGCATACAGTAGGTGCTCAGCAGAACTTCACTGTTACTGGCACCAACGATGCATCTTGTACGTACGAAATGCTCAGGAAATCAAATTCTTCCCCGACTCCTTTTCTCACTCTTCCCCAGTGTAAACAATATCTCTAGTTCCAGGTCAAGCCAGGGGCTTACCCTTCCACTCCTCATTTTATCACTGAGTGCCCTCCTACTTTCTCACCCATTAGGGTGACCCAGAAGGTCAGCTCCTCCAACAACGGTCTTTTAGGCAGCAACTAGAACCTTGAGATGCTATTCTCTCTGTTCTGTTAAGGTGATAGGAGACAAAGGATCTTAGAATTGTACATCTGGAAGGAATAGATATCAGCGATGATATGCAAGGAGGTAGAAACCACAGCCCTGGGATGGAGTGGTGAATCCAGAGTTGGTCCAACCAACAAGATGTTGCTGAGCCTGGGCTGTGTCCAAGGGCTTCCCTGATGGCTCAGATGGTAAAGACTCCGCCTACAATGCAGGAGACCTGGGTTCTATTCCCAGGTCAGGAAGATCCCCTGGAGGAGGGACTGACTACCCACTACAGTATTCTTGCCTGGAGAATTCCATGGACAGAGGAGCCTGGTGGGCTACAGTCCATGGGGTCGCAAAGAGTCAGATACCACTGAGCAGCTAACACTTTTGCTTTTTCGCTGGGCTGTGTCCAGATTTAGTCAGCGACTCCTTCCTGCTGGCTGGGAAATCTGAGGGTATTTTGTCATGCGGCTGTCGTTAAAACAAACCCCAAACCAAAAAAGCCTGTTGTGGAATCTAAGGAGCAATAGCTCGAATCATTTATTTATTATAAAATAAGTAGTCCCACATGCTAAGAATTACTTTTAAGATTTCAAAATTAGGCAAGACTTAGTAATATATCTCCTTCATTATCAACATCGGTGGAAGGTTTATTATTTTAAACCAAGTTGTAATTTGTTTGGAAGCCCTGTCTGGCATGCACAGAATATCGATACCAGCAAACCTGATGTTGTCTCATCCTGACAGAGAGGGTTTGGGAGATAGCATATTGGGAAGTGGCATTAGCACTGATGAGTGAGGCCAGAATGGACAGGGAACAGGTCAACTTGTTCACCAGTGGGTTTTATGACCTCTCTTACCCTGAATGGAACTCAGCTTTCTAGGTAACATTCTGGGCTGGCCCATGACCTTGGTCTCACATGGGTGTCATGTGACCTGCAAGGCAAGTACCACCAGAATACCCTCTGGGATGTTTGCATCCTCTCTGTCAATGAGAACAAATTCACCACCATGACTGGTCTGAATCTCAGCTGCCTGGGAGAGCCAAGAGCACAGAATATTCTGTGCAAGCTGGTTCAGGAAAACACTCCCTATGTTCTGCCCTCTGGGGCTTAGGAGATGCCTCGTCATGAAGCTTGCAAAGTTCTGGTGTCAAAGTTCAGTGCTTGACTCCCCCAAATGAGAAATATCCAGACAGCATGGAAATATATTTTTCACAAAGATGTAGCATTTCATTTCCCAGTGATAACTACTGTTAACATCTTGCATATCCTTATAGACTGTTCAAAACACATACATACAATTTAACAAAAGGGAAATTTTACTATATTTCCACTTGGTAATCCTTCTTTTTCTCTTATAATGTGAAAACCATTACAAAACAATGTCATTACTTTTAATGACTGCCTAGAATTCCTTTGGTGTGTTTTTGACTGATAACCTCTTTCACTTGTTTCTAGATTTGTTTGTTTGTTCAATAAATGTGCTATAATTGATGAACATCCTTTTAGACACATTCTTGCAATTTTTCTTGGGTCAAAGGGCAAGTCATTTAAACTTTTCATACATTGCCGAATTACCCTCTGGAGTGGTTATAAAAATTTCTACTTTCACCAATCATAGGATTTTCTTTTAAAAAATGACATTATAACAGGATGAAAAGGACAGGTGGTCTCCACCTACAGTGAAATGAAGGTTCTTATTCAATTCCTTAATTCTTCATCTCAGTTTTCACTGAATCTCACCTCCAATTCAGAGACCTGGCAAGATTTAGGGGAATCAAGGTTTTTAAAAAAGACCATAACTTGAGCAATGAATACAGAAGTCTTTATCATAGATGGAAATTAACGGGAAAACAGTATCAGAGTGAGAAAAACCACAAACAAGCAAACAAAAAGGAATGGAGAAAGATTTTACACAAATGATCATTCTCTTTGTGCTGTTGTAAAATTAGGTACTCCTCAGGCAGAAATTTTATCATAAACTAACACTAACTCTAACCCTCATATTCAATCATTCTTCTTTGTCCAAGGTAAGACAAGACAATGCATTAATTAGAGGTTCCAGATAATATTGTGATAGCCCCATCAGCTGTACACAATTTGATTTTCTAATGTAGCACAAACATTTGGCCTTGTGGGAAATACCAGGGAATTCCTTTGAGAATCTGAATAAAGATTAGAAAATTAGAATTTCAGAAAAAGGTTTCAGTCAGTAGATAAGGAGAGTAATAACCCAAAGAAGTTCCTGGTCTTCAAAATAATTAGATTCAAAGAAGGTTTATTTTCTATTGTTTGCCTATGATCACAGGAAGGTTTCAATAATAGCAGTAAACCTGCTGCCTGAGATGTGTCTACAATTTTAACTTCACAAATCATACTCACATGGACTTAAGAAGAAAAGGACCCTGGGAGGCTCTTTACATTTAGATAAGTAGGAAAATGCCATTCCTGTGATAAAGGCCTGAGGACTTCCTTTTAGGGGCAACGCTGCTGGTCCCGATGGGACCCTGTGGAGCCCAACTGTGTACAGAGATAGAGGCAGTATCTTCTGCTTCCACAAGTGTCGTGGGAGATTGCGGAGGTATTTCCCTGCTGAGGAAAGGTTCTTCAGATTTTGTGGGAGGACCCCCATACCAGGCAGCTCATCATTCTCTGAGTGTTGACCTTCCTGGGCTTAATCATGTCCCCCGAATACTCACAGCTATCAGAGAAACACCTGACCAGCCCCAGCCGACAAAGATGCCAGGCTGCTCATATGTTCAATGCTGGACATACGGAGAGAGAGGTCACCACGTGTCTTCTGTCCTTATCAGCACTGGATAAGCGCAGGTCAGAGACCACTCCTTCTCTCTACATCTCCACCTCCTCTGTCCTTTGGCACAGGTGATCCCGTCATACCAATCAGAGGCACCTCTGTGTTTAACATCAGTCACGTGGAGCCAAACCCACACACCTCATCAGCTCCCCCATCACAGACCGTCCTCCCCCTCAGCCCTTCACTTCACAGAGCAGCCCCCTGCTTCTCTGTCCCTCCCTTCAGATTTCTAGAAGCCACTTCCAGAGGACCTCAGCAAGTTCAGTGAGATCGCTCCATGCACATGTCAACCAACATCTGTTCATTCTCACTATTTTCCAGGCACCATGCTAGATCCCGGGGACAGTCTCTTTCCTCAAGATGATCTAGTTTGAGAGATAAACACACGTGGAAATAATTTTATATTAGTTACCACAGACGTGGGCTGTGTTTATCGTGTGGGTGCTGCCATTCCCAAAATACTGTGCTGTGTTTCTCTGTATAGCTGAGTAAAGAACTTTACCTTTTAGGTAATAGGGAGTGAATGACTGGTCAGGTTTCAGGCATGGATCTTTCAGATGGGATGTGCCCAATATATTTGAGAATAGAACAGTGTGCAGGAGAATGGGAGCCTTTTGCACTAATCCTCCTGGAAGAACATCTGTACCTACATGAGGGTTTTGGCTGTCCCAAGAGGGAGTAGATCTGGGATGTGTTCAGGAAGTGAATCAAAGCATTCAGTGGCTGTTTAGCAATGTGGTGGCACAAGGCGGGCAGAACGAAGCATGAAGAGTGAGTTTACCTGCAGCCAGGTGAGGCAACCAAGGATGCTGCTGCCACTGCCTGAGACAGAAACCCTGGAGGGAGGGCAAACAGAGGGCCATTTTGGGTTGTGCTGAGTTTGACTTGCTAATAGCTACTGCAAGGAAAAAAAAATCACAAGGGAGTGGCCTTTAGGAAGTCTGAAGCTCAGGGCGATGAGCTGTGGCAGAGAAATCTGGGATTACCCATCTCTTATATGTTAATGACTCGTAAGTCTAGGAAATTAGGTGAGCTCAGCCAAGGGAACGTATAGATGAAAACAGAGCTAAAGACCAAGCCTCTGAGAATACTACCGTATAAAGGAGAAAAGAAGATGAAACAAGTTCAGGAAATGCGGGGCCCTCGAGGGAACTCAAGAGAGTGTTTCCAGAAGCAGGGAGAGATCAGCAGTGTCAAGTGAAGTAGATGTTCAATAACGTGAAGAGTCATCGTTACAGTGACTTCTCTGGTGGGCCAGTGGCTAAGACTCTGCGCTCCCAACACAGGGGCCCCGGGTTCGATCCTTGGACAGGAAATTAGATCCTGCGTGCCACAAGGAAGATCAAAGACCTTGTGTGCCACAACTAAGATGCAGTGCAGCCAAATAAATAAATAAATTTTTCTTAAAAAGCCATCATTACGAAGGTCCTTGATATCCTGAGGAACAAAGGTAGCCTTGTGGGGGGCGGGGGGAGTGTGGCGTGTTACTGAGACAGTGAGTGGTAAGGGATGGCTTGAGGAACAGGTGAGAAATTCCAGATGGGAGACAAGAAGTGCTCCACGCTTCCTTCATGAACTTTGGTTGAAGAGAGAGTTGCTATAAACATGGGTAGTGAAGTCAATGGAACTTGATTATGTTTTTGGAGGATGAGAGGAGATTGAGTTAAACAATTTTATCAGCCCTGGGGTAACTCGATGAGGTTTGAAAGAGGGGGAGGAGGAGGAAACGGAAAATATGGACCAGAAGAGGGTTGGGAAGGCCCAGTAAGAGGCTTGAGTTCTGGAGGCTGGGATCCCATGACCTTGAACAGGACGAGGCAGGTCTCATGATCTGATTCTGGAAGGAGGCTGAGCCTGGTGTGAAGGTGGGCCAGTTTTTAGGTGAGAAAGGGCCAGAAGCCAAGGAGATTCACACCCAGAGGCCTGTCTGGTGAGAGTGGAGGGGATCAGGGTCATGTTGTTCTGTCCCAGGGGCGTGAACACTCAGGACCTTGACCTTAAGGTTTGGTGCTGCTACCCCATGGAAATGAATTTCAACTCCAGAAAACTGGAGGGAAGCAGGAAGACTTCAAGTGGTCCTGAAAGGGAATCTGGAAATAGCAGAACGAGGTGAGGCCTGTGAGGGACCATCAGTGACAGAGCAAGTCTGGGCTCAACTGGCTGCCAAGAGGATGGGTGCCCCCCACCCCCACCCCCCACCCCGAGGTGGTGGGTGAACACATTCAAAGAGTGGAGGAGAAGAAAACTCAGAGCCTTTGTGAATGTCTGTGTCAAAGACCAGAAGGGACAAAGCAAGAATGAAGAGCGCCCTGGTGCCTGGGGAGCTGGACCATAATAAGTAGGGGAAGGGCAGACACAATAGGGATGTACTTGTTTATTTCTGTTTTGTTCTGTTCTGTCCTTGCTCATCGGGCAGAGTCGAGATTCATTTCCCTGGGCTGTTGAAGTTGGAGGATGGAGGGGGGTCTAAACATCCATCTGTCTG
Organism: Muntiacus reevesi; assembly: GCF_963930625.1. Lineage (NCBI taxonomy): Eukaryota > Metazoa > Chordata > Mammalia > Artiodactyla > Cervidae > Muntiacus > Muntiacus reevesi. Next base: position 34,693,379 of record NC_089250.1, read on the forward strand.
TCTCTCCCGTCCTTAAAGATATGCATGAAAGGACATTCCATGCCCTCCTCCATCACGCATTCTGCCGCCTCACATCCTTCAGGAATTTCCATCCGAGTGTCAGGCTTCAAAAGGTCCATGTTGGAAAATCATATTATGGAGTTCAAAATGAAAAAGAGAGACAGAGGAGAATTCATGTCCTTTCTGGGGGCTTCTAAATCCTCTCTGGCTCTTAATTGGACATGCTATTTATTCCTCATCGCCTGGAGGCATGTCGGAAAGTCATTAACCAGTTTTGATGCACTGAGGCCAATGTCTATTGTGTTTCTCCCCAGACACGGCTCCATTTCGGAGGTCAGCATGGTTAACCCTCCTTCCTGGTATGCATGACTTTGCACACACATCCATGTAAATATGTGGGAGATTATGTATGTATTCGACATGAGCATCAACTTTCCTCTTTATGAAATTATTTGAAAATTTGAGGAAGACTAGAGTTATTAAAATCCAGTTCCCATAAACAAAGTCAGGGTTGCTAATGAGGAGTCCAGAGATGTGACTCAATCCTGGTGACCACAGTTCTGCAATAACTGCTGAATTTTGCAATTTTTTTGTGGTTGCGGATGTTGTTACTCTCCACTTCAGTCTCCGAAGATCCTGAGTCTCGTTTCCTCCACAGCACTTGCAGCCCTTTTCCGCAACATCTACCACTTCAGTCAAGAAACTGACACAAATATATGTATGTCAACTATACTCCAATTTTCTTTCAAAGGTGTTTTTCAGAGTTGGTGGATTAATCGAAGATTTGAGGTCAAGGTTTCTTGTTTTCATGTCTCCAGTGAGAGATTGTTTTTTGCTTATGAATAAGCTTGGGAGAATCAACCATCTTTCAGGAACTGAAACTTTCATCCCTTTTTTTTTTTTCTGTGACACTAACACAGAAGACTTGACTTCATCCTGGATATGCACAGAACAAGGGAACAGTTGTCTATATGCACCAGAGCTGTGGAAACTCCCCAGAGAAAGTCATGCTGTTCCTTCCTAATGTGTCTTGGGTTTGGGGCATATACCAACTATTTACAGACAGTTCTAAGGTCGCCTAACTTATTTACAGTGGAAATTTCCTACAGTCCACTGTGAGTTCTTTAGTTCTCTAGATGCTGCCTTCTACCCCTTTTTATTAGCAGGACAAGGGAGAGAATCTTGCCTTCTATTTGCACGTCTAAACCTGTCAAACTTGGCAGAATTCTCGGGACTCCTAGTGGTCAAGGTCAAAATTATCTACTATAAAATTGCTGTTTGCTTGGGTCCCCATGATGCTGCACTGGGAAGCTGGTCAAGTTTCCTGTTCAATAACTTATTCTTCAGCAACTCAAGGACCATAGTTTCTCCAAGGCCTGAAGATTCTATATGAAGCAGATACAGCAACCCAATGAGAGGTCCAGGTCAGTATCAGCCATTCATTCACTCTATATTTCTGAAGCATCTATTATGTATAATAGGGCTTCCCAGGTGGCTCAGAAAAAGACACTTGCCAAGGAGGAGAGGCAGGTTCAATCCCTGGGTCGGAAAGATAACCTGGAGAAGGAAATGGCAACCCACTCCAGCGTTCTTCTCTGTGAAATCCCATGGACAGGGGAACCTGGTGGGCTACAGTCCGTGGGGTTGCAAGAATTGGACATAACTTAGTGACTAAACAACAAAAGCAAATTATGTATAATCAAGGACAAAACAGAAGAGTCTCCCCTCTTGGGATCATTTCACTTTAGCTGGGAATTTTCGAGGTTGAAGCCCTTATTTACTGAGCAGCCACTGTGTGTGTTATGCTGTGAAACAGTTGAGATACAAAAAGGATTTATGCCATTCACCTTCCACAAGCTTACCAAGAGCTTCCTAATTTCCCAGTAGCGTTTATATTTCAGTATCTCTTCAGAGGCTTCCCCGGTATCTCAGCTGGTAACAAATCTGCCGGAGATGCAGGAAACCCCGGTTCAATTCCTGGGTTAGGAAGATCCCCTGGAGAAGGGATAGGCTACCCACTCCAGTATTTTTGGGTTTCCCTGGTGGCTCAGAAAGTTAAAAAAAATCTGCCTGCAGTGTGGGAGACTTGGGTTCAATCCCTGGGTTGAGAAGATCCCCTGGAGGAGGGCATGGCAACCAACTCCAGTATTTTTGCCTGGAGAATCCTCATGGACAGAGGAGCCTGGTGGACTGTAGTCCATGGGGTCACAAAGAGTCAGACATGACTGAGCAACTAAGAACAGCACAGCATCTCTTCGGAAGGAAAATGATTCATAGAGGTCTACTTGGTGGCCAAATACAGTTTTGCTTTATCTTTTCATCTTCATACCTTCTAATATATCTCCATGAGAGTGGAGGAAATTCTTATGGGAATTGCATAATTGAATTCTTATTTAGGCTAGCAAGAATTCATATGTCTGATGATTAAAGTTTGGATGTATGGGAATTGCATAATTGAATTCTTATTTAGGCTAGCAAGAATTCATATATCTGATGATTAAAGTTTGGATGTGACCTAAAATTTTAATTTTGAAGATGGCACTAACATACTTGTTATTAGATTAAACTGAATTTAATTAGATCAGCCATCTCTTGACATAAAGAAGGAAAATCCATTTTCTTTAAAAATGTGGCAATTTCTAGGAAACTGGCCCCATAACCCTAAATTAAAAGCAGGTTTCCACAAGTTGGACTCATGCCTCCTTTAGTCCTTGGTATTGTATTTGGTGTGTTTAGTTAGTTAAATAATGGTAACAGAAGAAGGCAGGATGGATGATGTTAAATAAAGGGAAATTTAAGAGAGTAATTATGGCATTAGCCTGGGCCAGAAGGTGAGGGTTGTAAGTAATAAGATATCTGCTTTTTAAACAAGCTGCTATGTCTCCATTTGGCACTGACCCTTCCTGGATAAACTGTATATTTTACTCCATTCCCATAGGCAAGAGAAATTGAACCAGGAGGTGGGTGTTGGGAAAGACATTTATAGGTTCTAAAATATCCTACATGAAGTTACTTAACTTTGTCTTTTAAGTGAAGGTGTTAAAATTCCACTGAAACAGAATATTACAATAAATTACTCTCATATGGGGAGGTACAAAGAGCTTGGTGGCTCTAAGAACCCACTGCATGAAAAGTCTACCTGATTGTTCAGCGGACACCTTGGATGGAAAAAAAAAAAAAAAACCCACAGGGGAAACCTCAAAGCAAATGAGCCTTGGGAGCTTTTAATTTGATTTTAAAGAAATGAATAATGGAGCTCTGCTGGCAATGCTGGGAGGGCTGCTTCCAACGATGCCTGAGATGATTACTCCTGGAGAGTCCTGCCATGTCCTGAGCTTCCACCATAGGCAATGGTCGCTTTCCAGAATGTTGATGAAAAGAGACAGAGAGAGAGAGGTGGATTCTACTCAAAAATTTCCAATTGAATCATCTTCTCTAAGTGTCTTCTCTCCTGACCCTTCACTTAATATAAAAACTCAGTCTCCTATGGTTGCTGGGGGTAAGGACCGGGGTATGGAACAGTTGGGGAATTGGGAATAGACATGTACACGCTGCTATATTTAAAACAGATAACCAACAAGGACCTACTGGATATAGTGCAGGGAACTCTGCTCAATGTTATGTGGCAGCCAGGATAGGAAGGGAGTTTGGGGGAGAATGGGTACATGTAAACCTATGACTGAGTCTCTAAGCTATTCATTTGAAACTATCACAACACTGTTAATCAGCTATACCCCAATACAAAATAAAAAGTAAAAAAGAAAAGAAAAGAAAAACTCAGTTTCAGAGATCTGGCTGTACTTCATGTTGGTTTATTCTATATTCTAAGTCACACAAGCAATGCATCCTTATCTTGGATCTCTTGAGTCAGTTAATGACCTTTATCACAAGGCTTTCATCTGCAGCAATATGTAGCATCAGTTTCTGGATTAGGAGATGCTATTTGCCTATTCATAACACAACTACATTATTAGGTGCTGAAATTGGATTGTCTTATACAAATATTCTTATTTAACCTTTAAACAGAGCCCATGAAATATATACTGTTATTATCCCCATTTTTAGGGGGGAACTTTCGGAAGGTTAAATTGTTTGTCCAAGTTTACTAAGTGGATGATAAGAGGACTTATCATTAAAATATGAACAAACTGGGGACTTCCCTGGAGGTCCAGTGATCACAATACCCCCACTTCCCATTCAGGGAGTGTGGGTTTGATCCCTGGCTGGAGAACTAAGATCCCACATGCTCTAGGGCCAAAAATTATTTAAAATATAAACAAACTGACTCCAAAAGCCTGTGGTCTTACCACCTATGAATTTCTGCCTCAAAAGCCTCTAGGATGTTTCTAAAGATTATAATTGATCTCATTCATAAATCAGGAGAAGCCAGTGAGGTAGCTCAGAAAAAGTCACAGAGAGATGAAGTCATAAAGTTGGCATGAGCCCACACTTAATTTGAGGCAATTCAGATCTCTTCAGGGCTTCTATTGGTTTGCCCCCCTAGCTGTTTTTGCTGGGTTAGACTCTGGGGGCCTTGCATGTAATCTTGGTCTATATATTGCAAATCGAAACTAGTGTCGTTCTTGATCATGAATCAAGGAAATGTACCTTTTCCTACAACCTCTTCTCTACTCCTTTCAGAACTGACTAAGCCAATTTTCTGCATGCCCCCTTCTGCCTTCTCAAGGAGATACTCTTCTGTGGGTGACTGTGTGGATGCCTTCACTGTGAGGAATTCCCTTTGGCTTCATACCCTCCTGGTCAACCCCCACCCATCTGGCAAGTTCCCTTGCAGGTGCCCCCTCTTACAGAGAATTTTCTGTTCACTTCTTGTCCCCTTCCGGCATTTCTTACCTTAACCGAGTGAAATAAGTTCTGTCTTCCCCAGATTTTCATAACATCTTACCTGTACCTTTCTGCTGGCTTTTCTCCGTGTGTTCTATGCATGTTCTTCTTTCCTACACTTAGATGGTGAGTATTTTGAAGAAAGGGACAGTGTCTCGGGCATCAGGAATCTCCTGTGGTACCTGGTCCAGTGCTCTTCACTCTCTTGGTAGAGATGGTCATTATCTGATGAGTGACAGAATGAATGCACAACATCAAGAAAGAGTAGCTCACATTCTGGATGTCGCTATCCCTGCCTCGGTGACCATTTCCCCACACCCCAGTTCTCCAGATGATGCTTATTGAGATTAACTGGCTTCCTCTGATGTTTTAGTTTGCTCCTATGCTGTGACTCCCTGGGAACAGAGATATATATCTTTAACGAGACCACCTGCAGCCTGCACCTCAAGACCAGTCTTGGTCTTACTGGGATGGTGCAGAAATATTTTATGTGGAAGACTTTTTTTTCAATTCAGTTCAGTTCAGTCATTCAGTCGTGCTCAACTGTTTGTGACCCCATGGACTGCAGCATGCCAGGCTTCCCTGCCCATCACCAAATCCCAGAGCTTGCTCAAACTCATGTCCATCGAGTTGGTGATGCCATCCAGCCATCTCATCCTCTGTTGTCCCCTTCTCCTCCTGCCTTCAATCTTTCCCAGCATCAGGGTCTTTTCCAGTCAGTCAGTTCTTTGCATCAGGTGGCCAAAGTATTGGAGCTTCAGTTTCAGCATTAGTCCTTTTTTCAATTAGGAGCAGAAAATCTCACCTCACTTCTCTTCTTTGAAGAAAGAAGCCTTTAATTTTCTATTGAGGAAAATCTCTTTTCCCTACAAAACATGAATTTGTTTTGCCTTGTGGTCCCAAATGCCAGATATCAACCTCCACCCCCACCCCAGCCCATCCACCAATAGATTTAGTACAGAAATTTCTTGCTGAGGCAGGAAATATTCAATCCAGCAGAGCTGGCTGGTCTTGCCATGGGGCTGTTAGAGCCAACTAGTGTTCTGTACCTCGGGTGAACCCACAAAACCGAGCTGATTTAGAGCAGTTCCTCCCCTGCACTGACTTGAAACCTGCCTCTTTTTGCCACATGCTTCCTGCTGGCATGTGGCTTAGCAGTTTACAAGTGGCTGACTACTATACATAGAAAGAAATCGAATCAGGCAACAACGAGAGGACAGGGAGGGAGATCTTTGTTTTCCAGGCTATTTAGGTGAAAGCCAACATCCTAACCACCATCACCGTGCAAGCTTCAACAGCATTTTCCACAGTGTTGGGGTTGTGAACACAGTATGTGGATAGATTTGAAAATTGTCCACAATATCCTGCTGGTCTGTTTATCCCCACATGCTGTAGACATTCTCCGTGTTCTGCTGCATTTTCGGAGCAGTTGTAGAGTGTAGTAAGGACAGCTGTCTGGCTTATTCCACCTTGGGAGCAGCTTTTTATCACACTGAGTGTTTGTGTAGTCATTCATTCAATCAGTAAATATTTACTGAGGTCGTGACTGTGCCCAGGTGCTAGGGACGGAGGAGCTTGCATTCATCAAGGTGATGTTATAGTGAAGGAGAGAACATAAACAAATAAACAGTTAATGACTGTACACCAAAAACATAAATATGTGAATTTCTTCATAAGTGTATGAACAACACAAAATAGAGTGACTTGGTAGCTATTTTGGGGGGAGAGGGGAGGGGCTGGGGAGAGAGGCGATTGGCAGAGAAAGTCCCTCTAAAGAGGTATTTTCAGAGCTGACTAGGCATGGGTCAAAGGGGCCACGAGCTGCTGCCAGGAGTGAATTTCTGAAGAATGAGAACGGAAACAGAGGGAAGAGTTCAGAGGCTTATTGGCAGGGGGCGGTCAGCTGAGAGAGTTTGGTGGTTTAGCTGAAAAAGGAAGATACAGACATGGAGGAGAAAGACAGACAGAGAGATGGGTTTATGTCCAGAGAATAGTTCCACAAGGAGCCCAGAGATGCCGGAGATGTTGTAAAAAAGTTTCATGACGGGTCATTATCTCCAAAACAATAGGGAAGGTATGAGCTACTTTTGAAGGTTAGTAGACTGAATCACTGACACACCAAAATATTCTTATTTCAGTCCTTTTGCGACACTCATTCTCCATCCCCCAATTCTGGGTGGCCATGCAGCCCACCTTCTTAGAGAACAAGATATTTGAAAGATCAGCAGGGAAAATAGACTCTGAGTGAAAAAGGTCAGTCTCTAAAGGTATGATTCTGTGTATATGACAGTCTCAAAATGATGTAAGTGGAGAGATAGAGGATGAGTCAGTGGTGGCCAGGGATTAAGCAGCCAATTGGGAGGGTGTGACCTTAAAGGTTTGGGTTGAAGGAGTTTCTTTCTCATGGAAGAGTTCTATACCCTAGTTATGGTGGTGCTCACACACATTAAGAGACATTTGATGAAATCTGATAGAAATACATACACACAACTGATGCCTGTGAAAAATGGTGAAATCAAATAAAGTTTTGATAATTGATAACAAACTGTGGGTGTGTAAGATGTCATCCCTGGGGGAAGCTGGGAAAGGGTACATTAGAACTCTGTGTACTAATTCTGATACTTTTCAGTTCAGTTCAGTTGCTCAGTCATGCCTGACTCTTTGTGACCCCATGGACTGCAGCACGCCAGGCCTCCCTGTCCATCACCAACTCCCAGAACTTGCTCAAATTCATGTCCATCGAGTCAGTGATGCCATCCAACCATCTCATCCTCTGTCGTCCCTTCTCCTCCTGCCTTCAATCTTTCCCAGCATCAGGGTGTTTTCCAATGAGTCAGTTCTTCAAATCAGGTGGCCAAAGTATTGGAGTTTCAGCTTCAGCATCAGTCCTTCAATGAATATTCAGGACTGATCTCCTTTAGGATGGACTGGTTTGATCTCTTTGTAGTCCAAGGGACTCTCAAGAGTCTCCTCCAACACCACAATTCAAAAGCATCAATTCTTTGGCCCTCAGCTTTCTTTATAGTCCAATTCTCACATCCATACATGACTCCTGGAAAAACCATAGCTTTGACTAGACGGACTTTGTTGGCAGAGTAATGTCTCTGCCTTTTAATATGCTGTTCAGGGCTTCCTCAATGGCTCAGCTGGTAAAGAATCTGCTTGCAATGCAGGAGACACAGGTTCGATCCCTGGGTGGGGAAGATCCCCTGGAGGAGGAAATGGCAACCCACTTCAGTATCCTTGCCTGGAAAATCCCATGGACAGAGGAGCCTGGCCGGCTACCGTCCATAAGGTTGCATAAAGTCAGACACAACTGAAGTGACTTAGTACGCATGCACACATTGAGGGTCTATGAAAGTTGCTCAGTCGTGTCCGATTCTTTTCAACCCCATGGATGATACAGTGACTTCATTCATTCACTCATGTTGGTCATAGCTTTTCTTCCAAGGAGCAAGCATCTGATACTTTTATGTGAGTCTAAAATTATTTTCAAAAAATTCAACACATAAAAGTAAAAAAACTTAATAAATAATGCATTCACTGTTTATAAAATGCAGTTTTATATCATACTTATTAATTGCCAAGTTTTAGTTTCATATTATTTACAAATAATACAAAGATTAGATTTTCTCCTCTTATAGGAATTCCTGGATATGAAAAATAAGAGCCAGTTTTGAATTAAATGCTTATCCACTTTCAAAAGTAAAATTATTTTTAAAGAATCTGTCTTTTTTAATGGCAAGAAAGCACATCTAATCTAGAACATATACTCAAATTCACACAAATAGAAAGTAGATTAGAAGTTAATGAGCCTGAGAAGAGAGGAAAATTGAGTTTATTTCTTAATGAACACAGAATAGCTCCTTGGGGTGATAAAAGTTTCAAAAATGGACAGTGGTGATGGTTGTACGTTTGAATGTAGTTAATGCCACTAAATTAACTGTACACTTCAAAATGATTAAAATGGAAAAGTTTATGTTACATATATTTTATTCTAAAAACTGTAACCCCTCAAAAAAAAAAGTACATTTACTTTGAACTATGGGTGCATTTCATGTTTTATCTGGTATGGGGTAGGAATTCAGAAGTCAGGCTATCTAGATTTACACAAGTGTGGAGATTATCTTATATGAAAATAGTACTGAAATTTCTGAAAAATAAATGAGATGACCCAGCAGGTGAAGGCGGGGAGAGAAAGGAGAGGCAGACCGAGCTCTTTTTCATCCACGTTTAGAATTTGTTAAGGAGCAGCCATCTAAGGAGGAAGGGCAGGATTAACCAGTAAGACACAAGAAACCAGGAGGGCAAGGTGTCCTGGAAGTTTAGGGCAGTTGATGTTTCTAGACAGAGTGGTTGAATAAGACAGGGAGGTGGCATGCCCTGAGGAGGGGGACGGGAGACGTGATGGGTGACCGTAACATGAGCAGGGTCCCCACCTCTGGACCAATATAACGGAACAGACAATGATGGTCGTGGACTGGGGAGGACACAGCAGGGGCAGTGGAGACAGTCCTCTGTGGGAAAACGTATAGCAACACGCATGCAGGTAAGGAGAAATATGGGTTTTAGAATGGTGGTTGTTTCGAGCTGAAACATACCAGAGCAAGTTTGTATCCTAGTGGGAGTGACCCAGGAGAAGGAGGTAGAAACAGTGATAAGCCATAGCGTTTGATACAAATACTTGAGGGTCCCTGGTGTCACCCTGTCACCCAGGCCCCTCCTCTTGGGAGCTGGAGTAAAACCCAGCTCAGCTCTCCCTAGAAACTCACCACCCTTCATCCCTTCCCAGATCCGAGGGCTCCAGTTCCTCCTTCTCCAAGGCTGCAACTTTCATCCTTTTCCTTCCAAAGGTCTTGGGCTTTTAAAAGAAATTTTTGTTAACTGTCTTTTGACAGTAGAATCCAAACTCTTGGGATATGGAAGGAAATTCTCTTCCATTCTAGTGCAAAGACCCTACAGATGGCAATGGAAGACACAGCTAAACATTCACCACTTTATTCTCTTCCATTAATTTTTTTTTTTTTTTTTTTTTTTGCAGCAGGGTCTGGCGTTCCTTTATTTTTCACCGTAGCTTTTATACCCTAAGTTAGTACATTTTTAAGGGGAGGTGAAAGATAAGCATACAAAGTTTACTTTAACATTATGTCAGTTTGTCCTTCACGAAACCAGGGTGTTTTCTGCATACTTCTTTGTTCATGAGAGTCTTTTTTCATAGTGGATCTTTGTACATTATCTTCTGGCCTTGGGGCCTATTAACATTTTATGACCTAGGTGAAGGCAAAGCTGTTTTCCATAGTCTATTTTTTTTTTTTTTTAACCATAGTCTATTCTTTATTGTTCTATTTTGCCTTGAGTTTAGCAGAAAACAGAAAAGTTGCAGTCTCATGGTACAGCAGGTTGCAACATAGTAGAAATACAATCCTGTTAACACAAAGGTCAGTGTTTTGGCAAAAGTTCTCAGCTAAATTTATCTAAAAAGTTTACCATACAAAGACTCTGCGACTCCAGTGAGGCAGCCTCTGTTTAGCACTCCTGGTTAAAATTAACAATCCTAAACACTTATTTTTCTAAATCTTTAACTGTAACCACTTTTAGAATATTTTTGTGTTCTCTGATAGGGCCTCCTCACCCCCCGAAGGGCTCTGTGCCCATTAGGGCCTTTTGTGATCAGGTTCTTTATGCTGTCTATGATTAAGGTGTTGTGAGCAGTCATGTGCATTAGTACGCATTTGCAAAACAAGTCAGAGTGCCAGCAAAAAGGTTTTTACTTGAAACATTTCCTTCATCCCTGACCCCTTCATAGGGAACCAGCATCCAGGAGATTTATTAATTAGGGTTCTATGTTGGTCTTTATTTAGTGAAAGAGGAGCAGGAGAGCTCTCGGCAGGCAACGCAAAGACCCGCAACAGGACAAACAAGGACAACAGCAAGAGGGGGAGGCTACAGGGTGGGGTATCTCTTCCATTAATTTTTAAACAACTCTCATGCCTCTTTTGTGTAACTTGCCTTGTTACTCAGTGTGTTAGTAACATTTTCCTATATCACTTAACACTCATTAATGGCTGCATAGTGTTTCATGTTTTAGACATACTATAATTTAGTTTACCAACAACTTATTATTGGAGATTTAGTCTCTAATAAATTTAATTTGTTTGTATATCTCTGACTTTGCCCTTAGGACAATTTCCTAGAAGTAGAATTTTGGAGTTAGAGTATAAGAACATTTTAAGTACTCAAGAAAACATCATCAACAGAATATAAATTGTGTCATGGTTAATTTACTTGGGTCTTTCTGTTTTGTCCATTCTGCTATTAAAACTGTTTTGCCTTCTGTGGGTCCTCACCCTGGTCTCTTTGATTAGGAAGAAGAAAATAGTATTTGCAAAATTAAAAGCCTGCGGCTTTGAGTTTCCAGCCAGCCTTGGACTTGGTTAAGACTGTGGCCATCCTTTCTCTCAATGGAAAGGAAAGCAAGATTATGAGACTTCTTGGAGAACACCAGTTTTTCTTATCCAAACAGTAGGATGAAGTAAGTGGACACAGAAACAGAAACATATAGATATCTTCCTGGAAATATTCAGAGGTTTTATAAAATGAAAAGAAATATATTTCAAAAGGTGTCTTGAGTTGTATTTGTTGTTGTTGCTGTTCAGTCTGTAAGTCGTGTCCCATTCTTCACCACCCCATGGACTGCAGCCTTCCTCAACACATCAAGAATGTCAGCAAAGGCTTCTTTAGGTCTGGCTTTGCAAGGAAAGAAATGATGACAGACAAGCTTACAGCGTCCACTCCCTGGGACTCCTGGTGGGTCACAACAGGGCTGGTCTGACCAGGCAGCTGACTGGAGACCCAGTGGCCAAAAGCTGAGATGAAATCAGACTTGATGATATGGTACAGAGTCATGTCTTCCTTTAGAAGCCAAGTGGTTTTTCTTCTCCAGTTAACAGAGTCGTGGTGACCTTGGCAAGAATAGGGAGATCACATAGAAATTCTGGACCAAGTTTCTTAAAAAAAAAACTATAAGAAAGGGAGGTTGCATTTTTTTGTTTCACTTTCCCATTAGTCTCTTCTGCCCTTAGCCCACTCCAGGGAATATGTTTTGCCTAAAAATGATGAGTGCACTTCATCAGTTATTTCTATTGGATCTTTATAGTTGCTGGCTCAACCAGAAAATGTTTTTGTCATGAAACACTTCCACAGAATTGGAAAGACAAAAACAAAATATAGCAAAACAAACTACCCTCTTTCTTATACATGCCAAGTTGACTTGTTCACTTTTCACAAGCCCCAGAAATTTCCACCAAGTCAGGCCACAGGGCAGCATGTTTGAGAGGAGACTTCAGAGAGTCAGAGATATTTTGAGGAATTAAACAAGTTAATAGCTGTAAACTACTTTGAATTATCCTGGTTCATGTAAATGAGGATTACAATATAAATTCCACTGGGGGAAAGGTCTTTTACTGTTGCTATTTTGCTAAGTTTTTTTTTTTTTTTTTTTTTTTTTGATGTGGGCTATTTTTCAGTCTTTATTGAATTTGTTACAGTATTGCTTCTGTTTTATATTTTTTTGTTTCTTTGGCCACAGGCCAAAATGCGTGTGGAATCTTAGCTCCCCAACCAGGAATCGAACCTGCATACCTTGCATTGGAAGGCGAAGTCTTAACCACTGGATCATCAGAGAAGTCCCCCCGGCAATGAACTGTTGTTCATTGAACAACAACAACTCTGAGTGCATATTAGGGGCCTGATACATTTTGTTGCTTACTTTCAGCACTGTAGTTTTCATTGGCAAGTTCTCAGTTGCATGCATACTAATATTAGTAATAGCAGATGCTTATTGAGTCTTATTCTGCCCCAGGCATTGTGCCAAAATTACCTTTCTTTTTCTCTTTTATTCCCCAGATAACCTCATGAGATGTTATCCCTTTTATGCCCCTGTTATATATGTGGATACTGCAAATCATGAGAGATTAAGTCACCTGCCCAAATCCACATAGCTAGTAAATTAACAACCTGGATTAAAACCAGAGCAGTCTGGCTCCAGGGCCATGATATGAAATAAAGTAATACTCTGAGGAAAACCAACATGTGAAAGATTAAGATGTTGCAGAAGCTTCATCTTATGAACAAAATCTGGAGTGTCTTGAAGAAACAACATGAAGTTAGGAAGATATCAACCGTCTTTGTCCATGGGGTGGGCTGCTGTTGGCCTCCTAATCTCGTCTGGAAGCCAGGATGCTGCCAACCCCCGAGCCTTTCTGCAGGGACCCTGTCAACTGAGCTCTCCTCCTTCAGCTACATTTTAATGTATGACTGAGTCTCTTTGCTGTCCACCTTAAACTATCACAACATTGTTAACTGACTACATTCCAATACAAAATAAAATATTAAAAAAAATTCTTTTAAATTTCAAGACAGCAATAGCAGAATTTTAAACAAAATACAGGACTCTTTTAAAAGCATGAAGCACCATACACCTGCACAGGTGTCACACCTATTATCTGCTCTGAATTTGCAGCTCAAGTAAAAGGTTCCTAGAAAAATTTAGAAAAGAGATGATGGTGACTTAGACTAGGCTGATGGCAGTGAAAACGTAGGAAGGTACATGAATTTAAAATATGTTTTAAGCAGAAATGGAGACACAGACAAAGAGAAAAAAATGTATAGACACCAAGGGCAGAAGAGGAGGGAGGGATGAATTGGGAGACTGGGATGGACACATATGCACTATTATAAAATAGAGAACTAATGAGAACCTACTGTAGAGCTCAGGGAACTTGACTCAGTGCTCTGCGATGACCTAAATGGGAACGAAATCCAGAAAAGCTGAGATGTATGTATACACATGGGCTTCCCCGGGCTTCCCTGGTGGCTCAGATGGTAAAGAATCTGCCTGCAATGTGGGAGACCCAGCCAGGTTTGACCCCTGAGTCAGGAAGATTCCCTGGAGAAGGGAGTGCCAACCCACCCCAGTATTCTTGCCTGGAGAATCCCATGGACAGAGGGGCCTGGAGGGCTACAGTTCATGGGGATGCAAAGAGTCAAACACAGCTGAAGCAACTTAGCAGGCACCCTTGTAATCTATAGTTATATTTTATAACTTTTCTTGGTCCAGGATCTAATCAAAGACAACAGATACCATTTCGTTGTCATTTCTCTTTATTTTCCTTGAATCCAGAAAATTCTTTCTTGACTTTGACAATTTTGAACAATCCAGGCCAGTTGGTTTGTGGCATGTTATAGAATTTGGATATTTGGAATGATGTAGAATTTGGATATAGCTGACTGTTTCTTCTTGGTGAGATTCAATGTATATATTTGGGGGAAGAATGCCACTCAGGCAATGCTGAATCTTTCTCAGTGGATCACATCGAAAGTACCCAAAATGTGTTCCATTATTATATTTACTAAGTTGGATTTTTTAATCCAATAGATTTCTCGATTATGAAGGTATTGATAACTTTTCTTCTCTGTAAGTAATTAATAGTTTTTGAATCACGTTTGAGACCATGTAACCACCCCCTCCTAGACAACTTTCTTCCATTGGTCCTACCATCCTTTGGTGATGCTTGCTTCGGTCAGTTATTACATTTGTAACTGCAAAATGCCTCACCTACATTTGACTTTTTAGAAGGATTATTTGGGAATAAAGCTCCCATCTCTTCTAGGGTTTTTCTGTACTGGTCCAGACAACCTACTACTTCATTGAGTATCTTTTGGGAAGAGAGCTGAAACCTTAAAAAAAAAATTCACTAAGATGTCAAAACCATTTTCATATTCAGCAGTTTTGTAACCAAATGAACTCTAGAGTTCCATATCGTGGCTTGTAGCTGCTACGAGATTTTCAATAAAGAGACACATTCTTATGTATCTATCCATTTAAACAAATTATCTGTGGGTTATTTGACACAAGAAAGTGCCAGTGACCAACCAAAGAAGGCAGCTGCCATAACATAAACAGACCATTATTCTAGTTCATCCTCACAGTCCATTTGGAGTTTAATATTATCAACCATAGATAAGGTAAAAAGTAGTCACAAATTAATATAAAATCACTTAGCAAAATACACTCTCTTGCAGTGTTTGAGTCCTACAAGAAGTCATGACACAGTCTCAAAATTGTTCTTTTCCTTCAGTTCAGTTCAGTTCAGACACTCAGTCATGTCTGACTCTTTGCGACCCCATGAATCGCAGCATGCCAGGCCTCCCTGTCCATCACCAACTCCCGAAGCTTACTCAAACTCATGTCCATCGAGTCGGCGATGCTTACAGCTGAGATAAAATACTGACAATGAGAAGGACAACCTGGTCCTCAGGTTATAAATGTAATAGGAGAGTGGAGTTTAAGCTTTTGGGTTGAGAGACTATAGAAAACATAAATCTTCAAAGTAGTTCAGAATTATTTTCCCACAAAATTAGATTTCTCTCTGGGGAGCAACTGACAATCCTCTGGCTGAAGTCTTGAGATTCACCCTTCAGTAGAGTTCTTTTCTGAGTCATTCTCTTAATGAGCTAAATTTCTTCTGCATCATTTAAAAAACAAACAAACTAAATAGCCCAGATCTAGGAAGTTTTAAGAACAATGTCAGTTGGATGTCATTTTTCCTCTCCATAGTTCTCAAATGCATTTCATTCTACATTGTAGCATGAAAATGACTAGGTTTGGGATGCCACATACACATATAGTGAGAAAGGAACAAGAAAGTTTGTTCAAGCAAAAACCCACTGCATGTAGGCTCTGCCTCCTGGGAAAATAGTCTAATTCTGGTCTGGAGCAGAGAGTTCTTGAATAGACTTAGGAAAACACTTCGATGAAGCTTGACAACACATCCTGGAGAAAAGAATGGCAACCCACTCCAGTATTCTTGCCTGGAGAAATCCCATGAACGCAGGAGCCTGGGGGGCTACAGTCTATGGGGTCACAAAGAGTCAGACACGATAGTGTCTAACACTTTCACTTTTCCCTCTATCACAACAGTGTCTTCACTGACAATGCAATCTTTCATGTAATTAAATGGTAGAGATTGAGTGCACACTATCCATCCATTACTCACTCCCCACAAACTGACCCCCAAAGATTGTAAATGTGATCTGAATTAGTTCTCATCTTTATCTATTCCACTTTGGGGTAGAATTAAACAGTTTACCTCACATCAAATCAGGAGATTGGGGGAAACTGACATCCCCACATAAATTTTAAGAACAGTCTCAGACCGTGAAATCTCAAGTGGGATTCTGAGCAATCTCATCTAACTACCAGGCTAATAGCAGCAATAATAACACCAAAATTGTAACAACAATGAACATTTATTAAAAACTTCCAGTGCTAAGCACTTTAAATAGGTAATTTAATATTCACTAAAATTTCATAAAGTATATAATATCATCTCTCTTCTATATATAAAAAATGAGGTTCAGCAAGGGCTTCCTTAGTGGTTCAGATGGTAAAGAATCCATCTGTAATGCGGGAGATCTGGGTTCTATCCTTGGGTTGGGAAGATTCCCTGGAGGAAGTCATGGGAATCCACTCCAGTTTTCTTGCCTGGAGAATTCCCATGGACAGAGGGTCCTGGGGGGCTACAGTCCATGGGGTTGCGAAGGGTCAGACATGACTGAGTGACTAAACACTCACAAGGTTAAGTAACTTGTCCAAATGTCACCTAGCTAACACATGGACAAGACAGGATTCATCATTAGATGTGCCTGACTCTTTTCTGGCCATGTCTGTCTTTTCATCATTTAGGGGCTCTATGAAGAATTTAATGATATGCTATTGAAGGAGTCCCACTTGTGTAACAGGAAAATCTAGTTTTGACCCTACTAATGCCACTCACTAGGCGGGTGACTTGAGTGTACCAATTCTCTTTCTCATTCACTTGCTGTGTAAAATGGAGATAGCCACAGATATCTGGTCTACCTCTCTAGATAGTTGGGGACTAAAACAACAATGACATGGCTTATACAATTATTTTGAGACTATTATAAGATCTTATTATTTATAAAGTGAAGTTTGCTTTATAACAGGTGGTGATAGAGAAAAATTATAATAAAAGATTGCAAGCAAAGTGTCTTCTAGCAGCCTTTGGTAATCTTCTGTACTTTCTAAAGACAAGCAGAGAGGATGTCTCTAGTCTCTGGAATGTATGAAAAAAGTAATCCTAAATGTGCCATTTCTTGAGCTGATTTGCAATTCTCTAGATTTTCTGTTACAGAGTTAATCATATAGAATCATTTTGAATAAGTTGTAGGAAAGTTATGTCCATAAAAACAGTAATTGTAATAATGTAACATTATGACTAATTATACTAAACTATAAATATATATTAAGTACTTGTTACCACAGGAAAGAACAAGAACTCTTTTCAATTCTGAAATTACATTTAACGTCACTCTGGGTGACTCAGCTGATTTCCAGCACACAGAGTAAAATGAGTAGATTTTGCTTATGACATGTCTGGTCTCAACATAATGCACTTGTAACCAGGGAGGTTTAAGCAAATCAAAATTATGCTTGTTTTTAAAAAGTTCAAACAAGTATAATTTCCCTGGCAAAAGAGTAAGTACTTGTAAGATTAAAGCCTTGTCACTCAGCAAAAATACTTGCTCGTGTGCCAAAAGATCTGTCACGCCAGGAATCATTAGTATTGCAACAAAAATATTGTTATAGGTAAATCTACTAATTTACTGACCATTGTTGGATGTGAACTGAAATACAAGTCAAAAGAGTCTTCTAAAGCCAATATTAAAGGCTCTTATTTTTGTTCTTTCCAAATAGATCATGGAACTGTAAGGATATCCTAATATCTTATTAATGATTATGAAAACAAGCACTTATTTAAAATTTACATAGAACTTGGAATAGTTATAAATATCTTACAAATACCAATCTTTTAAACTTCTCAATAAGCCTATATGATATTGTATATCAATTACTACTTACTACATAACAAACCACTTCAAAATACAGTGGTGTAAATAATGCTATTTTTTTTAGCTCATGATTCTGGTGCTCAATCATTTGGACTGGGCTCAGTGGATGGTCTCGACTGGGCTTATTCTTGTGTATGTGGTCAGATGCTGTTTGATGGGGGGCTGACTGGTCTCAGAGAGCCTCCAGGGGGATTCTTGTCTCTGCTCCATGTTCTCTCTCACTCCTGAGCAGAGTAACTGGGCTTGTTCACGTGGTGGTGGGGCACAATTCTGAAAGACAGGCAAAGCAGCCAATGCTTCTCAAGGCTCAGGCTTAGAACTGGCACCTCATCACTTCTGTCATATTTTATTGTCCAAAGCAGATCACAGGTTCAGATAGGATTAAAGAGACTGTGAAATAGACTTCATTTTCTGATGGAAGGATTGTGGACATTTCTGCAATCTTCTACAAGTAGATGTTCTTACTGTCTCCATTTTACAATGAGGAAATTGAGGCTCAGAGAGATTATAAAGCCCATTAAGGGTCACACAGCATCCTGCTATTCATTTCCCTCTTTAATCGCAGTTATTTCTATGCTACTTTAAGAAAAAGATATATCAATATATTGAGTGATATTCAATTCTGTGTTATACATGATATATATTTCAGTGATACTGAATTCTGAGGAATAAAGAATTCAAACAAGCTTGAAACTAAACTTTAAAGTGAATTTGCAAAGCTAATTCAAAGTTTAACTTCAACCACAAAGAACACCACATCAGCACACTAGTATATAAGAAAATGTTATTCCTCTTTTGAAAAGAAAGTTAATACAGGGATTTATCATGCTTTGAAAGGAATGAAGCTGGTTTTCCTTTCAGTTTTTAGAAGGAAGAAAGTTCTGCCTTCTGCTTTTCCTCAAATATCACAAATAAATCATGACTCCCGTTTAAGTTGGAAAATAGGGTTTTTCTAGACCTTCTGAAGAGTCAGTAACATTTTGTGTGTTTAAATGGTGGTGGGATGCCATGATCCTTCCATAATTCAAAATTTGGCATCAGTAACTATGGAAGACTGGTCACAGTGTTCTGTAGGCAAAGAATGGAGCCTTAAAAGCCTTTCCTGACTCATTTTTTTCATCCCAGTCTGGGGTGGGTGTTCCTTCTTAATTCTATAATGCCCTGAACCCCATTGGTATCGTACTCACTGCCCTTTCAGGAATGGTCTATTCAACCCTCTTCTCCACTAGGATGTGAGTTCTTTTTTTTAAATTTCAACATTAAAAAATGTTATTATAATTAAATTCATTAGGGTTTGGTATTTTCACAAAACTAGCTCTTGGATTTAGTTATTTTTTTTATTGTTTCATAATATTTATTGTAAATTAAAAAAAATTTTTTTTTAAATTTTATTTTATACTGGAGTATAGCCAAATAACAATGCTGTGATAGTGTTAGGTGAATAGCAGAGAGACTCAGCCATGCATATACATGTATCCATTCTCCCCCAAACTCCCCTCCCATCCAGGCTGCACATAACATTGAGCAGAGTTCCCTGTGCTATACAGTAGGTCCTTGTTGATTATCCATTTTAAATATAACAGTGTGTACATGTCTATCCCAAACACCTTGATTATCACCCCCGCCCTTGGATATGAGTTCTTCGAGGACAAAAACTGAGCATTGTGCATATTTGGATGTCCAATACCAGCCCAATGTCCACTGCCATTATGCAGAGCTCATTAAGCAATTGGTCAAGGAGGGAGTGGATGAACGGGATGATATACTGAATTGCCAATGAGTGGGACCCTCCCTAGAGGCAGGACCCAAATAAAAATGCCTAGAAAAGAGGTGTGCCTTCTTGCCACATGGTATAATTGCACTGGCCTGCAGGCTGGGCAGGGACTATTTGCAAGACTGTTCTCCTCCCTGCAAGGCCTGCAAGCATAGCCCCCAGCCTTTCTGGCTCCTGTTCCCCAACTGCTGGGAGCACACAATTTCATAGTACAATGCAGGAAAGGGCTTAAGAGATTCATTTAGCTTCTCAGACATCAAAAACCTCTTACAAAACAATATTCTGATGAATGAAGGGTAAATTAGTAGGCAACATGTGAATTAGAAGTCCCTGGAGCTCAAATGGATGAGAAACCTGAGGGACCAAGCATCTGCCCTTCTGTGGTCGGAGTTTCTCAAATAGACTTGTCGAAGTCTCCCTCCCAGACACACCGCAGGCTTCCCTCTGTGCCATCAGGTGGGCCAGGCAGGTCTCCAGTGGTCCCCACACCAGGGCTCCACACCTAGTGAACGAGGGCCCAGAGGAATGAGATAGGATCTTGTGCTCAGGGAGTTTTTCTTAACTCATGGCTTTACCAGTGGCCCCTGGAGGTCTCTGTTCCTGGTGGGATTATTTTGGGTGAGGCTTCCCTGGTGGCTCAGAGGTTAAAGTGTCTGCTTGCAATGCAGGAGACCTGAGCTCGATCCCTGGGTCGGGAAGATCCCCTGGAGAAGGAAATGGAAACCCACTCCAGTATTCTTGCCTGGAGAATTCCATGGATGGGGGAGCCTGGTGGGCCATAGTCCACGAGGTTGCAAAGAGTTGGACATGACTGAGCAACTTAACTTCACTTCAGAAAAGAGCAGTTTTATTGCTTTGCCGAGTAAAGGAGGCCACAGTGGGCTAATGCCCTCAGAATGTGTGTCCCAACTTGGAGAGGGTAGTGAGAAATTTTATACTAATGGTTCAAAGAGGGCGTGATCAGCTCATGGACTTTCTTTTGATGGTTTGGTGATGAGGTAAGAGGTACTCAGTATTATCACCCTTCAGTTCCAAGTGGTCTGGAGTCTACATGCTTGTGAGATGCATACGGTTGCCTTCTTCCACCTGGAGGGGGTTTCAGTACCTGCAAACTTGCTCAAAGATAGTGTTGTGTGTACTTATTGATGGGGAAGCAGGACTGTGTCCCGAGGCTGCACTATTGTTTCTCTTAACTGTTTTTCCCTGATCTTGCATCCCCTCTCTTCCCTAATTAACAACAACTCGAATCTGTCTCTTGGATCCCAGAGAAGATCACGGAGGCTAAATTAAGCCTGTTTCCTGTAATCCAAGGAATGGAGGACACAGAACATCTTTGTGCCCAGGAACCCTACAGGGTCCTGCTTGGTATCAGTGTTCAGTTGGAGAAAAACATTTCTGGTTCTGCCAGGGGAGAGATTTGATAAGTTGAAGTGAATGCGAAGATGTGACCAGAAAGATGTAGAAACCAACCTGGAGGAACTGATATTGGAGGAGGAGAAAGTCAGTGACGGGCTCTGTGTCTGAGACAGTGTCAGTGTGTGGTCCGTCACAGTCATCACTGCTCCCTCCTGCTTGCCTGTGTGCTCCCTGGCACTCTTGAGATCCTAGTGGAGAATGTCACATCTGAGCATCACGAGTATTGACTGAAAAGGAAAGCACAATCTGATCTTTGTTGCAAAACCTCTTATATATCTTGGCCTCTCCCTTGCCTCTTTGGAGCAGTCCCACAGAGCTCCCTGAGAGGCTGTGTCCCAGGCTTAAGTCCTCAGTGCTATCTGCCAAATAAAACATAATTCTCAACTTTTAGGCTGTGCATTTTTTTTTTCAGTCAACACTGAAAAAAGATCAGGACCTGTGGACTGTAGTCCGCCAGGCTCCTCTGTCCTTGGGATTGTCCAGGCAAGAATACTAGAGTGGGTCACCATACCCTACTCCAGGGGATCTTCCCAACCCAGGGATCGAACGTGCATCTGTTGTGGCTCCTGCATAGCAGGCAGATTCTTTAACACTGAGCCACCAAAAACACTCAGAATATTAGTCAAAAGACTAATGTTAATTAAAAACAATGTTTTTAAAAATTAAAAATGTTTTTAAAAATTAAAAAAATGTTAATTAAAAAAAAACAGCCCAGACATCTCAAGTGAATGAATTTAGCACTTTTCTATGTGAGGCAAGACACAAGGGCCTGGACTCACTACAGTCATTCCCTTGATGTGTACTGTAGCAATCTAGGGCCAGTATCCTGTTCTCTCCATCCTGAATCTCCTTGGAGTGCACCGCTGGTGCAGTTAAAATGTGATGGCTTGATGGCTGCAACATCCTTTGTTTACTGATTTGGCAAGTAACATTTTTTTTTTCATTGACACAAGAGAAGTACTTTTTCTAACCCTATGACAGGATGTCATTGAGTTTTTGCTTGAAATTTCTCACTGATGAGAAGACCACTCCTTTCAAGGCAGCCCATTCTTGTGAACAATTCTCAAGAGAAACCAATACAACATTGTAAAGCAACTATACCCCAGTTTTAAATAAAAGAAATCTGAGTCCGTGTTACATCAAAACACAGGTTAGGTTTAAAGAATGTATCCATAGACAGACCTTTGGTCCCTGGGTACCCTCACATTCCCCTGCTCCTCTGAATTGATTTCCAACTCCTTTACCCTCTGGTCTTTGATGTGACTTAAGTTTATCAAAAGCTTTCCAAATTATCATGCCCTAAGCTAACTACTGTTCCCATGAAATGTCTGTGTTCCTAAAGTACTTCACATCATTATTTCTTTTATAACATGTAACGTGGATCATCTCAATGAGAAGTTGGTGTTGTGTGGCTGAGAGCTAGAGGTTCAGGCTGCCAGCTAAAGACTATTGTAGGAACTTTACACAGATATCTTTGCGAACTTATTCTGCCTTTGTACCCTAAAAACAATCACCAGGCTTATCAAAGCTAGAGTGAGAAAAAGAAAATCAAATACTAAACAGACTCTGAATTGCATGGGCTTCCCAGGTGGTGCTAGTGGTAAAGAACCTGCCTGCCAATGCCGGAGATATGAGATGCTGATTCGATCCCTGGGTCGAACCCATTCCAGTATTCTTGCCTGGAGAATCCCACAGACAGAGGAGCCTGGCAGACTACAGGCCTTGGGGTTGAGAAGAGTCAGACATGACTGAAGTGACTTAGCATGCAGGCACATAGATAAAAGTCAGTGTTTCAGAGCCAGAAAAGTAGGTCACAACAGCATTGACAACCACTGGCAGAAAACAAAGGAAAACAAGGCCCCTTGGGCTGTCGCCGTGTGTCCTGCGCCACCGGCTCCACACCAACCACTCCCCCATCAGGACCACTCCAGGAGCCGATGGCATGTTTGTAAGTCACGTGGAGCAAAAATGGTCCACAATGAATTGACCTCTTAGATCCAATTTGCCTTACGAAAATTTGCCTCATAGGAACAAAATCCTGTCCTAAAGCTGTGATTTGATCTTCAAGAGATACAGAGTCTGTCCTATGCCCCATTTTCTATCAATGAAGCCTGATTTCTTTAAAGTGCACTCACTGTGTCATTGTAAAGGGCAGCAGCTCTAAGAGCCTGGGAAGAGCTGGTACTTCCCGTGTATTGGGCTGTGCTCAGTAACTTCAGTCGTGTCTGATTCTTTGTGACCCGATGGAAAGTATCCTGTCAGGCTCCTCTGTCCGTGGGATTCTCCAGACAAGAATACTGGAGTGGGTCGCCATGCCTGCTTCCAGAGGATCTTCCCGACCCAGAGATCAAACCAGCATCTCTTATGTCTCCTGCCCTGGCAAGTGAGAGCTTTACCACTAGCACCATTTGGGAAACCCCCTGTGTATTATCCTTGCCCATCTTTATGCCTGGCCTGTCTCCCTGTGGGTAAGGCTTTCTGTACCTTATCCTGATAACTGGCAAAACTGTGAGCAAACTGAAGTTTCACATGAGGTGAAGCAGTGCAATAATTGGAAATTATTTCTCTGTATGGATAGGTTCAATGCATCATTATCAGGTTCAGTAACTGGAGTTCTAGCTGCAAACAGAATTAAAAATTGCTTCCCCATGCTCCATCCAGTGAGCAGGGCTCAGAGCCATGCCAAGCTCGAAGGTTCCAGGCTTCCTCCCAGGGCTTCCTGCTGTCTCTCCACTGCACTGAAAACCAGCTGTGGTAGGCTTCTCATCTTCTATTCCCAAACTAGAAAAATTAAGGTTGCGGTCTTCACAACCACCTAGATTGGCTATTTTAGAAATCAGGGATGCCGAAGGCGAGCCGTGACTCGAGGGCACAGCCTCGGGATGTGAAATGCAGCAAATGGCATCCCCTCCCCTTGCTGGAGAGGGTTCTGCCCACATCCTGCATCTCATCTCACTGGGACCACTCACTCCAGAGGCTGCTGCTTCCCTCTGGGATGCTCATTCCATGCCTAAATGATGAAAAAGATGAAAATGCGCTAAAATTAAGCAGGGCTTTAGTTTTTCCAGTCCTCCCAACCCCCGGCAACCAAAGCACTGCCACTTCTCAGTGTTTGGATGTGAAAAAGCTCCATCCCCGTCCCCCTGCCAACCACCACCGCATTCCTCCCGTGGGACACAAAGCAGCGACGGGGGCGAGGATTCATTTCAAAGAAAGAGTGAAAGATGGAGCCCTTAGCTGGTGTCACTTAATCTGTGATGGCATAAAGCAGGCTCTTTTCTGTTTACTGGACACTGATCAGAGATCGGGTGACGGCCAGGGAATAGGAAACAGGACTCGTGAGAACCCCTAGGCGGTGGTGGTGGGAGGGATGGCTTCTCTTCCCGCCCAACCAGTGTGAGTATGCTTCCCTCCTCCTTGTCGTGGGAGCGATGAAAGCTGCCCTTCCAGCTCCAGAGCCAGTCCTGGCTGCACTGCTCAGACGGGGCTGGGGAGCAGGGTTCTAACCCAGGCAGGGCCTCCTCTGAGAGCAGAGGAGTGGGGCTGCTGGGGGTGGGACCCTTCTCCCAAGGCCTGGGGATGCAGACTCGGGCCTTCATCTTCCCTTTTTCCATGACTGTGGTCATACCTGGGTAAGCTGCAGTCTCTGTAAGCCAGGGCCCCTTCATCTAGAAAACTCAAGGCATTCAGCTAGAGCCCTAGATGACCCTTAATGACAGCTCCATTTCTGGGGGTCTGTTCCCGGGGTTCATTCATGAATTCATCATTCATGTGATGTCACTGGGTTTGGGGGTCTATGAAACAGAGAGAGGGACTAGATTTCCTCCATGGGTCCTCATTCTATATTCTCTTTGCTTGGTTATCCACCCATTGCGTCTTCTTTTCCACATACAAATTCCTGAGCAGATGTCTCTGAAAGCAAAATTTCAAGACTAGTCAATAAATTTTTCTTTTAGACGTGGACTTGCTTATTTCTCTCTCTGCAGCATGTAGATGTACAGACGCCCAGTAGATGTTTGATGAGTGAATTCATTTCACCAGATGTGTTGTGATGAGTGAACTTGCAAATCAGAAACTGGAGCTATGGTTCAGCCAGGAGAAGGATGATGCTCTGGGAAGAGACCAGGGGCATCTTGAGAAAGGAAGGCTCATGAGCCATCAACCCAACTTATGGTTCTACTTATTTCTGGACCCTTTATGACAAAAACAAATAAAGTATGCTAACAAATATAAAAATTCAGACTTTTTTTCAGATAGTGAAAATATTTGCTCTTCTCAGACATAAAATGAACCTTAATAGGAGGAATGATAGGAATAACAAAATACAGAGAAGGGCAAAATACCTTATCTTTCATTACTCAGGTTCAACGCTAGTCAACTTTAGGTGTCAAAACATTTATTAAAGAGAAATTACACAATGACAGTAGGGGCACCACCCAAAGTAATTACCTTCTACCTCAGGGGAAAGTGTTAGTCACTCAGTCATGTCTGACTCTTTGCAACCCCATGGCCTGTAACCTGCCAGGCTCCTCTGTCCATGGGATTCTCCAAGCAAGAACACTGGAGTGGGTTGCCATTCCCTCCTCCAAGGGACCTTCCTGACTCAGGGATTGAACCCAGGTCTCCTGCATTGCAGGCAGATTCTTTACCAACTGAGACAGCAGGAAATGAAAATCCATTTACAATTTCGCTCCAGAGATAATCACGTTTCAAGTAATCAGGCAAATCTAACAGGGAAGAGAGGCTGGGTGAGCCACGTGGGGCTCAGGGAGAGCCAAGCCTGCCAGGACTCTGGGTGCTGGGAGGGGAGTCCCACGGATCTGTGAAACCTTGAGCCTTTGGCAAAGTTCAAGGCATGAAAGCTCGGTCCTGCCCCAGGAGGGTCTGTGTACTGACCCAGTTGTACTGACTTAGGAACCAGCTGAGGCGCTTCTCCTGCAGTTATTTCTGAATCTGAGAAAACAGCACCATCTGCAAAGACCCAGGGGCCTCATCTCTAGACAGGAAAAATCCCCCTTATTATCTTCTTAAATGATTTCCTGTAGGTTCCCCTCCAGTTAAACCACTAAGCTCCCGCTGATCCGGCTCCCTCTGACTCATGGGAGGACCAAACTAGGGAAAGGAAGCGCAAGCCCCCAGAGCCTGGTGCAGTGCGATGTGTGCATCGGTTCAGGCTGGTGTTACAGAAAATGGAGGCGTTTTCCCTCAAAATCCCGACAGGAAGTGGGTGCGGACAGTTTGCTGGGGGACCCGCCTCTGGCACTGTGTGTGTGTGTGTATGTGTGTCGGCAGGGGGTTGTCCCACGTGGTGAAGCCCCCCTCTGGCAACAGCTGAGCCAAATTCCATCACCCACCCCCCGCCAAACACGCACCCCACCCCAGTTTGAGGTTGTGAGCATGCGGGATCCCCGTGGGGACTTTTGTGTACATTCATCCTTTTAGTGTCCCAAGTCTATCAGCATCCAGTACCTACAGAACAGCTTGTCATCCTACAATTTCACACACACACAGTCTCGTATACATCTCTAGGGTTGGGGTCAATATGCCCATTTGACAGGTGAGGAAACTGAGGCTCAGAGAGGTGACTTCACTTGCTAGGTTTGCTGGCTACAAGAGACGGGGCAGCCAGGTAGAGATTCTGGATCGCCCATCTCTGTGGAGGTTTCTGCACCGCGCACCAGACCATGTTAAGCTCTCAGTTTTCCAAGACTTGGCTCCTGAGTTCCACAGTTCTCACAGGGCTCCTCCCAGTCAGGGCAGTCTCCCCTGCATTTGTAATTTCACAGACACCAGGTGGGAGCCTCCAGCAGACAGCATCTTCTTACTGGAGCCCAGGGTTCCGCATTCCATTTGCCTCACAGTGTCTGTGGGTGTCTTGGCAAAGTTTGCAGATCTCCAGGGAAGGGAGGAGCAGGAAGATGCTGTAAGGAGAGGTAGGGATAAGGTCAAACATTGGCTCATGTGGGTGGCCAGGCATCCTGGAAGGACCTCCAGCCCCAGGAGAGCTGGTCTTGCCACTTGCCTACTCCCCAACCCCTACACACCCCCCACCCCACTCCCACGGCAATGCTCCCATCATATCGTTTCTCCTATTCATAATGATTAGCCCATGGAAGGCAGCACTATGGGTCTGCAGCACGTGTGCATTAATGGGTGAGGTTAAGACCACCCGAGGGAAGATGCAACAGACAGTCTGACCCCACTAGTCTAGCACCCCACTCAGGTGCTAGAAAGCCAGCACCTGAGGTTCCTGGATGCTGCAGACCACTCTTGCCCTACCCCGGGTGTTCTAGAAAGTTCGGTGGATTTGCGTCCCCTTCCACATCTCCCTTTTCTGGCAGCACTGCATTTCTGTAGCTGTCCTTCCTCCAGGCTGTTTCTGAAGTGCCCTGTCCTTTCTGCAGTAAACAGTGTGGGGAGTACGCTTTGTTCTGGGCTCTGAGTCCTGCTCTGAGTGACCAGGTCTCACTGTGTTAGAGGAACGTGGGCTTTTGCCTCTGTCATTTCTCTTTTGCCATCAACCAAGCTGGATCCACCCTTTCCAGTGCATCTGGGGGTGGGGGCCGACTTGACTCTTTCTTCCACTCATGTTGGTTCCATGATCCACGTTCACTATAATGAGGGAACCTTCTGTTGTCAGGACATGAAGAGCTCGCAGCACGGAACAAAACCCAGAGAAATAAACCAGTGGGGGAGTTTCTCAGCTTGTCCACTGTTTTTATTTTCATTTTCTTAGGTTTAAAGAAGCCCAAGAGTTTGTTTTTACAAGCTTCTCCCCCATCTTCTGCATGCTAGGGCTCTTTGAAATATGTTCCTGTGATAAAAATCTCAAAAGCTAAACTATAATCAAACTTGGATATCTGCAAATCATCTGTAATGTAAAACCAGACACTGCCACACTGTTTACAATCTTCTTTTCCAAATCAGAGCGGAGGAGTGGCTTTTTGCCAGACTTTGGGAGAAATTTCCATTTGTTGAGTTTTTTTTTTCCCCCACAATATATTGGGGAAATTAAATATTGCATGTTACAGGATATTCACAAGCACATGTTCGTTCTATATTTCGTCTTTCAAAAATATCGTCTTAGACTTCAAAGTGGTAGAAATTATTTCTAAATTAATGCCTTCTACTTTGTCTTCATTTTAGCCATCACGTCCTCTCTGGGTTACTTTTCTAGGTTTGTTTATTCAGTTTTCTTTCCAAGCAGGAAGGACAGAGTCTCAACACTGGTGCATTTAGAACAGTGAAAATCATAGGTCAAATTAAGCAGTTACTTATCTGTATTAGAATGCAGAAGAGTCGTCTGTGATTCTAGGCAGCCAGAGAGTGTGGAAAGAGACAATTACCTGGAGCTTTGGAATATGTCTCTGGTCCTGAGGTTCTCTTTGGGTTGAAACAAGGCGGCCCCTCCAAGAGAACTGACGGGAGCCCAGGTACCGCCCTGTGCTGTCTGCTCCGGTCCTGCTGGGCAGAAGCTCAGCCACTTCTCAATCCCAGGCTAAGCAGGGCTTCATCTCTTCCAGGTTTCCTGGATCCAGGAACTGGATAAAGTTTCCTGGTTACAAAAGGCCTTCCCAATAGGGTAAACGCAGACTGTGGTGTTGGCCAAACTCATAATGTAAAGTAGAAAGAGTGGGTAGGTATTAAAACAGATGAATAGTGATCATCACACAGTATCTGGTACACAAATGGAAGACTCGGAGTCCTAAGACAGGAAGACATGTTGCAGAGAAGCTATCCCATGGGGAGTCTAAATGAGGATGGTCAGCAGGGGTCATGGGTCTCCAGTGCTGTGGCCACTGAAGGATTCCTCAGAGGCTTCCCTGATAGCTCAGATGATGAAGAATCTGCCTGCAATGCGAGAGACCCAGGTTTGATCCCGGGGTGGGGAAGATCCGCTGGAGGAGGGCATGGCAATCCACTCCAGTATTCTTGCCTAGGAAATCCCATGGACAGAGAAGCCGGTGGGCTACAGTCCTTGGGGTCGCAAAGGGTCAGACATGACTCAGTGACTAACACTTTCACTTGTTTTTAGACTGATTTCTGGGTGAGGAAATCGTGACCCACTTCTCCTCGCCTACAAATCAGGGTGTGGTACCAGTCTGCTATTCGTCTCACTCCACTCACTTCTGTATCACATTCACAATCTTTGTCTTATTGTAACCAAACCAAACTTGGGTCCACTCGCCTGCAGGCAGAAAAGTCGATCTCCTGACATCAGGTTGTGGGTGAAGGAAAGCGCAGTGTTTACTTGTACTGGTTTCATAAACCAGAATTCATATCTGGATGAGGACATCTGTTACACATGGAGGCACCTACTAAATCTCCCTCAGATGCCCAGGGAGTCTACATCCCTCAAGTAGATAGATTTGCTCAAGAACTCTCAGCAATGACCACTGCCCCTGGAAAGCCCTCTCCAGTTTGCATGGTGCTCTCTGCATGACCTTGCTGGATTTCATCCTCACAACAGCAGTGGGATGTGAATACCAACTTGATTATCCCCACTTTAATTTCCTTGGGCCACACAATTAGGAAGTGAACTCCCCATCAAATGCTTTTCCTTATCTCCCAGGTTCACAGAGAAACGTTCTAAAAACTAACATCCTCTGTAGGGCACAAGATTTGAGGTCACAGTCCCCTCCATGAGCCTGGAACATGCTCACAGCTCCATGATAGCCACCCTCCAGGTGCTGTGGGAATCAACAGAGAGAAAGAAAATCCTCCCACTCTTTTGGAAAGATCCGACCCCACCTGTCAGTTTGTCATTTAAAAAGAAATTTAGTATCTTTAATTTTACATCATTCTTCTGGTCATTTAAGAAACAAGTGTCAATGGAATGCCAGTTTCGTGGCCATCACAGTGGTAAGCTAAGTACTATGAAAAATTCAGGCAAATTGTGACACAGTCCTTACCAAAGCAGAGCTTCTTATTTGTTTGTGAATTCTAAGCTGCAAAGGTCTAGATTTAGATTTTATTTTTCAAATGCTCAATATTTATAAATAGAGTTAAATTATGGCAAATTATCAGAATATTTCCAAGTGTTTGTACAGCACATCTAGGTGCTTTTTGTGGTTTTTATTCTCTATCTGGAATATAAGGAAATGGAGTAACAGGTTGTAAATTTGTGATCAAGTAGTCAACTAGCCAAGAAGTTAGCCAATCAGAACACAGGATGTGCAAAAGGTCTGCACAGCCAAGACCTTGGTTTCTATCAGCTCCATATGAGATTTCATGGATAGACATGTACACATATATGTACACATTCATGCCCACTCACACACACACATGCACAGGCACGCACACACACAGACACACACACACACGGGCACAGCATTATAGAAATATAGAATAGAAAAATACCTGTTTCTATCCTGTGCTGTCCAGTGACAGCACAATCTCTTACCCTGGGTCTTCAGGAGAACCAGAAATCTCTAGTGTGGGGAGAGCTGTGAAAATGCCTGCCTGACACTTGGAGAATGATTGCTCTGCCGGTGGTGAGGAGACACCTCTGGCTGTCAGTCAGAGGCCCTGGGACGGCTGCAGCTGCCGCCGGACACATGAGCAGCGCCTGTCCGTAGGTGCTGCATGGCTGGACCGGTCACAGCCTAGGCAGCGTCTCCCCGGTGCCTCCTGTGAATGGTCCACGTTCAGGCTGGAGCACAGCTAGCTGGAAGTGGCTTTTATTTCTGCCTTCCCAGACTCGGCAAGGAACGTCAGGAGCCTTTATTAGTCACCAGCACAGGGGCTCCTGTGCAGGTGAGCCAGAAGTCAGAAGCTGAGGGGCGGGATGCAGGTAGGGCTGGCCTGGAGCGCTGACCCGAGCATTAATTAGAAACACCGGTGTGCTTGTCCGAGCCAGCTTGTATAAGCTGCTGGGGCCTGTGTTCACTTCATAAAGAAGTTTTATATGGTATTCCTGGCAATAGCCGGACACTTTAAAAGAAAAATAAAAAGAACATTATTAGTAGCTTGGGGTGGGGGGAGGAGGCTCCCTTCTCTGCCAGTCCATGTCCAGCCACCCCCTTTTCCCTCTAAAAATTTGAAGGTGATGTCTGTTAGAGGCATGTAGCTTCTGCCTCGATAGGGTTTCCTAGTGGGGGCGGGGATGGCGCCCACCACCCCCTGAGTCAGTTCACTAGCCTCTAAAGTGGAGATTATAGTATCTGACCCTCCTTGCCTCCTTGAGTTGATGGAATATGTTTCAGTAGAGCAGAAAAAAGGGCTTTGAAGACTGCAAAGTAGTTTGTGGAAGTATGGCCATTCTCACAGTTCTAAATGCTCAGGCCCAAAGATTCAGGATAATAATGTTGAGAGTTTAGAGCGGTGACTCTCAGCTGCTGGGGCTTTTCCTCCCTAGGGGACATTGGCAACATCCAGAGACTGTCTTAGTTGTCATTTTGGATTGATTGGGGGCAGGATGGGGGAGGAGCCCCAAGCACCTTGTGGGTGAAGGATGGTGCTCTTCAACCTCCTGAAAGGCACAGGACAGCCCCCTGCAACAAACAGAACAAACAGTGATCCAGCCCCAGACGTCAATAGCGCCGAGGTTAAGAAATCCTGGGTTGGAGGCGTGCGAGGTAACCTGGACAGGTTCTCCCAAATCCACCTTCTGCCTGAGTTTAGCCATTTCAAAGAAACGAAAGGGTACTGTCCCACAGCTTGTAATGACAGATCAGGGAACAAAGGAAAGCTGGACAGCAGTGATAAGTCAGTGGAGACCCAGTCACATGTACTAGTTATTAAACCATTGTCTCTCATCCTCAGTTCTGCCTTCCATGCTGGAAGGGAGCTGCAAAGGACTTTTTTGCCTGTGGCATCTGCTAGGTACTGCCAACAGAGGGCGCTGGAGCGACTTGAGGAGGAAGAAGGACCGTGAATTCCTGGGCGTTCAGTTCTGTCATTTTCCTAGCAGCGCTGCTTCACCCTGGCTTCCCCAGAATGGGCAGCAGTAGAGTCCACCTTGCAGCTTTCCCAGCATCAGTAGCCCCTTTGATCCCCTGAGAAACAGCTCCACCCCTAGAGGGCTCCCCTTCTCAGAAGTCAGAGTTTCAGCTCCATGGAGCCATCCTCAGAGCTCCAAGTCTTAGTAACCCCAATCTCTTCCTTTGTATCTTCAGCCTAGGGTTTCTTCTCCCAGTTTCTATCTCCTTAACATCCAGCTGTTCTGTTTGCCTTTTCACAATTCTTAATATAGTGAATTCTGTCTTAGACGGGATGATGTTATCTGGTTCTTGACTAGACCCAGGCTGACACAGACATGAAGCCCTGTCTCTTTGGTACAAAGAGGTCCATGCCTCCCTTACCCCAGCAGGCGTGAGTGAGAGTCACCTTGCAAGGCAGTTTCCTCAATGGTGGAGACTGTGAGAACTTTGTTCTGTTTTCCCCTGGATTTGTAAAGAACCTTGTGGCCAGGTATTCCCACCAATGGTGACAATGTA
Source organism: Muntiacus reevesi (assembly GCF_963930625.1). NCBI lineage: Eukaryota > Metazoa > Chordata > Mammalia > Artiodactyla > Cervidae > Muntiacus > Muntiacus reevesi. Next base: position 34,725,785 of record NC_089250.1, read on the forward strand.
TCTCATCTTGTGGAAACAGAATGGTGGGGTTGAGGTCCTACAAACCAGAAAGCTTGTGAGTTCTTGGTGCTAAAAGTGGTTCTTCTGGGTCTCCTCTGGCCAGTGGTCCCTTTGCCAAATCCAAAAGACAGGGGACCACAAGGTAACCTTCCTCCTCCTGTTATGCCCATCAACAATGCTTGTATCTCTTCTCTATGATTCAGATATACTGGAAAGCAATTCTGTGCAGAAAATGAAACTCTCTCTCTCTCAAAATAAAAGGTTTACAAAAAAGAGAGTCTGCGGTAGAAGAGCATCTTTTGTCAGAACTAGAAAGACAGCAAGAAATGCCCCAGCTTGGAAACACACATCACTTGTTTCATGGGAAGAGATGATGAGATGCCTATCTTTATTTTCAATGAAGTAAATATTATTTAAAAAGTATACTTCTTGTGTATATTCCTCTGTCCCAGCTGGAAACAGTAGTTGCAAAACAGCCCGCAAGCAGCAAAGGGGGAATTAGGAGAAAAGAAAAATTTTTTTTAAACCACATCTGTCTACTGCTTCACCATGCATGGCTGGAGTGCTTCCTTTCTAGTAGGATGAAATGAGAAGAAATGATGCATGAGAGGGGTTGAAGCTGCAGGGGTGTCATTCTTGAAGCCTGCGGATGAGAAGTCATAGTTGTCACGCTGTGCCCTCCTCATCTCCCTCTGTCCCCAGGAGCACCATCCTGCAGGCTCTCTGAGACCCCCCCAGACAGCCTCCCCCATCATCACTGTTCACAAGAGGCTTCTGTGATTGTTCCCTCAATATCTTTCAAGAGGAGAAACTGCCCCGGGGGACGGGGCTCCTCTGTCATCTCTAAGTGACCACACTGAGCAGAAGCTTAGTGACCCTGATGGGAACTGCCACCCCTCCCTTCTCACCCACCCCTTGCTTTCAGAAGGATTGTCAGAGGAGGTGGTCTGGAGACAGATTGGACAATGGGGAGAAGAGGGTGACTGGGGAATGAAGCTGCCCAAGGCTCTTGGGAGAACGATGCTGTGTTCCCCTGGTGAGGCAGTGTATCTGGGGCCCCTCAGAGTCCAACCCACCCTCCTGGCACGGCTGACGGACACGCTTGTCAGGTTAGCGCCCTGGGAACAGAGCTCCCCTGGACGCCTGTGCCAGAGGCTGGCCACGGCTCCGCTCTCTCCAGACCACTTGGCACTCACCAGCTGGGAAGTTTCTGCCAAGCCTGTGGCCAGTCTGGCAGTTTGTGTGAAGTCTGGGAGATTGCTTCTCAGACCTCTGGTTCCAGTCGCAGCCTTCCCCCACGAAGGACTGTGGCTGGTGCATGGTGGGTCCATGGGCTCTCCACCTGCCCCTCCCAAGGTCAGAGGCCAAGTCCTACTCCAAGCAGATGGACACTGCATTCGGGCCCTTCACTGAGTTCCATCTGGGCTCCAGGACCCTTACATACTGTCATCCTCATGGCCTCTTGGTCAATGCAGGCGCTCAGAATGAGGTAGGCTCAGGAAGATTCCCCTGGAGAAGGAAATGACAACCCACTCCAGTATTCTTGCCTGGAGAATCCCACGGACAGAGGAGCCTAGTGGGCTACAGTCCATAGGGTCACAAAAGAGTTGGACACGACTGAGCGACTAACACACACAGGCAAATACATAAACACCTGGGTGCTATGGTCCCAAACACAGCTTGGACAGAAGAATGTGCCAGTTCTTTGTGAGAGTAGATGGTAAGCAAAAGTGAGGCAGAGTCAGTGTTGGGATTCTTAATTGGATACATGTGTAAACTGAGGTAAAAAGTGACTCTTTGACCCCTAAGTGGTTAGAAGTAAAACCAAGATTAGAACTCGCCTCTTAATCTTCAGTCCCGACACTTCCTGCTAAGCTGGAATTTCTGCCTTCCTGGGTTAAATGAATTTTTTAAAATTTACATATTATGCTGAAATGGAATTGAAATTTCTTTGCATCAAGGATTCTGGTACTTGTGAAAATTTTCTGCTGAGTTTGATGTGCAGATATGAATTTTTCTTGTGAGAGGATCTATAGCTTTCATGAGGTTCTCAAAGGGGTTAGTCTGAACAACACAGCTAGCCCTGATGGATACTGTTGTGATGGGGCTGAGGTCAGGTTTCGGGTGACATTTTCATAGATGTAAATGAAAGGGGGGTGGGGCTTCCTGGTTGTCAAGGCTGGAGACCTGGAGAAGACTGATGTGAGGGAGAAATAACTATCCCATTCCTCAGAGTCAAGCAGGGTTGCTTAACTTGGCAATTGATGGAAACAGTTAGAAGCAGCTAGTTTCTAAACTAGCTGGAGAGACAGGTTGGGACCCGGGCCCTGGGACACTTTGTGGCAGTGCTTTCTCCTGGACAAACATCTTCTTGAGCAACAAAATATAAAGAAACTATAAAAGACTAAAAATAACTGTGTGCATGCATAGTCAGGGCAATTTATGGACAACAAGATATAAAAAGACCAAAACCCAAATGCTGCCTCTAAAGAGCAGGGAGCAAAAGCAGGGTGTGCATATACCTCCTGCACTCAACACCACCTAAGGTGAGGGCAAACCACCTAAGCCACCACCCCAGCCTGACCCCTGGACAAACCCCGACCCTCACCCCCTAAAAGGAATCAGCTCACCCCACCTCCGGGAGTGCACAAGGGTACCTGTTACTTGTTCTCACTCTCCCCTGCTACAGCAGGAATAAAAGAATGCCTTGCCCGAATTCCTTGTCTGATCTCTGGTCAATTTCTATTAAATTGGGAAGACCAAGAACCCTGGTCAGTAATAGCATGCTGTGTGTACTTAGTCACTCAGTTGTGTCCAACTCTTTGTCACCCCATGTACTGTAGCCCACCAGGCTCCTCTGTCCATGGGGATTCTCCAGGTAAGAATACTGGAGTGGGTTGCCATTTCCTTCTCCAGGGGATTTTCCTGACCCAGGGATCAAACCCAGGTGTCCTGCATTGCAGGCAGATTCTTTACCGTCTGAACTACCAGGAAATATCAAGAATACTGGAGTGGGTAGCTTATCCCTTCTTCAGAGGATCCTTCTGACCCAGGAATTGAACCGGGGTCTCCTGCATTGCAGGCAGATTCTTTACCAGCTGAGCTACCAGGGAAGCCCCAGTAATAGCATATCCATGCTTAAAATCCCATAAGGACAAACTAACAGAAGCTTAGACCCCTGGAACAAGGAACATCCTTGAAGATCGTCCAGCTTGGAGTTCCATGAACCTAGCTACACACTCGAATTACTTGGGGAACTCTGACTGCATGCCATGTCTGAAACTAACCCTGGAGGATTCTATTGTAACTGTTCTAGAGTGGGACAGGTCAGGTAAGTTCCAGATATCAAGAATTTTAAAAGGTGATTCTCGGGGACAATCAAGGTTGAGAACCACTGTCACAATCTAATCCAACACTTTTTGCTGCAAAGAAAACCAAGCCAAAGAGAAGAATTCCAAGGTCATAGAGCTTCCACAGAGCCAGGATTTGAATCCAGAAACAGGCTTTGTCTCTTTCTTTGTTTAGAGAGTACATATATTTACCTGAAAATGCCTTGCTAGTCTGAAACAAAAGTGATGTGGAGCTATTAATAATAGTTTTTGCATAGTTTTGCATAATAGTTTTCCCTTCCCCTTCTGGGAAGGGAAGTTTGTGCATAGCTGACTGTGGCTCAGATCATGAACTCCTTATTGACAAATTCAGACTTAAATTGAAGAAAGTGGGGAAAATCACTAGATCATTCAGGTATGACCTAAATCAAATCCCTTGTGATTATACAGTGGAAGTGAGAAATAGATTTAAGGGACTAGATCTGATAGACAGAGTGCCTCATGAACTATGGACAGAGGTTCGTGACATTGTACATGAGACAGGGATCAAGACCATCCCCAAGAAAAAGAAATACAAAAAAGCAAAATGGCTGTCAGGGGAGGCCTTACAAATAGCTTGGAAAAGAAGAGAAGCAAAAAGCAAAGGAGAAAAGGAAAGATATACCCATTTGAATGCAGAGTTACAAAGAATAGCCAGGAGAGATAAGAAAGCCTTCCTCAGCGATCAATATAAAGGAATAGAGGAAAATAATAGAATGGGAAAGACTAGAGATATCTTCAAGAAAATGAGAGATACCAAGGGAACATTTCATGCAAAGATGGGCTCAATGAAGGACAGAAATGGTATGGACCTAACAGAAGCAGAAGATATTAAGAAGAGGTTGCAAGAATACACAGAAGAATTGTACAAAAAAGATCTTCACGACCCAGATGATCACAATGGTGTGATACTCACCTAGAGCCAGACATCCTGGAATGTGAAGTCAAGTGGGCCTTAGGAAGCATCACTACAAACAAAGCTAGTGGAGGTGATGGAATTCCAGTTGAGCTATTTCAAATCCTGAAAGATGATGCTGTGAAAATGCTGCACTCAATATGCCAGCAAATTTGGAAAACTCAGCAGTGGCCACAGGACTGGAAAAGGTCAGTTTTCATTCCAATCCCAAAGAAAGGCAATGCCAAAGAATGCTCAAACTACTGCACAATTGCACTCATCTCACATGCTAGTAATGTCCAAAATTGTCCATGCCAGGCTTCAGTGATACATGAACCATGAACTTCCAGATGTTCAAACTGGTTTTAGAAAAGGCAGAGGAACCAGAGATCAAATTGCCAACATCCGTGGATCATCAAAAAAGCAAGAGATTTCCAGAAAAACGTCTATTTCTGCTTTATTTACTACCCCAAAACCTTTGACTATGTGGATCACGATAAACTGTGGAAAATTCTGAAAGAGATGGGGATACCAGACCACCTGACCTGCCTCTTGAGAAACCTGTATGCAGATCAGGAAGCAACAGTTAGAACTGGACATGGAACAACAGACTGGTTCCAAATAGGAAAAGGAGTATGTCAAGGCTATATATTGTCACCTTGCTTATATATTGTCACCTTTAACTTATGTGCAGAGTACATCTTGTGAAATGCCAGGCTGGATGAAGCACAAGCTGGAATCAAGATTGCTGGGAGAAATATCAATAACCTCACATATGTGAATGACACCACCCTTATGGCAGAAAGTGAAGAGGAGCTAAAGAGCCTCTTGATGAAAGTGAAAGAGGAGAGTGAAAAAGTTGATTTAAAGCTCAACATTCAGAAAACTAGGATCAAGGCATCTGGTCCCATCACTTCATGGCAAATAGATGGGGAAACAGTGGAAACAGTGGCTGACTTTATTTTTTTGGGCTCCAAAATCACTGCAGATGGTGATTGCAGCCATGAAATTAAAAGACGCTTACACCTTGGAATAAAAGTTATAACCAACCTAGACAGCATATTAAAAAGCAGAGCCTTTGCCGACAAAGATTCGTCTAGTCAAAGCTATGGTTTTTCCAGTGGTCATGTATGGATGTGAGAGTTGGACTGTGAAGAAAGCTGAACGCCAAAGAATTGATGCTTTTTGAACTATGGTGCTGGAGAAGACTCTTGAGAATCCGTTGGATTGCAAGGAGATCCAACCAGTCCATCCTAAAGGAGATCAGTCCTGAGTGTTCATTGGAAGGACTGATGTTGAAGTTGAAAACTCCAGTATTTTGGCCACCTGATTCGAAATGACTCATTTTAAAAGACCTTGATGCTGGGAAAGATTGAAGGCGGGAGGAGAAGGAGACAACAGAGGATGAGATGGTTGGATGGCATCATTGTCCCAATGGACATGGGTTTGAGCAGGCTCCGGGAGTTGGTGATGGACAGGGAGGCCTGGTGTGCTGTGGTCCATGGGGTCACAAAGAGTCGACTGAGCGACTAAACTGAACTAAACTGTGATGACTCTGAAGGCCCTCCCCCACACAGCTCCAGGGCTTCCTGCAGGGTCAGCTGAGTCTCTGTCACTCCTGCATCTAGGCTCAGTGTCTCCCTTTGCCGAATTCTGCTTCCCTCCATCTTGTACAGGATTGTTCCCTGGTGTTCTTCTCCAGTTAAACCATCTGCACACACACCTCCATCTCAGAATCTGTTTCCAGGAACCCAGACTATGACGTAGCGGAAGTCCACCTTTCATTTGTATAATTCATTGACATAATTATGAGTGAGTGAGTGAAGTCACTCAGTCGTGTCCGACACTTTGTGACCCCATGGACTGTAGCCTACCAGGCTCCTCTGTCCGTGGAATTCTCTAGGCAAGAACACTGGAATGGGCTGCCATTTCCTTCTCCATACATGGTTATATCTCAACCTATTTATATGTTTCTGCTTTGATCTAACTTTTAGGACACAACCTCACTTAAGTTATTTTATTGTGTCCCAGTTGGAGGTAAGGTCTCTCCATTTTCAAACCAAGGCCTTTGAATTACAAGTCAAAAAGTAATTTTTGACTTCATGAATTTGCATCACAGAAAATAATTGTCATACATTCACGCATTTATGTGGAATCTAGAAAAATGCTACAGATGATTTTATCTGCAAAGCAGAAATAGAGACACAGTAGTAGGGAACAAATGTCTGGACACCAAGGGGGGACAGGGGGCGGGGGATGAATTGGGAGATTGAAATTGACATGTATATGTATACACTGCTACATATAAAATAAATAACTAGTGAGAACCTACTTCATAGCACAGGAAACTCTACTCATTGCGCTTTGTGGTGACCTAAATGGGAAGGAAATCCAAAGAAGGAGGAAATATGTACATACAGCTGATTTGCTTTACTCTAAGCAGAAACTGACACAACTCTGTAAAGCAACCATACTCCAGTAAAAATGGGGAAAAAAGAAAGAAATAAAATGAGATGTGGAAAAGAGAAAGCTCGTGATTGCATTAATGTTCAACCACACAGTGAGTAACACAGCCCAACCTTCCAGGAGGTCACCTTTCCTCTCTGCCTTGTTTAGAAACGTAGGACCCCAGTTACAAGGCTTTAAGGTGAAATGTCTGTCCCTGTGTAGCCTTGGATCATAAGGATGCTCCTAGAAAGGACCTTTCTGTCACTGTGACAAGATTTTGAATATTTTTCTAACTAGGTGACATCAACTAAGATTCCGATCTCTACCATCCTTGCTTAGAGAGCAGCTCCTTTCATAGACTTAGTTGCTAAAGAAAAAACCCAAGATACATTTTTACAGTGTCAGGGCCGGGGGAGTGGGGGAGAGCATCCCTCGATTCGTGTGTTCTCTGAGACTGTTCACATTCCACAGTTTATGTGCTGAGACCAGGATGTGTTTTGTGAAGAAAGTTATACTTGACTAAATTGTCCTCCTGACGTAAACCTGTAATTTAAAAATTATATATATTTAGAGAACAAGTCAAAACAGGAAACGCATTCCCAAAGAGGATAAAGATATTTATGTGTTAAAATACCTACTACTACCATAGTCGACCTAGGTCCCTGTATTAAAATAGAAGAACTCTGAAAAGTACAGAAACAAAGAGCAAAGAAGTTAGCCTGTTGTCGTGCTTGTCAATGGGGCCAAGGTCTTCTGGTGGGAACATATTTCTTCCTCGCTCTCCTTCTTGACAGAGACCCTGGTGCCCACTGCCTCCCACCTAGGGGCTGTGGCAGGAGCAGAGGTTGAGTTGAAACAAAGCTTGACAGAAAAGAAAATATGATTTTGTGGGAAACAAAAGACGTTAAGGGGTAGGAAATATCAACCTAAAACTCAAAGTTAGCCAGAGTAGAAGAAAGGACTCAAAAGTTAGGCAAAGGTAAATAAGAGGATGCCCCCAGAAGCCCTTCAGCCAATGATCCTAAGCTGGTCCTCCCTAATTGGATCCAGGTGTAAATGAGGCCTCTCTGAAAGAGGCACCAGTGTATGAGTCATTTGACCCCTGTATGCCATGTTGGGCTTCCCTGCTGGCTCAGTGGTAAAGAATCTCCCTGTCAATGCAGGAGATGTGGGTTCAATCCCTGAGTCGGGAAGATGCCCTGGAAAAGGAAATGGCAACCCATTCTAGTATTCTTGCTTGGGAAATTCCATGGACAGAGGAGCCTGGCAGGCTACAGTCCATGGGATCGCAAAGAGTCAGACAATATGTTAGGGACTAAACAACTACAGTGCTATGTTAATCAAAGTTGTTTTGATGCAAGGAAGGATAAGAAGTGATTTCTGCTCTAGGAAAACATTAATCTAGTTGGAGAGACCAGAAGGACACATATAAAGTCAAGTAAGAAGTCTAGACTTAAATAACAGTGAATTAAAATAAGAAGTGTCACTGACCAGTGGCAGGTTGGGCCCAGAGAGATCTTTGTTTCCATCCTTTTGCACAGGAACCACAGCCTGTGGGCCCTGCAGAAAGAGGTTTTAAAAGGATTGGCACCTTGCATTTATCTTGCAAGAGTGTTGGGGACTTTATGTAAGACTGCCCTAAAAGTGGTTCAAGGCAGGCAGAACATCTCTTTCTCATATAGGTCTTTTCCTAGAGTTTCAGCTGATGGAAGTGTGGCTAGGGGTATGGATGTTGCGTGCATTTCTGTTCCACTCCTGTTTCCATGCAGATCTGGCTGTCTGTCCCTGGGTGATGTTTACACATCCACAAAGCAGATGACTCCACATCAAAGGGTGCTCTATGCTACCTGAATTGTTAACTCCTTTAGCTTTGATCTTTCAAAGCACTCCCTACAGTGCCTTATAAACAACAGGTATGCAGTAATTGTTCAAAATGAGTGAATGAATTTTTAAATGTGGTCTTGAATGCATGAATAAAAGCTGTCCTACTTCAGGAGAAGGGTGAGATTTTGAGAAACTTCTCATGGTCTAGACACATGCTTTTCTGTGATCCCACAGATTGACTATGACTAAGTCCACGGAAGGCAGCCTCCAAGATGACCCTAACAATCCCTGCGTCTCTGATAGTGGACTTCCCAGGTGTCTCCGTGATCATGAATCTACCTGCAATACAAGAGACATAGGTTTGATCCCTGGGTCAGGAAGATCCCCTGGAGGAGCAAATGGCAACCCACTCCAGTATTATTGCCTGGAAAATCCCATGCACAGAGGAACTGGCAGGTTACAGTCCATGGGGTTGCAAAGAGTCATAAGTGAATGAGTGACTGAGCTCGTTCTCAGCGTGTCTTCTATGGCTATGCCCTGTGTAACCCCTTCCCCTGGATTGGAGCTGGACCCAGAACTTTGCTCCTAATGAATGGAACATGGCCAAGGTGATAGGGTGTCCCTTCTGAGATGGGGTTGTAAAGGGATGGTGGCTTCTGTCTGCAAGCCTGCTCTGACACTCTCACCTGCTCACTCTGAGGGAAGCCGGCTGCCACCCCGTGAGCTGCCCTATGCAGAGGCTCCCATGGAAGGGAAATGGGGGTGACCTCCCCCGCCACCAAGGCCCTCAGTCAGTAGCCTAGGAGGAAACTGGATCATGCTGACAACCACGGGAGGGAGCTGAGAAGAGGCTTGTCTCTCAGTTGAGCCTTCAGATAAGATGGCAGCCCCACCCAAACTTCTACTGCAGTCTTTTGAGAGACTATGAGGCAGAAGTAGCCAAACAAGCCGTCTCTGGATTTCATAGGCATGCAGTCACAGAAATGCTTGCTTTAAGCCTGTTAAGTTTTGGGGGCAATTCATTATCTGGTAACAGATAGCTATTACAAAGTCCATTATAAAAGTAAAAATTATTAAGTCATTTTATAGTTGTAGAAACCAAGATATCAAAAGACTAAATGTGTTTTCCACGGCCACCCAAGGAAGCAGTAGCGAAATAAGAAATGAAGTTAGTGCCAAGGCTTATCTTCTCCTTAACAGAAAATATGGATAGGATTTTATGAGAAAAGATGTTAGTGGAGTCCATGAGCTTCATCGTCACAAGTCACCTTTCCTCCTGTATTTCCATTTTTAAGCTCTGTATGGAGTAACCATTTAACCATTCAGTACTGGACCTTCTCTCAGGAAACATGACTCTGTTAACAAGATAGCTTGATCTTTTCCAAAAGAATGAGATTCTAGGCAATCATTGTGCGTTCTAACAAACTGAGACGTTGAAACACTGGAGAAGAGTAACTTTCAAATAAGCATATAATTAGCAAGCGATCTTCTCTCCACCTATTATGAAATTTATGACTTTAGGAATGTTGTTTATTATGAATTATTTATTTATTATGAATTTTCTCTTCCCCATCACAAATTTCTCATTCTTAAGAATTTTGTCGTACAGAACAGACTTTTGGACTCTGTGGGAGAAGGCGAGGGTGGGATGTTTTGAGAGAACAGCATGTATATTATCTATGGTGAAACAGATCACCGGCCCAGGTGGGATGCATGAGACGAGTGCTCGGGCCAGGTGCACTGGGAGGATCCAGGGGAATCGGGTGGGGGGGGAGGTGGGAGGGGGGATCAGGATGGAAAATACATGTAACTCCATGGCTGATTCATGTCAATGTATGACAAAACCCACTGCAATGTTGCGAAGTAATTAGCCTCCAACTAATAAAAATAATTGAAAAAAAAAAAAAAAAAGAATTTTGTCCCCAAACTGACAAAGCCTAAAGAAAGTGAAAGTGAAAGTCGTTCAGTCGTGTCCAACGTTTTGTGACACCATGGACTAAATAGTCAAATTCTCCTGGCCAGAATACTGGAACAGGTTGCCTTTCCCTTCTCCAGGGGATCTTCCCAACCCAGGGGTCAAACCTAGGTCTCCTGCATTACAGGTGGATTTTTTAAGACTTTTTACCAGCTGAGCCACAAGGGAAGCCCAACAATATTGGAGTGGGTAGCCTATCCCTTCTCCAGCGATCTTCCTGACCCAAGAATTGAACCAGGATCTCCTGCATTGCAGGCATATTCTTAACCAACTGAGTTATCAGAGAAGCCCTAAAGAAGCACCTCTTAATTATAATTTCTTCTTTTTTAATCAAGTGGAAGGAGAAACTATTATCAATGCAAGAGAAATATTTTCCCTTCTAGTGAGGTTTTAACCAGGATCCCCAGCCTTCTTCCCACAGGGAAATAATACATTTATGAGATACCCCTCCTGTGATTACACCATTGGAAATAAGAAAGCTTCACATCAACCAGGCCAATCTTAAGAATGTATTGAAGAAACCTAGCATATGCTTAAAAAAAAAAAAAAAGGCATCTCACACTGTAAAATTCTAAGCCTCTAGTCTATATGGATTAAGACTCCCTTTAAGACAATTCCTTGAATATACCAAAAAGAGATGCAGTGGTTGCTTTTGTAGTAGAGTCCCCATATTTGGTGACCATCACTGGCAAGCTGACCTTAGACCAGTTCTAAAACATGGTGGTTCTACAACAAAAATGGTTATACAAAAGTTTTCATTATTGAGTGGTCAGTAAGATAGGAGCTAGTGAGTCTAGCACTGGAAGAAAAAGAACTTCATCTCTGGGGAGGAAGCACCAACTCTAGGACAATACTGTTTCTAATCTATTGCCCAAGGCCAGTGTGTTGTTTGAAGCACCTCAATAGGCTCATTGTTCTGGACTAGAACAATATCAACAATGAAAACCACCATATCAGCAATAATACAGCTACCATAAGCAAGGTTCTTTGGATCAGTAATTTCATTTATTCATCACAATAATCCTGTTATGTAAGAATTGTTTTCTCCATTGTGCAAGTGGGAATCAGAGATGAGAAGCTGAGGAACTTGACTAAGACCATTTACCTAGTGAACAGTTGAGGCAGAATTCAAAGCTGGAACACTTTGATCCCAAAGTCTGGGTACTCCTGACTATGCTACCTTGATTCTAAAGCCCTGAATTCAGGGGGAATAAGCTTCAGGCCTTTAAAACCCAGAGCTTTGACCCATGTTAGTGAAATACAACTGCCCTTGATAGAGTATACACCCAGTCGCAGTGTTATCCATGTGCAGAGAGGAATGCCTTTCTGGGAAGAATCACTAATAAAGAGGCAGAGGTGAAGCCTCCAGACAATGAGGACACCCAGGAAGATCAAAGAGTTATTCTTGGGTATGCTGTCCCATGAGTATGTTCAAGAGAGGAGCACAGTGCAATTTTCAATATTCCCCTAGAGAACTCACACGAAAGTTTAGAATAACATAAAGGTCTTAAATTCATCCATTGTCTCTTCGTTATTATAAAGAATGCTGGACTTTTTATATTTTCCATCCTAATTGAAGAATAATGTGGATACCCCCCCCCCCCCATTAAGGGCACTTAGTCTGATGTACCATAAATAGTATCATGAAATCTGGTATTTTATGTGTCATTTTCCCAGTAAATAAGATAATCTGACTTGCAACCCCAATAAATTATTAAAATATTCTTTTTAGGGCAAATGCTAATGTTCCTTTGATATTCAGAGTCAAAGAAAAAAAAAGAAAGCAACTTGAACTAGTTTCCATTCTCTGCAGTGATTCTTTCTCCCCTTGGTCATGTCTGTCTCCCCCAAGTGCTATATTCCCATTGGGCAGAAAGTCAATCCACCTACAGGTATTTACTTAATGTCCATTAAAAATCACATTATGCACATTATACCCTGTTAGCCTGTCCCATTTATTGTGAATTTCTCATATTTCCTGTCATTCTTCTGGTGATTTTTTCCTTTATAGCTTCTATTTTCCCCCCATTAATCCTTCAAAACCCCTGGGAGGTAAGAGTGTGCATATAATTTCCTCTGCATTCTAAAATACTGTTTGGAGTTTTGCTTTGAAATTGCTTTTAGGGCTGGATGTTTGACTTTCTTAAGTGAACCTGTAATAAACACTGTTGAATTCTCTCCAAATTACCTCGAAGAATTACCTGCTTATCTTGAAGAACCATCAGTGTAATTTTAAGGGATTTTGTTTTTATTCAGTGGCTCTGGGTCTTTGAACTTCTCTGCCTCAATTTTTCAGTCTTTCCACAGGAAGAGTTCTGCTGAGAACAAGCACTTTGACTCAAATGCAGAAGAGAGTGTTTTTGTTTCTACTTTGGTACTTGTGATTCTAGCTCTAAAGGAAGCGAGATTTCCAAGATTAGGATAGTTTAGTCTGGAAAGAAGACTAGTTAAAGGGGGCGTGATTAAAACCTACTTAGGGATTTGAGAATGCTTGTGAAAACTAAATAATTCATTTTTTTAAACCTTTCACAAAACTCAAAAAGGAAATACTCCATGAACTAGAGGAATGATAGACTTAAGTCCAGTGATAAATTCCTTACACAACTTCTAGATATAGGTACCATCATTAACCCTGTTTTCCAGGGAAGGAAACTGAGATGCAGAAAAACTCTATGACCTGCTGAGAGAGAGTCACAGAGTAAGCAGTGGAGTGGAGATTGTATATATGCCTGGATTCCAGAGCCCAGGCTTTCCATTATTGTACTCTATTTCTATGATATGATGGTTGCTCTTAAAAAACAGCTTGTAGATACGATGATTGAGGCTTCCCTTGCAGTTCAGTTGGTAAAGAATTTGCCTACAGTGCAGGAGTCTGCCTGCAAAGCAGGAGACCTGGGTTCGATTCCTGGGTTGGGGAGATCCCCTGGAAAAGGAAATGGCAACCCAATCCAGTATTCCTGCCTGGGAAGTCCCATGGACACAGGAGCCTGGGAGGCTACACTCCATGGGGTTGCCAAGAGTGACTAAACCACCACCATGAGTGAACAATTGCACCAAAAGAATGTAGGAATTCTTCCTGCTGATCCACCCATTCATGTGGTTTAGCAGAGGCAAGGTTCTGCCCAGGCTAGAGCTTGGCAGAGCACTTGGTCAATCAATACCATTTTCCTGGAGGTAGATTAGTGCAGAGAAGTATAGAAGGACCAGTAAATGAGTTCAAATCCTACCTCTTCCAGCTGGAGGACCCTGGGGATATTATAGAGCCTCTGTAAACCTCAGTTCCTTTATATGTTAAGTAAAGATAATAATAGCAACTATCTCAGAGGATTCAGTGGGAGATTAACCATAGAATGACCACGGTGTTCCCAGATACCCATTATTATCATCGTTTTCTTGGAGAGAGGATAAGAAAGCAGGATGATTCTGGAAGAAAGGAGTGGAGATGTGTACTCACTCTTGTGAATAAGGAGTCTGTAGGGAGAGGGCAAGGATTTTCACAGGTTCTTGCACATAATGGGTCTTCAAACTGTAGTGACCAAAGTGCTCATGCCACCTTTACAAATTTAGCTTTAGATTTCTGGACAGTGGTTAAGATAAAAAATACACCAATAAAAAGATACACTAGATTAAAAGGTACACCAGATCTTCAAGTAATAAATGTAAAATTAAGGTCAGGGAGTCAGAATGGGATCATTAGCATATGGCTCAGGTTTCCATGGGAGCAGATGTAGCAAAGAGGATGTGAGGTCAAGAACACAGGTAGGAGTAATATCTTAGATTTGCTCAGGGAAAACGTATTTAGATTTCTTAAGTCAAGTTTCAGAGCACCAGTGGCCAGAGCCAGAGGAAACAGAAACATTACAGTGTGGACCAGATTCAGGGTCTCTTAGGCATCCTTTGCACTCCTAGCCTAGACCTATATTTCTTCTGCACATGAGGATCAGACAGTACTGACTTTGTAAGGGTCATTGAATGTAATACAGTGTCTTGTTCATAGAATGCTCTCAAAAATATAAGGCATGTTATGAAGACAGGGGAGCTGATGATGGTGAAACATCAGAGCTACCTTGGTCATCACTATCTGCTACCACCTGGCACAATATAGGTACTCAATGAATATTTTTTGAATAAATGAATGATTTTTAAAGAAGTAGAAGAATCTGGTTAAAATGGATATCAGAGAAGTTATTCAGGGGAAGAGGATCATAAGAAGGACCTTATGGAGGGTGATTTATGGGAAAGGAAAGGGCCAGTCAACCCCAGACCCTTCTCCTCCTTCACCTTTACACACCAGGGGCAATCACTGAGACTTGGCCCTTTGGAAAATACCAGAATTCCTTCTTTCCAATGGACTGTCTCTCAAGACACTCCTAGACACTAGATCAAAGGACCACAAAGAGACCATTCAAGTTAAGAGGAATGGACACCCACCTTTCTGCTTCTCCCCAGAGATTGGCAGTGGGTCACTTTCTGACCTTTTGGAATTTGATTGCTGCTCTGGAGAGCAGTTCACTCTGAATAAAATGGCATTTGCCACAGAGAACAAGGGCTTTCCTGGTGGCTCAGATGGTAAAGAATCTGCCTACAATGCGGGAAGTGTGGGTTCAATCCCCAAGTCAGAAAGATCCCCTGGAGAAGGAAATGGCAACCTGCTCCAGTAATCTTGCCTGGAAAATCCCGTGGACAGAGATGTCTGGTGGGCTACTGTTCGTGGTATCGCAAAGAGTCAGACGTGACTGAAGCGACTAACACACACACAAAGTTTTCTAGATGGACCTCAGAGAGTGGGTCCAGTAATGAACAGCAGGAGCCAAGGTTGTTACGAATCGTTACCAATGGGTGTATTTTCCTAGTGAGGTTAAGTTTTCCAGTGAGGAGTTTCTTCTTTAAGAAACAGTTTTGACCTATCTTTTAAAATCATGTCAACATTTAAAAAGCAAATTATGTTTTCTTTTGTGTTGCTGTTAAGAAATCAATCAGGAGATTTTTAAAATAAACTTTTTATTTGGAGATAACTGTAGACTCCCATGCAGTTGTAAGAGATAATATGAAGAGACCCAGACCACCATTTCTCCAGTTCCTCTGTATAGTAACATCTTGCAAAACTGTAGCTGTACTCTCCCAACAGGGATATTTACATTGATGCAGTCAAGTCTGGAGCATCCTCGGAGCATTCCCATCCTTGTGACTCTGTCACATTGACCTTTATAGCCACATAACCTCCTCTCCCACCCACCCCTCTTTATCCCTGGCAAACACCAATCTCTCCTCCATTTCTAGAATTTTGTGATTCCAAGGATGTTCTATAAATGGAATCACACTGAATACAATATTTTTGCAGTGCTTTTTTCCCACTCAATCTAATTTTCTGCAGATTCTTCCGGCTGTTGTTATCAGTAGCCCATATCTTCGTATTGCTGTGCTGTGCTGTGTGGAGTTGCTCAGTCACGCCCCACTCTTTGAGACCCCATGGGCCCTTGTCAGGCTCCTCTGTCCATGGGGATTCTCCAGGCAAAAATACTAGAGTGGGTTGCCATGCCCTCCTCCAGGGGAATCTTCCCAACTCAGAGATCAAACCCAGGTCTCCCACATTGCAGGTATACTCTTTACTGTCTGAGCCACCAGGGAAGCCCATGAATAGTGGAGTGGGTAGCCTATTCCTTCTCCAGGGGATCTTCCTGACCCAGGAATCAAACGGAGGTCTCCTGCATTGCAGGCATATTCTTTACCAACTGAGCTACCAGGGAAGCCATTTTAACCACTACACTATAATGCCTCTCTGTTCTGTGGCATTAGATAGACAAAACTCTATCAGATAGGTGTTGGGATTTCCAAGGAACCCCTCAATAGCCTGCATCCCTCTATTCTACCAGAATTTGTATATTTTGTATAAAACAAAATAAGAGATTAAGTAAGCAGTATAAAATGCTTTTATTATTGACATCACTAAATCAAAGTTCATTTACCCTCATAGTCGGTCGATAGGCCCGCTCACCAGACTCTAGAAATAGAATCACCTTCCCAATAAAGTGATAGTGAGCTCATGTGAGGAGTCTTATCTCAGAGGCCTGAGGCCTGGAGGAAAATGGAAATTTACACTTTCTATGAGGAGGCTTCTTCCCCATAGGAATGAAACTGAACCTGCATGTGCCCAGGTGTTTTCCCCAGATCTGTCATGTATGGCATTTCATCTTCCCAGAAAGTAAAGGACCCAAGAGAGACTCAGAATTACATAAACTGAACTCTCTTTCCAGAAAATGAGTTCCTTTTCCTAATAAGAACAGGGGATTAATATTATAAGAACTAGGCTAGAATATTCCCATTTTACAGGAATTGAATATGAGCAGAAATTATGTGGAAGAAAACAGGGGCTCAGAGAAGTTTCAGATAGGCCTAAGATCAAAAAGTGAGTTTTCAGTGGAATCATGTTAATTCTGAGTACTGATGCTTTGCTCTCAAAGGAAGAGGTATTACATCAACAAATTGTCTGGCTACACACATAAGTAAATCTCAAAAAAGCTTTCAACACTAAAGCAGGGCAGTGACCAGATAAAATAATTTTTGGTTTTACTTAACAAAGATCTCCTGTATAGCAGAGGGAACTATACATAATATTTTGTAATAACCTATAAAGAAAAATAATCTATTTATATATGTGCATATCTATATGTGTATATATATATATTTACATGAATCATTATGTTGTATACTTGAACTAACACAACATTGCAAATCAACTGCATTTCAATAAAAACTAATCTTTGGTATTGTAAAGTTAAGCCATCATTGAAACAGGCAAAAGTATTATCTAAAAGATATTATTTCTAAAACTTGCATTCATTATTATTAAAATGGAAATGTAAGTGACTCATCTTTGATCTTTCATGTGGAATAAGAAGTGATGAAAATACCAGTTAGATAAACTTGCAGCAAGTCTATTGATCAATCCTGTTCTAACTGGACACCCAATGTCACCTACTGGAACTACAGTCATCACTCCTAGGAGAAAAATAGCAGCCTGTGGGATATAACTTATAACTCTAAATGAATGTCAGACATCAGAATTGACATCAAGAAAATATGATCATCTCCCTTGGACAGCAAGAAGATCAAACCAGTCAATCATAAAGGAAATCAATCCTGAGTATTCATTGGAAGGACCGATGCTGAAGTCAAAGCTCCAATACTTTAGTCGCCTGATGCAAAGAGTTGACTGATAGGAAAAGGATGCTGGGAAAGATTGAGGGAAGGAGGAGAAGGAGGTTACAGAGGATGAGATGGCTGGATGGCATCACTGATTCAATGGATCAGGAGTTTGGGCAAACTCCAGGAGAGAGTGAAGGACAGGTAAGCCTGGCATGCTGTAATCCATGGGGTCACAAAGAGTTAAACATGACTTAGTGACTGAACAACAATAGGATCTGAAAAATATCTGTAAGAGATGTCACTGTGGGAACAGGTGTGACTTGTTGGCTTTGAGGAAGAAAATGGCCATGTTGCTTCCCCACATTGCACGGAACTGAAGCTTGCCTCTAGGAGTTGAGGAAAGCTTGTGGTCGACAGTCATCAAGAATCTGGATTCTTCAGTCTTACAGTCACGAAGACCTGAATTCTACCAATAAATCCATGAATTTGGAAGCATCTTTCTTCCTACATGAGAATCTAGCCCTGACCAACACCTTGATTGCAGAGTTCAGCTAAACCATGCCTAAACCACTGACCCAGAGGATTAGAAAGAATCTATGTATGTTATGTTGAAAGCTGCTAAATTTGTGATGATCTTGTTCTGTTGCATAAGGTAATAGAAGTAAAATGCTGATCTAACATATACCTAAAAATGTGGGAATGGCTTCGGAACTGGGCAATGAGCAGATGCCAGAAGAATTTTGAAAAGAAAGAAAGGCTAAATTGTCTTGGACAGACTGTTAAAAAAAATTTGGACATTAAGAATGTTGCCAGTGAGGACTCAAAAGGAAGTGAGGACCATGTTACTGGAAACTAGAGGAAGAAGGATTCTTGTTAAGTAATGCCAGAAAACTTAGCACAATTATCTTCTGCAATTATGTGAAAAGCAGAACTTGTAAGTGATAAACTGAGTTATCTTAGGATATATCCAAGCAAAATGTTGAAGGTGCCACTTGGTTTCTTTTTACTACTTGGAATAAAATGTGTGAAGAAAGAGATAATTTGAGGGGGAAAAAAAGTGCTGAACAAAAAGGAATGGAAAATTTTCCTGGTGCCTTTTTTCACTAAGCCTAATTCTCCTCAGATTCATCCAGTTGTTATTTGTGTCAATAGTCTGTATCTTTGTATTCAGTTCAATTCAGTTCAGTTCAGTTGCTCAGTCATGTCCAACTCTTCACAATCCCATGGGCTGCAGCACATCAGGCCTCCCTGTCCATCGCCAACTCCCAGGGTTTACTCAAACGCATGTCCATCGAGTTGGTGATGCCATTCAACCATCTCATCCTCTGTCGTCCCCTTCTCCTCCTGCCTTCAATCTTTCCCAGCATCAGGGTCTTTTCAAATGAGTCAGTTCTTCACATCACGTGGCCAAAGTATTGGCGTGGATTACTGACTAGTAATCTGTGGTTTGCTGAATCATCACCCATTGAAAGACAACTGGGTTCTTTCTAGTTTTTGGCAATGATGAATGGAATTAAGTCAATATGAAAAAAAAAGTCAATATGAGCTCTCATGTACAAGTTTTTATATACACAAAATCTTTTGAAAATATTCAGCTTCCCTAAGATGGCAAAGCATGCTAATATTGAGAGACAGCTTCCACTCTCAAAAATGTGAAGTCTAGAGAAAAAGATGAGTATGTGAATATACAATATTGTTCTCAAATCTCAGAAAAGATCAAAACGTCAGCGTATTCAGTCACACAAAGAGACTTTTCAAGAGACTAAGGGTGTGCCTCACAGATCTCAGTCTAACCACAGATCCTCTAGGAAATTCAAAGGCATTGTCCCTCAGTCATCTCAGCAGAAGCCCAAGGTAGAAAAGGGCTTTTTCATAAAGTTCTGTGGGTGCAGCTTCTGTCTAATGGAATGAACTCTGGAAAAATCAATGAAAACACACAAAGGTCTTGAGAAAATTGTTTCAAAAGGAACACTGTCAGCTTTGACTGAATATACAGATGAGACAAAATAAGAGGAAACTGTTGCAACCCCAGATTCCACTGGTAAGAAGCAGGTTGATAAAACTATTTCAGCTGCAAACATGTGTCAAATAATTCTACAGCCAATTCCAATGTGAGGTGGGGGGTAGCGAGTTTTCCCCACACTACCAAGAGACTCTCTGGCACCATCTGGATGTCTGATCATTCAACTAATTCTAACTCTACCCAGAGATAGCATCAGAATCCACAGATGAGGCGCTCAGCCCCACAAGAGAGCCTGCCAGCCACCCAACCCCGCTTCCAGGGAGGTGGGGCTGAAAGTCCCAAACCGCTAAACACACAGTTGGCTTCTTTGGCTACCAGAGTCCATCATTTAGGGCTTCCATAGTAGCTCAGTTGATTAAAAATCCACCTGCATTGCAGGAGACCCCAGTTCGATTCCTGGGTCAGGAAGATCCCTTGAAGAAGGAAAAGGCTAACCACTCCAGTATTCTGGCCTGGAGAATTTCATGGACAGTACAGTCCATGCGATCACAAAGAGTCAGACACGACTGACTGAATTTCACTTCATTTTTCATCCTTTATATCTTCCCTGGTGGCTCAGATGGCAAAGAATCCGCCTGCAATGCAGGAGACGGGAGTTTGATCCCTGGGTTGGGAAGATCTCCTGAAGAAGGGAATGGCTACTCACTCCAGCATTCTTGCCTGGAGAATTCCATGGACAGAGGAGCCTGGCAGACTACTGTCCATGGGGCCACAGACAGATAAGACTGAAGCAATTAACACTTTCACTTTCATGCTTTGCTTACCTAGAGACATTCCAAAACTCAATTCATTTACAGAACAAATAGCAGCCTCGTCACTGTCATCATTTTGGCAATTCCAGTGGTTTTAATAGCTCTAAAATGAGGATGAAGCAACAGGGACAAAGGCCAAATATCTATTTCTTACTATCAATCTTAATATAATGTGCTACCTTCCATTATAAAAAGGAAGGATAACTCAGAAGACCCCAGAAAGCAGATCCTAGAGCTATGGAGAATTATTCCAAGTCAAATTTTAACTCAAGATCAGAGCAGTGTTTAAACTGGGGCTAATTATTTTTCACTACTGAGGTAAGAATTTTTGAAGTACACTACCCAATGTGGTTGATAATGGTTTTCTTCTCTTGGTTGTGTAAACAAGCATCACATCAGCCCTTTGTGGGTACCAGCTACTCTTCTGCAGCGTCAGAGAAATGACCTGATGAGTGCTCCCCTGAGCACTTTCTGTATGCAGCTTTCCCCTCTCTGGTCCACCACCTCTAGCCGACTTAGTGTCCTTGAACTTCCAGCTCCAACTCCTAAGCCCAGGAGTCTTCTGGTTTTCCTACCTAGCTTGCCTGTCCTGTGTCACAGCCTGAAAACTCTTACAAGGCAAACACTGGACCATTCATTGAACTCACCTCTTCTGTTTTCTGTGTCTGAGGGGTCACTGTTCTTTGTTCAGTGTATTGAAAATCATTGCTTCACATATTTTGTCCAGTTCTTTGCTGCTTAATGCAGAAGGGTAAACCCAGTCACAGGAACTCCAGGTTGGTCGGAAGTGAAATCTTAATGGCATTTCTTTTTCCTCCTTTTTATTATCTTCATCAGTCCATTGAAATTTTCATCTCTTTCTCCATGCGGTTTACCTTTTCCATTACATTGTTTGGTACACTCATCACTGCTATTTTAAAATTCAAACCTGTACCATCTCCAGGTATGCTTCTATCATCCACTCCTTCTGTTGACCATGAGACACGTGGATTTCTTTTTTTAGTATCTTTGAATGTCTCATTATTTTTATCATATAATGAACATTTTACATGAAAGAACACTAGAGAAACAAGTAAATAATACTTCTAGGAAATGTCACATCCCTTCTTTGGTATGGCTTCAAAATTGGAGGGTTGAGTCCATCTGATACATAGTCAATCTGGATCTAACCTTTGCTTCCCTTTTAGTTTGACTCAGTTGCCCACTGGCTTCAAATGTTCAGTTCCTCAACTTCAGCAAGTCTGAAAACCTGAGCATTTGAGATAGTCCAGATACTTCTCTATGATTTACACAAAAATACCATTTTCCAAACCATGGGATATCTCTCTGCCTTAAAGTCTGGCTTCTAGCTTCCCCAGTATCCACTCCTCTGTTTTTTGGGGGGAGCCTAGAGTCCCTGCCCCTTCCCTAACTGCCTTGGAGGGCATTCTGTTAGCTCCCTGCCCTGCCCCCAGCTTTACAAGGCAGCTTGCTGCCTTACACTTGGGCAAGATTCCTCTTACCTCCTGGGAGACCTCCCTCAGCTCTCTAGTCCCAGCCTTCAACATATTGTCCATGAACTTGGACAAAACCTGTGTTAAAACGTGTGATGGGTGGATACAGATTTCCTCTGTGGCTGGAGCTCCTTGGCATCCTAATTTTTCACACTAACTCACACACGGTCATTATAATTTTCTCACAAGTTTGGTAGGTCTCTCCCTATCATCTATAGTAGGTGTCTTCTCTTCCTGGTTTGGTTTTGGGGGCAAGAATGATAGTCTTTTTACTTCCTATACCATAACCAGAAACAGAAGTCCCTTCAACCTTTCTCCTAATATACTGCTTTCTAGAAAAATGAAAAGCACCTCTTTTTCATAGTAGTTTTCCTGCCATAAGTGAAATTCCATATCTTCTTGAGTTTGCTGGAGAAGGCAATGGACCCACTCCAGTACTCTTGCCTGGAGAATCCCATGGACAGAGGAACCTGGTAGGCTGCAGTCTATGGGGTCACAAAGAGTCAGACACGACTGAGCAATTTCACTTTCACTTTTCACTTTCATGCATTGGAGAAGGAAATGGCAAGCCACTCCAGTGTTCTTGCCTGGAGAATCCCAGGGATGGGAGAGTCTGGTGGGCTCCCGTCTATGGGGTCGCACAGAGTCGGACACGACTGAAGCGACTTAGCAGCAGCAGCAGCAGCAGCAGCAGCTTGAGTTTGCCTGACTTCCCTGAAGCTTGGGAGGGTGGAGAGAGAGAACTGGGGATTACTACATTTGGATGGAAATTTTGGGATTACCCTCTCAATTTCCTGACTGATATTTCTTTCTTGGGAACTCTCCCATCAGGCTAGTTGTGTGTGTGTGTTGTGTGTATTTTCAGTGCCTACGTGTTAATGTGTGACCCTCTCTGACTGCCGTTGACCCAACTATTCCCACTGCACAGTTGTTCATTTCTTTCTCTCTGAATATTGAATATTATACCAAACCAACCTCCAGAAAACTTCCCATGTGCCCAGGCAATTCTGTCTGGCCTGGCTCACAGCAGAGATTAGAACTTGGACAGTGCCCTAACAGACGGATCCATATGAATCTAGTATCTCTGGTCTCATTTGATTACTAAGTTGCTTAACTGGGGATTAGGTTCTTTTGTTTGTTGTGTTTTTGAACACTAATATCTATTTTTTTAATTTGTTTTTTACATGGTCTGTTGTGGCAATAAAAGTTTAGAGGGATCCCAGCTCATGGTCACAGACAAGCACTCTTTAATAATGACTTTTTCTGTATTTAAAAACAGGACCTATAAATCCTAAACAACTTGTCATTTTCTTGGCCGAGTGGAAATGCATTGTGGTTAGTGTAGTTATACAAAATCATGTCAGCTCTTTACTCACAGTGGCAGTAAGTTCTAATAGGAAACTTGTGCAATCGCTCATTTTTAAAGAAAAAATTAGCCCATCCTGTGACCACTCTGTAATTTGATCCGTGAGAAGAGAGTCCTGATGCTTCATTGCAGAGCAGGAGCCTCTTCTCTGATCTTAGAGGATCTGTATCCTTCTGTCCATTTTGAGCTCTTTCTCAAAATAGTTTAAAAGGAAACAGTTTACTAAAAGGTGGGATTACCCAGCAGCAGTAACAAAGCTACTACCATCTATTAAGCACCTATCACATCTCAGGCACTGTACCAGGCCTTTTACATACAAATCCTCTTTTAAATCTCATTGCATCCTTGGTTATGTGCTAGTTAGTTGTTCAGTTGTGTTTGCCTCTTTTGCAATCCCATGAACTGTAGCCCACCAGGCTCCTCTGTCCATGGAATTCTCCAGGCAAGGATACTGGAGTGGGTAGCCATTTCCTACGCCGCCAGGGAAGCCTGCATCCTTGGTTATTAGCTTCCAAATCATTAGCCCAATTTAAACGATGAGGAAACCTGAAACATTCTAAGGTTTCAGGTGAGGGAGGGTCTAAAGACAGGTCTGCTGAACCCTAGCACCTGTGCTTTCCCCAAGATCTCCCTGCCTCCTACCTTGGGGACAGACCTTCTCATCCATCCTCCCTTCTCCTCTGTACACTCCCCTCTTTAATCAAGCAAGACCTCTTTTCCATCCTGGTGAATCAGAAGCCAGCTCCACACATGCACAGGGCAGACCGATGACCCTCCATCATCATCTCCTCCCCTCTAGTCTTAGCCATCCGCTTCCCTACAGCCCTGCTCCATCCATGTGTATTCCAGAAAATGCAGGCCCGCAGAGAAGGGGGAAAGCGAAGGTCTGGTTCTGTGATGAGATATGAAAGCTCCGTGATAGCATCACTGCCCATATAGATAGTAGATGTCAGGAATAGAAATGAAAACAGGGATCAGGGATCACCTCTGAGATGAGGGATGGGACTGGGAAAGATGTTTCTGCTCTGAATCTTTCTCAGGGTTTTGTATACATGAGTGCATACATTTGTGAAAGCTATGGAACTCTACACTTAAGATGCATCTAACTCACATGTAACTCCATGGCTGATTCATGTCAATGTATGACAAAACCCACTGAAATGTTGTGAAGTAATTAGCCTCCAACTAATAAAAATTTAAAAAAAGATGCATCTATTTTATGTATAAAATTATACTTCAATGAAGTGAAAGTATTTGTTGTTCCGTCTTGTTTGACTATTTGCGACCTCATGGACTGTAGCTTACCAGGCTCTTCTGTCCATGGGATTCTCCAGGCATGGGTTGCCATTTCCTTCTCCAGGGGATCTTTTCAACACAGGGACTGAACACGTCTCCTGCCTCTCCTTCATTGGCATGTGGATTCTTTACCACTGAGCCAGCAGGGAAGGTGCAGACAAGTACTAATCAATAACACTTACACAAGGTACCTAGAATAGTCAAATTCTTAGAGTCAGAAAGTACATTGGTGGATGCCAGGGGCTGGAGGGGGAGGGGGGAAGGGACTTAATACTTACTGGAGACGGAGTTTCAGTTTAGGAAGGTTAAAAATTCTGGAGATGGATGATGGTGAGAGTTGTACGACAATGTGAAATACTTAGTGTCACTGAGATGTGCAGTTATATATGGCTGAATAGTGTTATGCCTGATGTCCAAATCCCCGAGCGGAGAGAAGGCTTCCAAGACAATGCAACTCGCAAAAAGGGAAGTTTATTGCTGACTCGAGTCAGGGCTCCTGCCGCATCCAACGCAGTGGTGCAGGTCAGAGAGCCCCGAGCC
Organism: Muntiacus reevesi; assembly: GCF_963930625.1. Classification (NCBI taxonomy): domain Eukaryota; kingdom Metazoa; phylum Chordata; class Mammalia; order Artiodactyla; family Cervidae; genus Muntiacus; species Muntiacus reevesi. Next base: position 34,750,911 of record NC_089250.1, read on the forward strand.
CGAGCTGTTACACAAATTTATAGGGTGAGCACACGCCATTGGTAGTTGGTTTAAGCGGATTGGTTACAAGTTTGCAAAGCAATTTCATTGGTCAAAACTTACGCGCGCGGGACTTTCCCGGAGGCGGGGTGGGGGGGGGGTGGGGGGGGGGGGTTTCCGCCCCGTTCCTAATTTCCTAATTGGCAAACAGCAGTCAGTGTTAAGTGAAAGCTGACTGATTGTATCCAGGTGGCCTGATAATCTTACCACCCAGAAGTAGGAAGGCCTACTCCTAATCTAAGCTGCCTGCCATGGCATTACTTCTGCTTGCCTCACAAATAGTATCTTTTGTATTATACGACTTTTACTACAATATAAAATTTTTTTTTTAAAGAATGAAGGTGCTATGGTATGTCGATGCTATCTTTTAAATGTCAAGCTTTTTGCCTTTGAGGATCTGCTCTGGTCCTTACCCCTGTACCTGTATGCTCCAGTTATGCTACTGAACTAGCTCATTTGCTCAGTTGTGTCTGATTCTTTGTGACCCCATGGACTGCAGCATGCCAGGCTTCCCTGTCCATCACCATCTCCTGCAGTTTGTTCAAACTCAGGTCCGTTGAGTCAGTGATGCCATCCAACCATCTCATCCTCTGTCATACCCTTTTCTTCCTGCCTTCAATCTTTCCCAGCATCAGGTCTTTTCCAGTGGGTCAGTTCTTTGCATCAGGTGGCCAAAGTATTGGAGTTTCAACTTCAGCATTAGTCCTTCCAATGAATATTTAGGACTGATTTCCTTTAGGATGGACTGGTTGGATCTCCTTGCTGTCCAAGAGACTCTCAAGAGTCTTCTCTAACACCACAGTTCAAAAGCATCAATTCTCCAGCACTCAGCTTTCTTTATAGTCCAGCTCTCACTTCCATACATGACTACTAGAAAAGTCACAGCTTTGACTAGATGGACCTTTGTTGGCAAAGTAATATCTCTGCTTTTTAATATGCTGTCTATGTTGGTCATAGCTTTTCTTTCAAGGAGCAAGCATCTTTTAATTTCGTGGCTGCTGTCACCATCTTCAGTGATCTTGGAGCCCCCCAAAATAAAGCCTCTCACTGTTTCCATTGTTTCCTTATCTATTTGCCATGAAGTGATGGATCTGGATGCCATGATCTTAGTTTTTGAATGTTGAATTTTAAGCCAACTTTTTCACTCTCCTCTTTCACTTTCACCAAAAGGCTCTTTAGTTCTTCTTTGCTTTCTGCCATAAGGGTCGTGTCAACTGCATATGTGAGGTTATTGATATTTCTCCCAGCAATCTTGATTCCAACCTGTGCTTTATCCAGTCCAGCATTTCTCAAGATGTACTCTGCATATAAATTAAATAAGCAGGGTGACAATATACAGCCTTGATATACTCATTTCCCAACTTGGAACCAGTCTGTTGTTCCATGTCCAGTTCTAACTGTTGCTTCTTGACCTGCATGCAGATTTCTCAGGAGGCAGGTCAAGAGGTCAGGTGGTCTGGTTTTCCCTCGTTAAGAATTTTCCACAATTTGTTGTGATTCACATAGTAAAAGGCTTTGGTGTAGTCAATAAAGCAGAAATAGATGTTTTTCTGGAACTCTCTTGTTTTTTTTTGATGATCCAATGGATATTGATGATTTGATCTCTGGTTCCTCTTCCTTTTCTAAATCCAGCTTGAACATCTAGAAGTTCATGGTTCATGTACTGTTGAAGCCTGTCTTGGAGAATTTTGAGCATTACTTTGCTAGCATGTGAGATGAGTGCAATTGTGTGGTAGCTAGTTGACTCTTTGTCGCCATCAAAGGGCTTAACAAGCTTTGAGTGGTGAAAGAATTCAGACTATGCCAGCCCATAGATGATTTCGAGCTGAAGGCACCTGAGAAGAAGTAGATAGGAAAAGCTCTCTGTTCTCCACTATCTACTTAAAACAGGGCACAAATGTTCCTGTGGAAGTGTCCCTTGCCTTTGTATCAGGGAAGGAAAAGTAACCATTTTCAAAGGAGATAGTGGAGGCACTGAGATGAGTTTTACAGACAAAACCTATCTCACCCTTACCATCCACTAGCTTCCTCTATATATTTACCTTACCACAATTTACTCCAGAAGCCCCATTCCCTTTGTCTTTTCATTTCTTCACAATTTATAGTCCTTTGTTAAAATGATATACAAGCCCTTTAAGTCTAATCACTTCTCTGGTACTTCTTCTCTGTGATATTCTCTTTGCATGGAAACATTAAAACATTAGCATCCAATAAACTGTTTATGCATTTTCTCTTATTAACCTGTCTTTAGTCAGTTTAAATTGCAGAGTCCAACTTAGGAACATAAGAGGGTAGAGAAAATTTCTCCTCCCCTACAGAAGCTGAGGTTCAAGAACACCACAGAAGGATCTGTGTACCTGAGATCTTTAAAGGACAGGGAGGTACAGTGCAGAGTCATGAACCTGGCAACTAACCAGGTCACCCTCTTTCTGAACCAAACTTGGGTTGACTCACTCGTGGGCACTAAAGTCAATCTACCAAGTTGTAGTGAAGGAAAGTGCAGGGTTTATTGCAGAGCACCAAGCAAGGAGTCCAGGGCAACTAGTTGCTCAAAACACCGAAATTCCCAGATGGGGTTTCAGCAAAGCATTTTTAAAGGCCAAATGAGTAAGGGGAGCCCTAGGGTATGTGACCAGCTTGTGAACAATTCCCTGATTGGTTGATGGTGATGTAACAGGGCAGTGTCACAGGGGTTAACATCAATTCTCAGGCTCCAGTAGGTCTGGGGCCTATGTGCTCATGGTCATCAATTAGTTAATTTCTTCCATTTGGTGGTGGTTTTAGCATCTGTAAAACAACTCAGGAAATGTGCATCAGATACTTTCATCTTCATCACAGAGGATATGGGGGAGGGGTTTGTCCTGGGAAGGCCCTGATCAGGTCCTGCTCAGTTACAACCCTCTGTCTCCAATCCTAATTCAAAAGACAGCAGATCAGCCCTACTGATGCTCTGAAAAACAGTGTCACAGCCAGAGGCAAGCAGTGTAGACTGGCGGTTCCCCCACATCTGGCCACACGGCTCCAGCAGAGGAAGTGAACCCTCCAATCTCCTTCCTTCCTTATGAGATGCTGGTTCTCAAACCTCCAAGGCCCCAGGTCCTTGGAAGGAGTAGGTCACCAGCATCCTGAGACTCTGGACACAGCCAACCCTGACCCCTGGCAAGGGTGGCCCCAGGCCAACCAGGGCCTTGGAGTCTGAAGAGTTGATGGGCATCACAGTGCAAAGGCAAGGCCAACCCTGCCTCAGAGCAGGAGTCCCCAAATCATGCTGCCCTCCCCACTCTGTCCTCCCCGCCCCACCCTCCCCTCCCTTCTCCCAACTGGCTTGCCTTTGATCTCAACACAGAAAGCTCCAGCCCATTATAAACCTGTTTACACTCAAAAGACAAGAATACAGACAAAAGTAATTAGAGATGAACATTAAATGGCTTAGCCTGGCTCCCCAGCAGAACCGGGTAAGGCAGGCGGTGGGGATGAGTCAACCAAATTGAGCAGCAGAGGTTTGCTTCACATGGTCCAGGATGTGGCCTTGCTGTCCCCAAGGTCTTTCCTCTGTAGAAAATACCTCACTGGCAGCCACTTCAACAGAACTGTGAAATCTCCCCTTTTAAACAGGAATTCCCAAGGATTCTCCAAAGCTCTTGCCCTTGTTTCAGGTGTTCAGTGAGCCCCAGGCTTCTTCTCCCTCCCCTCTCTGATTTCAAGAATGAACTCTGGTATCAGTCATGTACATTTTAGTGAGAATTCTTTTCTAACAATTTTCTCGGAGCCTAGGGTGGACTGGACAATCACTCCCAGTATCAGCACAGAGGAGAAAGAGAGTGCACACCAAAGCCACTGCCAATGTCTCACTGGGGAACAGCTAGAAAATCTACATCCTGGAAAACATGAAGCATCAATTTCACTTACACACTAGGATGCATGTAATTGGTTTCTGTCTGCAGACACACCGTGGATCTAATGTGCTCTAACAGGGAGGCTGCAGTCCTGGTTGAGTCTCTTGTATACAATAACCTGTTGTTTTGTGATTGGTATAATATTTTCCTAGGTCTCTGTGAGATTTTATGTTTAAACTGGAAAGAAATATTGAAAGCAAGGGTTTTCTTCTTTCTTCCTTTCTTTAAAAAGAATAAGCAAATACGACACTATGACCCATGATCCCAATCTGAGTCGCTCTCAGTTCCCAGGAAAGAGATGCAGTTGTCTGTACCAACTTTGCATCTCTCTGCTCTGCCGCCTGAACCACGACCAAGGTCAAGCATACAGGCGGCGTCTTTCATTACTGTGAGGCGAGCCTCCAGTCCAGCCATCAGAGGAGAGCCTTCTGGTCTCCAGCAAGTCATTATGTACTTAGGATTATCATTAATTTTCTCTCCCTGAAGTGCTTCTGATGAATGTGAGGGCTGTGGGCTCAAGCCGGCTATGCAGTCACTGATAAAAGGTTCTATGTTCAGTTTTCCAAAAGTGCCCTTAGAGAATCCCCAATTTCCGGCCTCTTCCTAAGAAGAAACTGAACTCGTGCTGCCTTCAAAAAGGGAGAACTGAGTCCTCTTAGTGTAAAAGCCTCCTGAAGTTTGGAGGGAGAGGCCACTGGGACTTTCTGGAGACGCTGCTGACCACGGAGATAGGGGCCTTTTTATTTTTCAAACTTAAGAACTGTACAAGCCAATGCCGGTGTGGCTTCTGCTTCTCCATCCCATTTTCCACTGGCACTGCCTTGGCTGACCTCCTGGGAATCTCACACCAGCTCCTACAAGTCCCACTGAACTTGGTCAGTGAGACTAGGCCCATCTTTCGTCTTTTTGTGATGGCTCAACACTGCCCAGGGCGCCCCTGACTCAGCCCATTCTCATGGTCACATTTAATGGAGGACATCTGCTCCCTTAGACACACAGGGGTGAAGCTGGTGCATTATAGTGATAGTACATCCAGTCAGCTGTATCCAGCTGAGGGAGGGAAGGACACGGAGGCTCCAGCGGAAGTGGCTGGGAGTAGACAGTGCACTCACAGAAAGAGCTCCGGAGCGCCATCTTTTATTCAGCCACGGGGATTTGGGGGCATTTGTTGTCAAATTGTACAGTGTTAAGTTCTTCTCATGAACTAGAAGAGCCTGTAGATGTGTCTGGGCTTTAAAATCATGCTTCTGGGAGGAGCCCTTGTGAAGGAACAACCTAGGGTTTCAAGGATGTATCCAGGGTCCTGTTGCGTCATGCTCCTCACCACTCCCAGGACCACTCCTGCCAACATCCAGAGTTTGCTGTGACGCTTCAGCTTTTGCAACCACTGCCATAGCTCCTCACAGGGCTAACAAAAGCCAAGCTCTGTGGGTCAGCATATCCAGAATCTACTAGTCCTATGCTTGCAGCCACAAACAGCCCTGCAAGTGACCCCTGAGGCCAAGCAGAAGAGCTCTGTCTGCAGATAGGAAAGTTCCTGAATTTCAGAGCTGCCCTGCTGGCTCAGGCAGTAAAGAATCCGCCCGTAATGTGGGAGACCTGGGTTCGATCCCTGGCTTGGGAAGATCCTCTGGAGAAGGGCACGGCAACCCAGTCCAGTATTCTAGCCTGGAGATTCCCACGGACAGAGGAGCCTGGCGGGCTACCGTCCTTTCAGTTGCAAAGAGTCAGGCATGACTGAAGTGACAACGCACAGAGTTGTATCAGACTATGAACCCCACAGCTTGAATTCTCCCTGAGGGATGGAGGAAAGCATGCCGTGGCTGTGTCCGGGCTGACAGAGGCTGACGGATGCACATGCCAGGCCTGGGGCCCAGGGAATGAACTATCAAACCAGCCATGTGGGGGGGGCAGAGAATAGTAGCGGTAAAAGAAGACTATTATTAAGAGGCTGGGAGATTTAATTAGATCCAGTGCCCTGCAAAAGGTCAGTTCAGAGAAGCAAAAAGCTAAAGGGCTGTTGAAAGTATAGATGAGTCTTTTCAGACCGACATTCTCCTCCTCCCACGTCCCTCAATCTTGGTTAAAGCAATTGTTAGGATATTCTAGCAGGTATGGGACAGGAAATTTGTCATGGCGTGTTGGAAAATAATTCTTGTTTGGCATTCTCTGACAAGATCAGATAATCTCTTACTCATACTTTTTTTTAAACTAACGTGTGTGTGTGCGTGCTAAGTCACTTCACTTGTGTCTGACTCTTTTCGACGCTGTGGACTGTAGCCCTCCAGGCTCCTCTGTCCATGGGATTCTCTAGGCAAGAATACTGAAGTGAGTTGCCATTTCCTTCTCCATTGGATCTTCGCAACCCAAGGATTGAAAACACGTCTCCTGCAACTCCTGCATAGCAAGTAGATTCTTTACCAGTAAGCCACTAAAGAAACCCTTCTAACTAACACACCAGCCCTTTATACTCCAATCTCCCTACTAACAGGAACAAATCAACAGATAGTCCAAAACCCTAGAATGCTAGTTCCTGTGGAAGAATTGGATGTTGCTGTAGTATTTATCATAGGGAGAGCCAGTCCATTTTAACAGAGAAGATCAGTCAATTTTAGGGAAGTCTTTGTTATATACAACATCAAAAAACTGATTCATTGGCTGGAAAAAATGTTTCAATGAATTCCTTTCAAGTTAGACAGACTCAACCTCTGTATGGGAATAGCTATCAAAAATGTGTCATTGAGGCTTTGTGTTTTCAATATTGAGTGCCACACACAAATCTTTCAGACATTAGAAGAAATCTGATGTGCCCTTGCAAAAAGAGATCAGTAGAATCAATCCTTTTATCTGCATTGTGACGTGATTTAGATATTATTTCTGTACTATTGTCAATTCATATATAAAAGCTTTGTGAGATAAATAAATCTTTTTCTTTATTGTAAGTGTACTCAGTCAAGACTCAGGCCAGAAGCATGTGACACGATGCCTGCTTTAAGATAGAGCCACCTTATTGTCAAAGAGGAAGACCTGAGTCAGGTGAAATGGGTTCTAGTTCCAGATACGGCTGTGTTATCCAAAAAGAAAATTGCTCAGCTTCTCTTGATTAAAAACTTTGCTTAAGTGTAGTTAGAAACACAAGTGCAGAATCACACAAACCTGGGTTTGCATCACTTAAAAGCTGAGCAATCTTGGGCAAGTTACTCAACCTCTTGTGAGTCTCAGTTTTACACCCAGTACCATGGGCATGATAATTACACTGATCTCAAGAGGAGGTTGGTAAGATTAAAGCATATACAGTAAGTGTTCAGTCAATCAATGTTCATTATTCTTATTACTGACTTTGATTTTCTACATAGTGATAGTTCTATATAAGACTCCTCCAAGATTCCTTTCAATTCTAAAATTCTGTGATCCTCAGGTCCAATCCAGGCAACCCAAACATCTTAACTGGACTTCAAGATGGAGAGTGGATGGATGGAGCACAGCCTAGCTATCACTTCCTTTGAGGTAGAAGCACTCATACTGAGATTTAATGAAAAAAAAAAAAAAAAAAGGCAAGTAGGAAACATTTTCTAAAGAATGGGGAAGCAGTCGGAGAAACTGAGAAACTTAAACAGAAAAACCTGGTTTGAGTTTTATCTTTCCACAACACAAAATTTTAAAGGTGTTTTCTGAGCATGCTTTTCCTATGCAGTGTCATAAAACACCACCCACTATTGGTTATTGAAGAAAACAACCAATAGCAAGTAGGATGCGATCTTACGTATTCCCATCACCTGTCACGGGGTGGAGGGGCAAACCTCCACAGAGAAAACCCACATGGGACTCAGTTCAATGATCCCATGACTGCATCTCTACTTTCTTACTGTGAAGGAGTTTTCTATAAGACATCAAAAGTCAGATTCTCCTCATGGGAGAATCATGAGCAATTGACAGCCTTTGTTGCCAGAACACCCTGATGGGACCCGCTGAGGGTTGGTCCAGGCAAACCTGTGAGCTGTGTGGGTTCACCTTCTCATCTAGCCAACTCTCATCTCTTTTGCTCACTTGTTTTATGGCTAAGGAGGCTCAGGTTAGGTAATCTGCCCCACATGATGACTCTTGTGGTTTCCAGGACAAGAATCTGAATGAGGACCTCTATTTCCAAAGGGTCTGGGGGCCTGCCTTCCTGTCATATTGCATCTTACATCATGGGCCTATCCAGGGTTACACGAGGTAGCTGTCTTCAAAAAGAGAAAAGTTCTTGTTCTGATAGTTTTTTCAGTTTTAATAGAGTGGACACTTGTTTCAGCCCAGTCCAGCCTGATCCTATAACCCACATGCAGAAACATGAAATAAGCAAACCACAAAGCCCCAGAAAAGTCTTCTTCTCAACTTAGAGACAGGGCGTTCCTTTGAGGGAGCTATGCCTCTATTAAAACAGAACAGTTTTAATATTTCAGTCAAATGGGAAATATTTTCTGGGTAATGGGAAAACACTCAGACAAAACATTGAAAACAATTAAGATCTAAAAAGACCCTCCCATCCAAAGAGCCCAGGGTGAGTTCATTGTCTTTCTGGGTCATCAGTAATAAGAAGGACATCCCCCCCAGAAGCATCTGGGTTGTATCCTGAGAAATGAAATATTTCCTGCTATATCAGTAAGCCAGGATGTCACAGTCATCAGCAATTGCAGCCTTCCAAAGTGAGCTGGTGAGCCCTAAAGGCACTCAAAATGAGAAGAATACCTGTGATCTAACAGCTATCAGACTGCAGCCACTCCCTATGGTGGCCCCAAGGGCGCTCAGGATATGAGAAAATGCAGTATACTGGCCCAAGATATCTGAGATGCATATGAGAGGAATGATTTCAATGAGCCCAGAATCTTGTGCATCTTCCCATACAGAGAAAATCACTAAATTCCTCAACTTGGTGTATCTGGTTTTCTTTAATTCACAAAAATACTTTTGACATTCAGACTACCTGCCCTTCAGTTGCTAATTTCTACAAAACCTGGCTCCCCACCCCTGCCCCCACCATCCTCAGAGCAGTTCTCTCAGGGTCACTTGAGATGCTATCTCCTGGGTTTGAAGTCCTAAAAATTCCCACTGAGTAAAACATAACTCTCAGCTTTTAGGTTGCGATTATTTTTTAAGCTGACAATCCATTGGTACAGGATCAGTCTGGGGCATGGATCCCAAGAAGATGGAAGTTTTTAAGGGCTTGTTTTTGTCACTAGCATCACCCAGGAGCTCTTCAGCAATGCACAATCTCAGACCCCAGCTCAGGCCTCCCAAATCAGAATCCGCCCTATAACAAGATCCTCAGGTCACTTGTATATATATCTTCAAGTTTGAGAAATCCCATTGGAAGGTACTATTCATTAAAACACTAAAGGCTGTTTGACCCAGGTGATACAGATGGTATTTAAGATCATTTTCTTGGCCTCTGGGAAACAGGATCCTTTGTTCTTTACTACCTGGATGGGACTTCTTCCTACTAAGAGGGCAAGGCTTCAGTCTGGAGGAATAAAGAAAACCATCTGGCAACTGTATTCAGTGTATCACATCTGATGCCAATTTTTGAAGACCAAATATATAATCAAATGCCCTTATAAACAAAAAACACATTGACATTGGAATCCTTGATGGGCACTGGGGACTGATCTTGTAGGAGATCAAAATCACCTTGGAAACATCAGCTTTCTTCGTGGAGAGGATATGAGCTGTGCCAACTACTGGACCATCTCTGCTGCTCAAGTTGCAGGGTGGGCACCTTAGTTCAGTGTGTGAGGGGGCAGAGCTGAGGGTGGGGGCTGTACCTGGACAGGTAAGCTATAACAAAAGAATGAGGCATTCTTTAAACTGAAAGAGCTGGTTTCTCTGGTTAGCCGAGTCTGGATTGATGATGCTAGGAATTTAACGTAATTAGGGCCAAGCCTCCTAATGGGAATGTCTTTACAATTTAATTCTGCCTGCAGGCTGGGGTTGGGGACTGGTTGGCCAAGGAGGGGGAGTTTCCACCCTCTGAACCCTCTTAGTCTGGTCTGATTCTGCCCAGAACCCTTGCTGCAGTCCTTCTGCTGTTTTCCTCCCATTTCAGTGGACTTAAAAGATTTGAAAATACCTAAGCTTCCCCAGCCTGCCCTGTCCCTGCATCCTGAGTCCAGTTCCCTTCTTTCCCCTGACTTGTGTTTATACAAAACGAATGTATAATTGTAGACTCCAAGCTCAAACTACTTGGGATGGGTCCCTGCCTCTGTCTGTCAACTGGAGAAAGACCACTCTTTCTGTGCCTGGATTTTCCCAGCTGTGAATAGAGCTGATCAGCATGTGACCTTAGGGCTGGCCCCAGAGAACTGTTCTGAGGATTAATGAGCTAATATGTGTTAACACCTGTTAAACGTGTTGTCAGCTGGCATGTGCTTCAGACACTTGGCAACCATAGTTACCATCTTAGGGCATCAGATTTGGAACTGAGAAGTGAAATGTTTCCTGCCATATCTATAAACAAGGATGTCACAGTCATTGGACATTCAGTTCAGTTCAGAACCTCAGTTGTTTGTCTCCAACTCTTTGCGATCCCATGGACTGCAGCACGCCAGGCCTCCCTGTCCATCACCAACTCCCAGAGCTTGCTCAAACTCTTGTCCAGCAAGCCGGTGATGCCATCCAACCATCTCATCCTCTGTCGTCCCCTTCTCCTCCTGCCTTCAATCTTTCCCAGCATTAGAGTCTTTTCAGATGAGTCAGTTTGTCGCATCAGGTGGCCAAAGTATTGGAGCTTTAGCTTCAGCATCAGTCCTTCCAATGAATATCCAGGACTGAATTCCTTTACGACTGACTGGTTTGATCTCCTTGCAGTCCAAGGGACTCTAAAGAGTCTTCTCCAACACCACAATTCAAAAGCATCAATTCTTCTTCATTCAGCTTTCTTTATAGTCCAGCTCTCAAATCCATACATGACTACTGGAAAAACCATAGCTTTGACTAGATGGACCTTTGTTGGCAAGGTCATCAGCCATTGCAGCCCTCCAATGTGAGCCAGTGAGCCCTAAGGACACTCAGGAAGGAGAATAGCTGCCATCTAGCAACCATCAGACTGTAGCCACTCCCTACAATGAGCCTGGAGGAAAGAAAGCTCAAGATTTGAAACATACAAGATACTGACTCCAGATTGGTGAAAAGTGAAAGTGAAAGTGCAAGTCCCTCAGTTGTGTCTGACTCTTTGCGACCCTATGGACTATACAGTCCATGGAATTCTCCAGGCCGGAATATAGATAGGTGAGATGCATATGAAAGAAATGTTTTCAGTGAGCCCAGACTCTGCTATCTTCTCATACACAGAAAAGCATTAAGTCCCTTAACTTGGGATATCTGCTTTTCTTTAATTAACAGTAATAGTTTGAAGTTCAGACTACCTGCCCTTTGTTGCAAAACTTCCTTTAATATATAAACTGACTCCTTCCTCTTCTGGGCTTGAAGTCCTAGAAATTCCCATCAAATAAAATGTAACTCTCAAATTTCAGGTCATGATTATACTTTTACATTGACGGAACCTGCATCTAGGCACTTTTTACCCCCAAAGGGGAAAAGGAAGCATCAGCTCCCAGTAGTCAGTATGAAATTGAGGTCACCGTTCTCTCTGCCTGGGTCTCAGAGTTCTAAGTGGCCCAGGGAGAGATCGAGGCACTCTGGACTGGGAAGAGGCTGGAGTTTGGGGGTTCGAGGATGATCTGAGTGTGCACCAACACAACTTGACCCCCCCCTCCCCCATGCCGGAAGTGTGGGACTGAACCATTGTCCTATTTATAAACAGTCAGAGAGTTCTCTTGGGAACAGGCCATGGGTTTGTTTAGGTGGCTCCTGCTTGGCTGGGAAGGCCGATGCTTGTTGGAGCCACTGGGCTTAGCCCCCGGCAGCTGGGCAAAGTGGAGTTCAGCCCGAGGGCAAGCTCTGTTGAAGTTGGCAACGTGACATAATGTGAGATAACCCCAGGGCTTCCCTTGGAATTTGCACTGTCCTGCTTTCCAAACCTTACGAACTGATAAACTAGCTATCTTGAGGGCAGAAGGTTGGGGATTTGTGATGACACTTCCCAAGTCTATGCAGATGGGGGTGTCTGGTATTTTCTGCTTCTCACTCACACTAAAGCTGATTCTGTTGGCACCCTCAGCAGCCAGGAGACACTTTTAACCCTTTGTGAACTGTTTTTCTCTGTGTTGGGTTTGTTTTTTTTTCAGTGATACCACCGTTAGCGTTTCTATTGCAAGCCTAAAAAAAAAAAAAAAAACAAAAAAAAAAAAACTGGGAATTGTCCACCTCATCCAGCCAACAGACACTTATGTAATCATAGACAATAGATTTGATTTTGGTTCAGGTTTGGGTTTTGAGTGATGGCTCTTCTCCCCAATTCTCATAACTATTGGGACACAGTTGAAATGATTACGTCTTACATATATTCTTCAAATGGCCATCACATCAGTACTTTCAATTGCCAGAGGTTCATTTTTTGGCTGCGTAATGGCTGGTGGGATCTTTGTTCCCCAACCAGAGACTGAACCCGGGCCCTCAGCAGTGAAAATGCTGAGTCCTAACCACTGAACCACCAGGGAATCCCCACCAGAAATGCATTTTCCAGACAAAGCACTCAGGTAGGCACAGCAAAGGCCATGATTCTTGGAGTCAGAGATTTCAAAAGCCTGAGACCCACCTCTACCTCTGCCACTCCGAGGCTGAAGCTGGCTGGGGGCTGGAGTTTCAGAAGCTCCACTGTATGTACCTACCCCCCACCCCCCGCCCCACTGTGTCCTTGAGTTTCCTTTATCACATACGTATACCAAGTTTTCATTCTACAACTGATTTATTTTTGTAAACCATATTTATTTTTTTCAAAGATTGGCTAAGAATAAAGTAAATGATTGATAATCTCTTTTGAAAAGCAGACTCAAGTCCAAAGCTTCTCTGCCCAAACCTGAAATCTCAGAAAGCATCGGGATCTCACTGAACATTTGTACAAGTCCTGAAAATTATACAAAGTTGTCTCCTCTGAAAGGGTGAAGAAACCACTGAGTAACATGGTAGCTTGTACCCCTGGGAAGAAAAACACAAGTTGGATCTGAGAGACAGAGTGCCTGATGAACTGTGGACGGAGGTTCGTGAAGTTGTACAAGAGACAGGAATCAAGACCATCCCCAAGAAAAAGAAATGCAGAAAAGCAAAATGGCTGTCTAAGGAGGCCTTACAAATAGCTGTGAAATGAAGGGAAACAAAAAGTAAAGGAGAAAAAGAAAGAGATACCCATTTGAATGCAGAGTTACAAAGAATAGCAAGGAGAGATAAGAAAGCCTTCCTCAGCAATCAATGCAAAGAAATTGAGGAAAACAATAGAATGGGAAAGACTAGAGATCTCTTCAAGAAAATTAGAGATACCAAGGGAACATTTCATGCAAAGATGAGTTCGATAAAGGACAGAAATGGTATGGACCTAACAGAAGCAGAAGATATTAAGAAGAGGTTGCAAGAATACACAGAAGAACTGTACAAAAAAGATCTTCACAACCCAGATAATCATGATGGTATGATCACTCACCTAGAGCCAGATATCCTGGAATGTGAAGTCAAGTGGGCCTTAGGAAACATCACTATGAACAAAGCTAGTGGAGGTGATGGAATTCCAGTTGAGCTATTTCAAATCCTGAAAGATGATGCTGTGAAAGTGCTGCACTCAATATGCCAGCAAATTTGGAAAACTCAGCAGTGGCCACAGGACTGGAAAAGGTCAGTTTTCATTCCAATCCCAAAGAAAGGCAATGCCAAAGAATGCTCAAACTACTGCACAATGGCACTCATCTCACATGCTAGTAAAATAATGCTTAAAATTCTCCAAGCCAGGCTTCAGTAATACATGAACCACGAACTCCCAGATGTTCAAGCTGGTTTTAGAAACGGCAGAGGAGCCAGAGATCAAATTGGCAACATCCGTTGGATCATCGAAAAAGCAAGAGAGTTCCAGAAAAACATCTATTTCTGCTTTATTGACTATGCTAAAGCCTTTGACTGTGTGGATCACAATAAACTGTGGAAAATTCTGAAACAGATGGGAACACCAGACCACCTGACCTGCCTTCTGAGAAATCTGTATGCAGGTCGGGAAGCAACAATTAAAACTGGACAGGGAACAACAGACTGGTTCCAAATAGGAAAAGGAGTATGTCAAGGCTGTATATTATCACCCTGCTTATTTAACTTATGTGCAGAGTACATCCAGCCCACATGCTGGGCTGGAATCAAGATTGCCGGGAGAAATATCACAAGCTGGAATCAAGATTGCTGGGAGAAATATCAATAAACTCAGATATACAGATGATACCACGCTTATGGCAGAAAGTGAAGAAGAACTAAAAAACTGGAAATAGAACTGCCATATGACCCAGCAATCCCACTCCTGGGCATACACACCAAGGAAACCAAATCTGAAAGAGACACGTGCACCCCAATGTTCATCGCAGCACTGTTTATTATTGCCAGGACATGGAAGCAACCTAGATACCCAACAGCAGATGAATCGATAAGGAAGCTATGGTACATATACACCATGGAATATTATTCAGCCATTAAAAAGAATTCATTTGAATCAGTTCTAATGAGATGAATGAAACTGGAGCCCATTTTACAGAGTGAAGTAAGCCAGAAAGATAAAGACCAATACAGTATATTAATGCATATATATGCAATTTTAAAAGATGGTAACGATAACCCTATATGCAAAACAGAAAAAGAGACACAGATGTACAGAACAGACTTTTGGACTCTGTGGGAGAAGGCGAGGGTGGGATGTTCTGAGAGAATAACATTGAAACAAGTATACTATCAAGGGTGAAACAGATCACCAGCCCAGGTTGGATGCATGAGACAAGTGCTCAGGGCTGGTGCACTGGGAAAACCCAGAGGGATGGGATGGAGAGGGAGGAGGGAGGGGGGATTGGGATGGGGAACGCATGTAAATCCATGACTGATTTATGTCAATGTATGGCAAAAACCACTACAATATTGTAAAGTAATTAGCCTCCAACTAATAAAAATAAATGAAAAAAAAAAAAAAAAAAGAGCCTCTTGATGAAAGTGAAAGAGGAGAGTGAAAAAGTTGGCTTAAAGCTCAAAATTCAGAAAACTAAGATCATAGCATCTGGTCCCATCACTTCATGGCAAATAGATGGGGAAACAGTGGAAACAGTGGCAGACTTTATTTTTCTGGGCTCCAAAATCACTGCAGATGGTGATTGCAGCCATGATATTAAAAGATGCTTACTCCTTTGAAGGAAAGTTATGACCAACCTACACAGCATATTGAAAAGCAGAGACATTACTTTGTCAACAAAGGTCCATCTAGTCAAGGCTACAGATTTTCCAGTGGTTATGTTTGGATGTGAGAGTTGGGCTGTGAAGAAAGTTGAACACTGAAGAATTGATGCTTTTGAACTATGGTGTTGGAGAAGACTCTTGAGAGTCCCTTGGACGGCAAGGAGATCCATCCAGTCCATCCTAAAGGAAATCAGTCCTGAATATTCGTTGGAAGGACTGATGCTGAAGCTGAAACTCCAATACTTTGGCCACCTGATGTGAAGAGCTGACTCATTAGAAAAGACCCTGATGCTGGGAAAGATTGAGGGCAGGAGGAGAACGGGACGACAGAGGATGAGATGGTTGGATGACATCACCGACTCAGTGGACATGGGTTTGGGTGGACCCTGGGAGTTGGTGATGAACAGGGAGGCCTGGCATTCTGTAGTTCATGGGGTCACAGAGTTGGACACGACTGAGTGAGACTGAACTGAACTGGACTGAAGCAACTCAAGCCACGTAGCAGATGCTAGGTCATTGGTAGCAGAACCACCAAAGCAGAGTGGTTCATCATCAGACACCAGTATGTGATCCTCATCCAAGTACAACAAGCAGGAGTCGGCCTCCTGGTCAGCACCCATCAAAGTCTGGGGACTTATCATGGTACCCTCTCAACTTAAAACCACTGCTTTTGGGATGAACATCAATGCCCCCAACCACCCACCTGCCCAGTATACCTGCAAAACCCCTAACAATTGATACACCACCTACCTCTGCAGTGTCTTTGTCCCCCTCTTTTCCCTGCCCTTTACCTTCTGTAACTTTCTCACATCACACATCTCTTAGCTCTGAGCTTTGCACATGATATACCCTTCTCTTCATACTGTTCCCTGTCTTCAAAGCAGTGTTTGAAAGTCATTCAAAGTGTTTGCTGATGGCTCACACTGTAAAGAGTCTGCCTGCAATATAGGAGACCCGGGTTCAATCCATGGTCAGGAAGATCCCCTGGAGAAGGGAATGGCAACCTACTCCACTCTTCTTGCCTGGAGAATTCCACAGACAGAAGAGCCTGGCAGGTTACAGTCTAGGGGGTCGCCAAGAGTTGGACACAACTGAGCAACTGACACTTTTCAGTTCTGCACTTTCAAAGTGTACATCCTCCACAAAGAATTCTTAGAATTTCATACCAAAGCAACTTCTCCACTGAACTCTCTCAGTGTTGGCTTTATCTTCTCTTTGTGGCATTTTCTACCATCTGCCATCATATATTTGTGTGCTCAGGGTCAGTTTTTTTGCTCACAGTTGTGTTCCCAGCATGTATATGCCTGACAAGAGAGAATCCATCTAAGAAAACATGGAAAGGCAAGATGACTTATCTGGGCCTGGAGAGACTCTTAATTGTCTCCTTGGATCAAGTCAGACACCCCAAGACTGCTCTTGGAGGATACTATCCTTGGCTTCATTCGGCAGTCTCCATTAGAGGTCTCATACAGATGAAGACTCGGCTCTCATGTGAGGATGCAGCTTCACTGGTGAGATACCCTGTTTTTGCAGGGAAGGAGGTGGAGCTTGTTTAACTGCAAGTTTAGGATGATGAACTGGGTATGTGCACTCCAGACCTTTCTCTGCCCTTTCTCCCAGATGTGACCCTGCCTACAGAAGGCAGGCATTCCACACAGCCCCCACAAGTGTCTCACAGGGACAGGTCCCCCCACACATGAGGTTGATGGTGGACCTTACCTACGATTGGTTAGATAAACCTCTCAAGTTTTGGGGTTCAGTACTAGAAGCCCAGCGTTTCTGCAGATACGAGCCACATTCTCCAATATGATATTTATCAGTAATAAAATAATATTTTGATCTTTCTGCTTCACTCTTGATGCCAGAATTCAACCATTTATTTGGGCCACATCATACTCATCAGAGACAATTTTAAGGAAACCTCTTCCACATTTATTATAAAACAGGATGGAATTTAAATACAATTCCCATTCTACCACCTTTCTGTATATAAAATTCTAGTTTAAAAGTTTCTCACAGTTTCATGTCAGGAAAATTTATCTTGAGCTAAGGAGCTGGTATTCTTTTTACTTTCCAATAAAGACAGTTATGAAACTCTGGAATCTGGGATACCAGCAAGTCCAGAGTCTAATTAGAACCTCAATGGAAACAATCCAATTGACCACCTCAAAGTATTTGAACCTCCTCTTACTTTGATGTTGCTTTCTAGCTTCTTTTAAGTCGTGCAGCTTTATAGTCAGCCACAGCTTCCCAAGTCCTATTTGGAAAAGGATAGGTAAGGCCACGTTTTAACAACATGAGATGATGTGAGTTGGCAACCAAAGAAAACAAGGGAGATTGATCGAGTGATAACTAAGAGCCATGCTAATGACTTTATCCCCATTATCTCATTTAATCCTGTGATAACACAGTGAGTTTAAGACTATTGTTATCACGCCCATGAAGGGATGAAGAACGTGAAGTGTGGATGGGTCTGTTTGTCCAACCTGCCTCTGCTCCATGGAGTGGAATGAGGATTGAGCTCATTCGACTCCAGAGTCTGAACTCTGAACGACTATTCCACACCTTTGTGAGCTGGAAAGAAGATTCGGCTTTAATAAAACTAACTCTATTTATTTATTTTTCCAAGAATTAAAAAAAAAAGTTTATTGAGTTTTGAACAAAAGAGATTCAGCTTGCTATTGAATAAAAACTTAGATTTTTATTTTAATAAAATAATAATTATAGTTAGCCATGTCTAACTGTATAAAAAGCCACTGTTATCCTATTCATTGTTTTGTGCCCACATCACTTTTATTGATTAAGGTAGATTAAGTTTAGGGTAGACACTTGGAAGACGAAGGAGCAAAGTGTTACGTTATTTAACTAGAATTGTCATTTTTTTAAGAGTCAAAACAGCCTCTGAGAAAATGACTCTCCCAAATTAACAGAATCTAAAATTGCATTTGCTATGAATGAAGCAAAAGATTATAAAAAAAAAAAAAAAAAAAAAACGAAAAACAGACCCGTCTCATCAGTTCAGTTCAGTTCAGTTCATTCTCTCAGTCGTGTCCGACTCTTGGCGACCCCATGGACTGCAGCACACACGCCAGGCTTCCCTGCCCATCACCAACTCCGGAAGCCTGACCCATCTCATGCATTTCATCGAAGCAGAACTTTGAGTTCTGGACATGTGAAGGGTCAGCCAAGCTCTCTATTTTCTGATCCTGGGAAAGGGCAGTGTAGCTGACATGTTAGGTCCTGCTTAGACGTGGGAGACAGAGCACACACGAAGCAGAGACCCTGCCCCATGTTCGCGGCAGGGAATGAGGGAGGGGCGGGTAGACGGACCACGTGTGAGGAAACGAGAAACACACTGTGTATCAGCGCACAGCGCTCTATGCGAGAAAAATAAAGTAGAATAAGGGTGACTGGTCATAGCAGGCTAGGAGTGGGGGTTAGGGAGCTCTGTCTATGGGTTCGTTGGTGAAGGTCTGACTAGTGGGGTCACATTTAAGCAAGTGCTGAGGAAGAAACTGAGCAAGGCCACTCATCTGACAGCAGCATTCCAAACAGAGGGAACCGCGAACCAGGGGCCAGGGATGGGTCTGGTGTTTCCTAGAAGCAGCAACAGCGAAGGCATTGGCACCCCACTCCAGCACTCTTGCCTGGAAAATCCCACGGACAGAGGAGCCTGGTGGGCTGCAGTCCATGGGGTCGTACAGAGTCGGACACGACTGAGCGACTTCGCTTTCACTTTCCACTTTCATGCACTGGAGAAGGGAATGGCAACCCACTCCAGTGTTCTTGCCTGGAGAATCCCAGGGACGGGGGAGCCTGGTGGGCTGCCGTCTGTGGGGTCTCACAGAGTCGGACACGACTGAAGCGACTTAGCAGCAGCAGAAGCAGCAAGGAAACCAAGGGAGAAAAAGGGGGAGAGGCAGGAGACAGCAGGCGATGGGGGCGGGGGGAACCTCTCAGAGACACAGGGACACTGAACGGTCATTGGAGGGAGAATGGTTTTTATTTTGGGTGAGACAGGAGGACGAGGAGCAGCTGAGTCTTGAAAGGCTCACTCTAGTTGCTGCAAATGAGAGCAGCGTGTTGGGGCTGGGGCGGGAAGGCACGGGGACACCTGTCAGGATGGCTGACAACCAACCTCCACCTCGGGAAGAGGCTTCCAGCCCTGGGCTGGGGCCTGAATCCCCACAGAATGGATTTGTTATTTAACACGGTGGACGAAATTGGAGGGAGGAATGGAAACTGACGGTGAGAGAAGTAACTCTGTTCCGGACATGGAAACCAAGGGCTGATGCCAAGCAGGCACAAGATAATGTGAGTCTGCAGCTTCGGGTGGACTGTCGGGTTAATGAGTGTTTAAGTCATGAATGGTGACTGACATTCTGGACTGTATAAAGATGACTGCATACCTTGGCAAGAGTGCATGCTGATCTGGGTGAGAAAAATTTCCAGTAGTAAATCGAAAGTTCTAGAAGCTGCTGACATGTGAGCCCCTGAGGGTGAGGACTCGGTCCTTCTTAGCTCTGTTCATCACTGAGACTGCATCATTCCTGCACACAGAATGGACTATATATTGAACTAAACCCACCGAAGTAGAATTAACATTCAAACCCCGAATCATAGTCAATGCAGGCAAGCAAATCACCAAGATATTTTTTTCAAACTTACCTAAGATTAGTCTCTTGCCCAATCCAGTTCATTTTCCCCCACAAATATTTCCAGATTTCAAAAATCATATTGTAACTTGGAATACCAAACTTCACTAAAAGAGAGAAGGGACCATATGTATTAGCTTAAGAAAAACTACACTGCAAGGAAGCAAGAAATAAGCTTTTTTTTTTTCTTTAAGAAGATTTGTTTATAGGAACACTAAAAGAGACTAAACTTATAAATTCTAAAAATGATCTCTACTCTCAGGAGACTGGAATCTAATAAGCGCAGTTAAATAAATTTCAGTACCACAGCACTGTTCATTCCTTAGGGTGGCTCCTTCTGTTTCCCTTCCCACTATCCACATCTCTTTCATAGTATCTGGAAAAGGAGTCAGACAGTTTCCCAGGAGGAAAACGAAAACAGGAGGAAAGGAACCATCCCCTTAGAGATACATCAGACCTTGCTTATATGATCTTTTCCATTCCTAGAGAGAAAGCTAGTTGTTTTTTTTTTTATTAGGAGCAGAGAATCAATTTCTTTCAATTCCATTACATTTCAGACACCATTGACCTCTGGATATAGTTCCACTGTCCCCATATGTAGTTCCCAAGATGCTTTTGGCCTGAAATCTTCTGAATCAAGCTTTCGTCATCCACCTCCAGCTTCTACACTCTCTGTGCCTAAAACACATCCTGGGTAACTGATGTCCAATGCCAGGGTCTTACAATAGGCAATCGTTTCTAAATTGTGTGAACCTTTCTCTAAAAGATAAAATTATTCTTCTTTAATGTGGACCATTTTTAAAGTCTGTATTGAATTTGTTACAATATTGTATGTGTTTCATGGTTTGGGGTTTTTGTTTTTTGGGGGTTTTTTTTTTGGCCATGAGGCATTTGGGATCTTAGTTTCCTGACCAGGGATCAAACTTGCACTCCCTGCGTTGGAAGATGAAGTCTTAGCCACTGGACCACGAGGGAAGTCCCAACATAAAATTCTTCTTAAAGTGATGCAATTGATGGTATTTCAAATTTCAGGAACTATTGACATGTTCAGTCAAATCTTCCTATTTTTAAGAGATACGGCAAGTAGCCCAACTTACTTCTAACCACACAAGACTAGCTTAGGGCAGTGACACCCTCTCCAGAGAGGCTTCTGTGAAGAAGAAACCATCGCAGGAGAACTGGGGCCCAGACCATGCAGACCTCATGTTGGTTGATCCCTTTCTGCCTGCAGCCAGGAAGCACATTTCTCCTGCAGCCTGAAGAAATGAGATTCTTGTCAGGAGCCAGAATCATTGACAACCACATCTGGAACCCTCAAGAAGTGGCCTCTTTTAGTTTAGTTCTTTGGGGACCAGACACTTTTGCATTCAGTCATGTCTGTACTCCAGAACAGAAATCACAATCAAACCTTCGTTGAAATAAGAGTTCTCTACCTCAAGCTTTGGAAATGATTCTTCCAGATTTGAAGGTAGTTGCAAAGAGAAACGATGAGCAGTCTCAACGAAGAACCCAGGGACCAGAGGTCATAGCTTGTGTTTCACATGGCTCTCTGCCTGACATTGATAAGTCACCTACAGTTCTGGGTCAGATGAGATAACAGCCTTTCGAAGTGCATTGCCTGTGACATCACAGGAGGGCTGGACATCAGGTGTAGGTCAAGTGGCAGAGTCCAGTTAAAACAGAGGCTCAGAGCTCAGTATCCAGTCATAGGGAACCCTTTTGCTTTGTCTTGGTTTCTTTTACCTTTAAAAAAGTAGCATGTGTCCACTGTGAAACATTTGGAAAATAAAGGAAAGTTTAAAGATGCAGACAAACCTCTGAGAAGTCATGATCTCAAAGCAGCTACTGCTCCTATATGGGCCCATATCCACCCAGTTTTCACTCTACACTTGTGACTTCTTCCTGAGACCCTCACTGCATGTGCCCTGTGTCCAGATTTCTAAGTTTAATACTGCATTCCTTAAACACATGGGTATCACTTGTCCTCTGAATGCCTGCCCTGAGCGCTGGGAAACACAATGAACAACATGGTGAGGCCTGGGTGAGTTCACCATCCAGCCTTTCCCGTATCATTAAGAACTTTCTGTCAGAGAAAGATAAAAACTGTATGATATCACATATGTGGGGTTAAAAAATATTACTAGTGAATACAGGAAAAAAGAAACAGACATACAGATACAGGGAACAAATCAGTGGTTACCAGTGGGGAAAGGGAAAGGGGGGACAAGATAGGGGGAGAGAATTAAGAGGTACCAAGTACCAGGTATGAAATAAGCTACAATGATATATTTTACTTCACAGGGATTACAGCCAATATTTTACAATAGCTATATATGGAACATAATCTTTAAACTTGTGAATCATTGCTGCACGCATGAAACATATAATGTTGTACCTCAACTAATAAAAAAAAAAAAAACTTTCCAAAGACATAATTTCTAATGGTTACATCTCACAGTTTGTTATTTCACCCTGTGTGGTGCTGGAGGAAATAATATAGCTCAAGAAGGAGCAGAAGAGGAAAACCCAGGAGAGCATGGGGAGTGAAGTTACAGAGTAGGTAGCAAGACAATGTGATGGGAGGGACTTCCCTAGTGGTCCAGTGGTTAAAAATCCACCTTTCAATGTGGGGGATGTGAATCCGATCACTGCTTGAAAGATCTCACATGCTATGAAGCAACTAGCCCATATGCCCACAACTACTGAGTCAGAGTGCCACAACTAGAGAGAAGCCTGATGCAGTCAAATATATATATATACATGTGTGTGTGTGTGTGTGTGTGTGTTTGTATATATATACATATACATACATACATATATATATATATATATATAATATAAAGAAGCGTTCCTTGTGGCTCAGATGGTAAAGAGTCTGCCTGCAATGTGGGAGACCTGGGTTCAATCCCTGGATCCAGAAGATCCCCTGGAGAAGGAAATGGCAACCCACTCCAGTATTCTTGCCTAGAAAAATCCCATGGATTGGAGGGATATATATGTGTGTGTGTGTGTGTGTGTGTGTGTGTGTGTATAAAGACAAAATGCAATGGGAGACAGAGAAGGAAATCCAGAAATGGAAAAAGAGAGTGGAAGCAAGGAAGGTGAGCAGATTTAAGAACAGCTGCTCTGAGTCCAAGAACTCCCTGGGTGATTTGGCACATGGAGAAGAGAACGCAGGCTCTAGTGCCTGGCAGGTGACTAGCTGGGGCATCTCAGGCAAGTTTCTTAACACTTCTGTGCCCTGGTTTCCTGGTGTGGAAGATGGGGATAGTAACACTCACTTTTTGGAGTGGTAATAAGGATTAAGTGAGATCATACATGTAAAACATTGAGCACCTAAGTACTCAATACAGGATATTATTAGCCTTTATTAATCACTCTCATATTTTAGTATTGTACAATACATTGTACCAAGGGGTTGGGGGTCAGGGATTATCAATTAAAATTTTACTATTCTTACTAGATGATAAATATATTTATTTTTTTAAGTACAGTTAGCTTTCTTAAACTATACATCTACATGTATGTGCCAGTAAAAGAAGACATTGGAAAGTGGTAATTACAAAGGGTTTAATGAAAGTCCCTTATTCAAAGATGTGGGCAGAAAACCCAACAAAGGGCAGTAAAGCATCTCTGGGGCATCAATGGGAACCCCCAGCCACTTCTGAACCTAAACCTAGCAGGCACTCTAGGGTCTCCTGATGGGAGCCAGGGAGGAGCTCGGCCCCCTTCAGATCTGCTGCCAGGAGCTGCCATGGGCTGAAACCCCGAGGAAGCCAAAAGGAAGTAGATGCCCCGGACAAAGCCACCTGCAGAGATCAGCTTCCAGGACATAGGGAGCACAGAAATGCAGAGAGGCTGTGGACAAGCAACAGAGGAAGCGCGGCATACAGGAACTTCTGGACCTCGAATTCGGGTTATCCCTGGGCATCTGTGAATGAACCATCAAAGACCATTTGTAAATGTGCTGACCGTGCCTATGGAGACCACGTCCCCACAGGTCCTGCTATCCGGACATCACTATCTGCCCACTGCATGCATTTTTGTGCACATACCTGTGTACACATGCACAGGCTATGAGCCCATAGGATCCAGGACCACAACATTAAGAGCTATCGAATCCCAGTAAAACCACACACCCTCAAAATCAATGAGACGTAATATTTAGCACAAACCGTGAAGCTTGTGTGTTTATTAGCATTGTGTGCCACTGTTTGTAATAAAATGGATTGTATTTTTGTCAGGCACTTCTTTTGAGTCTAAGGATGAAAAGGATGTGTTTTGCGATTAACATCATTGGGGAAAAAAGGCCTATGAGACTAATACAGAAAGAAGTGGCTGATTTAGTGTCTGTTGCATGTGTGTGTGTGTGTGTGTGTGTGTGTGTGTGTGTGTGTGTGTTTAGTCATTAAGTATTTTTTAGTACTTAATAATAAATGAATACAAACTAGGACCTGGCAATTCACTGCTCCTCCCAGCTCCTCTTTGCCTGTAAACAGGGCATGGATAGACAGTCAAGTGAAATCCATTTGGGGCATGTAAAGTGGTCATTTCTGTCCCCCACCCCCACCCCCGCCATGCTCAAGGACAAGCTTTCCACACTTTTCCTAACAGCAGAGAAATCTTGGCTATAGGTCACAATAATAGCACAGTAGGCGGTAAAGTTCTTGTTTGTCTTGTGGATTTAGTATGATCAGAACATGTAGTTGTGTTTGAAAATTACTTTGTTCAAGGATACATTGTACAACATGGGGAACATAGCCAAAATTTCATAATAACTATAAATGGAGTATAACCTTAAAGAAAGTACTCATTAGAAACAGTTTTTCTTTCAGAGATGAATTCCTCTTATATAATAATAGATTTGATTTTTTAAGTAAATGAAAATCCATTATTTTAGAATGTGGGTTCACTTTTTAGAATTTGAAGGTACTAGTTTTTGTCTAAAGCAATTGTTGAATGTTTCTGAAATAGAGGAAATGTTTGGCTTTTGCTCTTTTTCCTTATTCAGATCGGAATAAACTGATATGTGTAGGTAGAAAAAAAGAGAAAATTAGTTTGTTTACATTTTTAAATATTCTTTGCTGTAGACCAAATGGTCTTAAAATAGGCATTAGTATATATTTAGGCTTTTTAAAGGAAACTCAAACTTTGGGCAGGTTACCTTTGCATTAATAAGCCTGTTGTCAAATTAGAGAGGGTGGTTGGAAGCTGTGCATTTGGGGAGCTTCTTTTAAATTTGTTTTAATTTCTATTTTTATTTCACTTGTATATTTATTGCCAACATCTGTAGCCCCTGCCATCTGGGAAGACTTGCTCCTTAATTTCTAGTGCTGATGGAAGTAAAATATGACAGCTTTGCTGGAGATCACAAATTGTAAAGATAAGGCACTTGGGAAATTTCTCCCTTCTTACTGCCAGCTGCCTCCCAGGGCAGGCAGATTCCGGCAGAGATTTAAAGTGTTCGGTGTTGTGTTCCCAGATAAGACCTCATCGTCAGCTCCAGGCGGAGGCAGGAATGAATGGAATTTAACCACTTTATTTATTACTGGGGATTTCAAATAACTTTGCTCCAGGTTTATTAAGTTTTCAAAGATTGCTAGGTCAGACTGAATGGAAACTCTTTATCTCAGGCTTTCTGATTGGTTACCAATTCCACAAATTCCTGTGTGCCCATCCTTAATTTTTTCCCAGGCTCTTTGTTATAAAGAATGATTCACCGACTACATATCTTTTTAAAGGAAGTGTTGGCCAAAGCATCAAGTTCTAGTCACAATTCATAAAATCTTTTAAAAGCTACAAAATCACAAGGAGTTGAAGAACTCTGCCAGTAGGAGCCACTGATCTAAGAATGCGATTTGAGGTGGGCAAACTGGCTTCATTTTGATGCTTCTGCAGATTCTTCTCCTCTTTCCCAGGCCTTTACCCTAATTGAAGTGTCAATGTTTATTTTTAAAGCTTTAGAGTGATTTGGTTGGCTTTTTGGACTGTATATTGCAGTGCTTTGGAATTTGTCGTATCAGATATTAGAATACTAATGTCATCAAGTCAGACTCAATGCCGTTTTGTACCTTGTCAGAGCCAGTGAGAACAAGTTTCTCTCTCTCTCTCTCTTTAATTGAAGTATAGTTAATTACAATGTTGTGTTAATTTAAAGCATAAGCATCTGTTGATAAAGATGCTCAAATAAGCCCTATGCTAGTATTAACTGAAAAAATTACACAACGTGACAGTTGCAAGTTAAGTTTTATTTGGGACAAAATGAGGACTGCAGCCCAGCAGATAGCACCTCAGATAGCTCTGAGAATTCTCCAGGCCAGAATACTGGAGTGGGTAGACTTTCCCTTCTCCAGGGGATCTTTCCAACCCAGGAATCGAACCCAGGTCTCCCACATTGCAGGTGGATTCTTTATCAGCTGAGCCACAAGGGAAGCAACTTCTCCATTGCTGTCCTGCAAATAAATTCACTGGTACCATTCTTCTAGATTCCATATACATGCATTAGTATATGATATTTATCTTTCTCTTGTACCCCAGTGTTCATTGCAGCACTGTTTACAGCAGCTAGAACATGGAAGCAACCTAGATGTCCATCGACAGATGAATGGATAAAGAGGCTGTGGTATATATACACAGTGAAGTATTACTCAATTTGCCGTTTTTATGCACAAGGACACAGGGAAAGTATGGAGCCCATTCTCCCAAGTGACTAAGGACTTGTAACTGACCGGAGGGTTTTCACCCAAAAGAACCCATCCATTCCAAAGGAATTTGAACTGTGTTTTGTTGTGAAAGAACAAACTTTTATTCTTCCTTCTCCCAGAAAATATTTTAGGCAGGTTTCAATAAAGTGTGTGTTCACAATCAGGTGGTTAAAATAGAAAATCAGAAAGCATGTCAATGGGGAGATTTAAAATAGTTACTGTAACTTAACATTAAATTTAATTCTGGGCTTCCTGGCTGTTTAGGGAGAGAGGAAACACAATGGAGTACATTGTTTTCAGATTCTGGTGAAAGGGAGAATTTCACTGTTTCAGAAGATACTTGCTTTTCCTGTGACTAAATTTTTAGAGGGCTGTAGCCATGAAATTAAAAGACGCTTACACCTTGGAAGGAAAGTTATGACCAACCTAGATAGCATATTAAAAAGCAGAGACATTACTTTGCCAACAAAGGTCCGTCTGGTCAAGGCTATGGTTTTTCCAGTGGTCATGTATGGATGTGAGAGTTGGACTATGAAGAAAGCCAAGTGCCGAAAAATTGATGCTTTTGAACTGTGGTGTTGGAGAAGACTCCTGAGAGTCCCTTGGACTGCAAGGAGATTCAACCAGTCCATCCTAAAGGAGATCAGTCCTGGGTGTTCATTGGAAGGACTGATGCTGAAGCTGAAACTCCAGTACTTTGGCCACCTCATGTGAAGAGTTGACTCACTGGAAAAGACCCTGATGCTGGGATGGATTGGGGGCAGGAGGAGGTGGGGACAGCAGAGAGTGTGATGGTTGGATGGCATTACCGACTTGATGGACATGGGTTTGAGTAAACTCCGGGAGTTGGTGATGGACAGGGAGGCCTAGTGTGCTGTGATTCATGGGGTCGCAAAGAGTCGGACACGACTGAGCGACTAAACTGAACTGAACTGACTGATCCAATGGTCCCTTATATGCTTCTGGAGCAGGAAACAGCAACCTACTCCAGTATTCTTGCCTAGAAAAGTCCCATGGACAGAGGAGCCTGGCGGGCCCCAGTCCATGGAGTCACAAAGAGTTGGACACAACTGAGCACATCCAGTGATCTCTTATGTGCTCTACAGAAAACAACAACAACAAAAGTATTTTTTCAACCCCAAACAAAACTTGGGAATGCAAAACTGAAAATACACCCAAAGAAAGTAAAGCACTGCCTGTGGTCAGTGTGTTCTTAGCATCGTCTCAAGGCACCAGGCAGCACGTTTTCCAAATTTAGATTTCCCACAAGATAAAATATCCCTACCATCACTTTCTAAATGTATGTGCTGGCTTCCATCTGCTGTGGATAAAAAATAATGGCATTCTCTTTCTGAACTGGTGTATCTTAGAAGCTCCGGAAAGATGAAGAATTCTAGAATAAAGCTACACAAACGTAATTATGACAGCATATGATAAGCCAAGAATCTCTCAGATGTGCTTAATTTAACATGGAAATAAGTTGTCTTGTATTATTCTAGCTTGTCACTGGAAACTATTTTTTGTTTGGCTTCCTTTTCTCTTAATAATGCAGTGAAATAATGAGAATCAAAATCTGGGATTTGTTGATGTAAAAAAGGGGAAGTACTAAATTTACCTGCTCGTAAATTTAGCAGGTCCCTGCTGAGTGAGGTACCTCAACAGGACTCCATGTTATGGAAGAATCATCGTTTCTGTTCAACAGGGAAGCACCCTACCCAGGGATCAAGATTGCTCCCAGTGAGGCTCAGGTCCTCGGGGATAAAGTGACCAGTCAAAGTGACCCTCCAAATTTAACTAAATTGGCACTGTGGGAAAGCTTCTTTTCCACATACCAGCCCACACTGCAGACTTTGTGTAGACCGAAGTCTGTTATTTAGAGAGCTGAAGACAGGGCGTGGTTTTGCACCACAATTTCCAAGATCCTCCATCTTCTGCAGCAAAGTCCCTCAGCAAAAGCTAACACAGCAACACTGCAGCAGGACCGAGCTCCAAGGAATACACGACCTCGAGCTCTGAAAAAAGAGGGCTGTGTTGGCTTTCAATTGCAAGTATACTTCACTGATTTCAGGGTTTTCCTCCTTGGGTGGCTCATTCTGCCTTCAGAGCTGCCTTATTTTCATATTTCTTTGTCTGTCCCAAGCATAGTCATATTTCTGGGTCTTTAGGTGATCTCTTGCTTCATTATGACTTCCTGGCATTCACAGCACCTTGCAAATTATCAAATGGTTTATTAAAACATTTATTTTCCCAAATAGTTATTGTTTTTGTGTTGTTTTTAGTCACTAAGTTGTGTCTGACTCTTGCCACCCCATGGACTCTACCTCTGTCCATGGGATTTCCCAGGCAAGAATACTGGAGTGGTTTGCCATTTCCTTCTTCAGGGAATATTCCTGGTCCAGGGATCTAGAACCTGCATCTCCTGCACTGACAGGCAAGTTCTTTACCACTGAGCCACCAGGCTATCTATTGTGTGCGTGTGTGCTGAGTCACTTCAATCATGTCCCACTCTGAGCGACCCTGTGTTCTGTAGCCCACCAGGCTCCTCTGTCCATGGGACTCTCCAGGCAAGAACACTGGAGTGGGTGCCATGCCCTCCTCCAGGGGATCTTCCTGATCCAGAGATCAAACCCAAGACTCTTATGTCTCCTGCATTGACAGGCAGGTTCTTTACCACTAGCACTACCTGGGAAGCCCCAAGTATCTATTAAATAAACGTAAAAAAAAAAAAATCCAACCGGTGTTAACATCTATAGACTTTGCTAGCTTTTCTTCCACCTCATTCTATGACAATTGGTTATTCTTCCTCGGTCTCCCTTGATGGTGGTCGGTGTGCTCTACGGCAATTTCATGAGGTTGTTTTGCATTGAATTTCACTCATTATTTTGCTAGCTTAGTTATCAAACTGTGAAACTAACTACTGAAACTTTTTCTATCACTCAACACTATGGTTCCTCTTTCATCAGTGTTCATTTATTCACTCTTCATGTGCTTAATAAATATATCTATTACACATAGAGCATGTTTATTTGCCAAATGAATTTTAGATTTTAAAAATATTTATTTGAACTGAAACTAGACCCAAAGCATATCCATCACCCGCGAACCCTTGCCCTATGTGCCTGCATTATGGCATCATGCCATTGCTCCAATTTTGCAAAGCAGCCGGAGAGAGAGAAAGGATCCGGGTTAGAGAAACTCCTACTAGCTTGTATTTAATTGTAGTGCAGTAAGAGAGGGGAAGACCCCTGTTTTTGTAAAAGATAAAAAGAGAATTATTAGGAAAAAGAAATGTTGTTGTGTATGAAAGTGTTCTGATAGCCTCTCTGAACATGAAGCGAGAAACCATCAGGTCAGTACAGGGCTGCAGAGCACCAAGGTAAGCTCCTGGTGCTATACAGAAGCTTCCCATTAGCTATTTTACTATTAACTATTTTACGTATCATAGTTGATACGTTTCAATGCTACTCTCTCAGTTCTCCCCACCTTCTCCTTCCCCCGCTGTGTCTTCAAGTCTGTTTTAATCCACTACAGTTTAGGGTGATTCACTTTGCAGCAATGGTAACCATAACATCAATGTTTCAGGTTTACTTCCCAACACTGTTTTTAGTTAGATTCAGGATCAGGTGGTTCCTAAGTCTAATTGTAACACATATTTCAACTTTTAGAAATTCATGCATAGTAACTTCATTTCAAGAATTTCAGGCAGCAAGTTCAGCTGAAGGAACATGAAAGAACTCTGGAAGCAGATCCTCCTGGCATTAAACCGTAGCTCAGCTAATTAATGATGTAAACTTGTGTGCTTAGTCATTCAGTCATGTCTGTTTCTTTGCGACCCTATGGGCTGTAGCCCGCCAGGCTCCTCCATCCATGGGGATTCTCCAGGCAATACTGGAGGGAGTTGCCCTCCTCCAGGGGATCTTCCCAACTCAGGGATCAAACCCAGGTCTCCAGCATTGCAGGCAGATTCTTTACTGCCTGAGCCACCAAGGAAACCCAAGAATACTGGAGTGGGTAGCCTATCCCTTCTCCAGGGGATCTTCCCAACCCAGGAATTGAACTGGGGTCCCCTCCATTGCAGGCGGATTCTTTGCCAGCTGAGTCGCCAGGGAAGCCCAGTGTACACTTGGACCAGTGTAAAGTATCTGATGTGAGCCAGATGTTGCCCAGATGCCCATCCCCATATCCCTGCATCTTCTGTTTCTTTCCCTTCATAGGTTGTTAGCATTTTAGAGGCAGGAGATGTAGATTCATGTGGATTTTGAAGTCAAAGAGATACGGAATTCAAATCTGTGCATTTTGTATGTACAAAATACAAAAATATACCTCAGAAAATCACTTAAAATCTGAGTCCCAATTTTCCTCAATAGGAAAACTGAGAAGACTCAAGAAATATGTTTTGGGACCAGCACAGTTCCTGGCACAGAATAAGTGCTCAGTAAATAGAAGTTACAATTGTCATCATTATTATAATTCACGTCAAGCACAAGTGTTAATAAGATTAGGAGGTCAATCTTATGTTTAATCATGTTTTGTGGGAGTAAAACAAGATATTTCAATCATTTAATATCTTTTCTGTGATGTACTTCTCTTCTTCCTGAAATAAAAAAAGGGATTAATGTATGTTCCAGTAGATTCAGTTAAATGGAAACTATCATCTCCTGGGAAGCAAAGTCGTATAATGTTCATAAAATAAACATGGCTATGGGATTTATCTCCCGTGTGTCAACTGTCTTTTTTTCTTTTTAAAGCCTTTTGCTTTTATCAGATGTAACCACAATGTTCATTCTTATCTCAACGTCTTAGTTCAATCTTGCAAATATGGTGTATTTCTGTTTTTATCAGGGTAGTCAAGGGACACGGACTCCTACAAAGAGCTACTTTTGCTGAATCAGGATGATGGAATACAGACCATGAGGGATTCTGGGATCTTTTGGTGGCGGTGGGGAGTGGGCAGTCAGAACACCTACTTACTCTCAGCTTTTTTGAATAGAGTCAACCACTATGTTTTTGAAAAGTTTTAGAAACTTTGTCACTGTCACAAATAATTCCTTGAACAGAAAAATCTTTCTCTTTCTGAGTTTTTTAAATTTAATGTTGTTGCTGAACAAGGGCCCAGTTAAATCCCTTTGGGAGAGTGTGGGGTCCAGAGGAGACATCTTTTGCCCCATTTAATTCGAGGATTTCCTGGATCCTTGACTCTTCCCTCACTTATCATCCCAAATGCATCCTTCTCAAAGCTGTGGGCTTGTTGGAAGAGAGCAACCTCCACCAGGGGAATTGGGAAACTTTTCTTTAGTTCAGATACGCAAGTGAAAGTCTCTCAGTTGTGTCCGACTCTTCGTGAACTCATGGTCTATACAGTCCAATGAATTCTCCAGGCCAGAATACTGGAGTGGGTTGCCTTTCCCTTCTCCAGAGGGATCTTCCCAACCCAGGGATTGAACCCAGGTCTCCTGCATTGCAGGTGGATTCTTTACCAGCTTAGCCACAAGGGAAGCCCAAGAATACTGGAGTGGGTAGCCTATCCCTTCTTCAGGGGATCTTCCCAACCCAGGAACTAACCGGGATCCCCCGCATTGCAGGTGGATTCTTTACCAACTGAGCTATCAGGAAAGCCCCCATCCTTTGCTAGAGCTTTCAGAGCTTTCAGATAAATTTCAAACAGCTCTGCACACACAAGCCTTGGAAAGTGAAGTATGTGCAAGGCTGGCACACAGTAGGTCAGTTTTTAGTAAATATTAGTTCTCTTCTCTGCCCTCTATGAACCCCACCCTATATATCTTTCATCTCAATTAGAATTCACAACAAAGATGAGAACTCTGGAGAAAGAAAACCGTGTTTGTGTCCCAGGTCCAGGATCACAGAAAGTGTCAATTCTCCCATCTGGAGAATAATATTATAAAGGTAGAATAAAGTAATGCATGTAAAGTCATTAGCACACTATCGGGCACATAGAAAGCACTTAATAGGGGCTTCCCTGGTGGCTCAGACGGTAAAGAATCTACCTGCAGTGCGGGAGACCCAAATTCAATCCCTGGGTTGAGAAGATCCTCCAGAGAAGGGAATGGCAACCCACTCCAGTATTTTTGCCTGGATAATTCCATAAACAGGGGAGCCTGGCAGACTATAGCCCATTCGGTTGTAAAGAGTCTGACATGACTGGGCGACTAACACAAACACTTAATAAGCATTAACTAAGAAAGTTACAAGTTAAATATTATGACCTCCACTTGAAAAATGAGGAAATAGGTGTTTAGAGGGTTCCAGTAACTCAACCAGGTTGTGCATCTAGTTGTGAAAGGGGTGAGGGGGAACAGAACTTTGAGTCAAACCCAAGCCTTTGTGACTCCAAAACCTTACACTGTATCTTGGTTGTGTTTTGGGATCTACTACCTCATGCTGTTGTTGTTGTTAGTCGCTAAGTCGGGTCTGACTCTTTTGTGACCCCATGGACTATAAACTGCCAGTCTCCTTTGTCCATGGAATTTCCCAGGCAAGAACACTGGAGTGGATTGCCATTTCCTTCTCCAGGGGATCTTCCTGATCCAGGGGTCGAACCCAGGTCTCCTGCCTTGGCTGGTGGATTCTTTACTGCTGACCCACCTAGGAAGCCCAGGCAGCAGAGATGCAAGGTGATAAAGTCATTAACACACTCACTCCCTATTCTGGTGGGGCATATTCCAGAGGACTAGCAACTGTCAGTTCTACTAGAACACTACTTCTTTGAAAACGTAAATTTTTTGAGCCCTGTTGACTTATCAGGAAACTATCTGAGCATAACTCAAATTTCCCACCTACCTACAAACGATTTTGAGACACATTAACTGCAACCAGTTCTTACCTCCTGCTTGCTGGCTTGTATGTGTTCAGTCATGTTGGACTCTTTGTGATCCTATAGACTACAGCCTGCCAGGCTCCTCTGTCCATTTTCCAGTCAAGAAGACTGAAGTGGGTTGCCATTTCCTACTCCAGAGGATCTACCTGACCCAGGGATCAAACCCACAACTCCTGCATTGATAGGCAGATTCTTTACCGCTGAGTCACTAAGAAAGCCAGTTACCTCCTGACATAACAACAAAACTAGGCTGTCTCTCCATCTACCAGTTGGAGAGAAAAGTACTTCCTACAATGCAGCAAGAACCTAAGAATCAATATTTAGTTTTGTTTTTTCACTCCCTTTCCTAAGCTGACTTGCTGGAAACGTCATTATTACCACGCTGTTTACTGGTGGGATCCCAGTTTGCCAGTTCAGAGGCAGGAGGCCTCACCCTATGGCATGGGATAATGCCTTTCTTTTCTGTCTTTTTTTGGGCAACTTAACAATACTATTAAGAAAAAAGTAAGCAAACATAGACAAAAGCGATCAGACTTCACTTCAACCCATGTTGACTTCTGTGAGTATCATTTGCAGCAGTCCTTGATTGGGTAAAGACAAAAAGCTCACTTTGAATTTCCATCAAATGCCTTTTGAAAACAACAAGGGGATGGGCTTAAATATACATGAGTCAGAAACATCCGGATTACATTTCCAGGGAATTATCCAGGGATTTAAAAATTTAGAGGGAGAGAGGTTTAGCAACCAGCATTCTGGGGTTCTTAAAAGTTTTTCAGCCAATTAGACCATAAGCCTTGCTTTGTGCTGCGACAGTCCACTAAACAGTACCTCCTAGAACCTGGCGATGGGACCAGCATGGGTCCCATGGGTTTAAAGTCACAATGACTGTTGAGAGCTTCAAC
Organism: Muntiacus reevesi; assembly: GCF_963930625.1. NCBI lineage: Eukaryota > Metazoa > Chordata > Mammalia > Artiodactyla > Cervidae > Muntiacus > Muntiacus reevesi. The sequence goes on from NC_089250.1 coordinate 34,785,285, forward strand.
CCCACTCTAGGTCAGTGCGGGGTGATGGGAAGAGGACCATGTTGGAGCCATTTTCCTCCCTGTTGGAGAAAGGGAGCCCAGAATCTCATTAGACTTGAGTGCGGGACCACCAGTTCCCTGAAGGCATCTTTTGTTGATCTTGCTGTTTAAAGACAGAATTATCTCGGAACAAAACTTTCTATTTTTAGGTACATTGTTGATTGTGAAACTGGAGTCTCCAATGCTCATTTCGTAAACATACCAGAGACTGTCTCCAGAGACAAATGGACTGGAGTTCTGGCCAAGGGCAGTTTGATGGAGAGCTCAAAGGGACCTTGAAGTCCTGGACATCTAAGGGATTGGGGGTTTGTTGGGGGAGAGGACTGCTGTGTAGAACTAACCTGGGAATCTGTGGGCTCTTGGGTGTCCCTGCTTTATACTTTCAGCTCTTTAGGGAAATGATGGGCTGCTGTCAGGACAAATTGTGAGCACCTTCTTTATAGATGGGGCTCTGGTTTCATGGCCAACCCCTTGCCCCCATCCACAACACTGGATCCAGGTCCTCTCTGCAGTTCCTGCCTCCAGGCATCCTGGTGGAGGCCAAAACTGCCAGACCAGCCACCCTGGTCTCCCTGCCAAAAGGAGAGGCCGGCAAGATGATACTTTGAAATAAAAGAGAACAGGACAGACACAATTGGCCTCTCCAGCTCTCTAATTCGTGTCTCCCTTAAAATTGTCTTTAATCTTCAGCTTCATTTATTCCATCCTGGCCCAGCCTGTTTGTTTCCATGATTCAGGAGAAGCAGCAAAGAGCTTGTCTGCCGTCCAAGTGCGGGCCAGGCTGCGGTGGCTCTGGAGAAGAAGCCCCAGCTAGTCTCCTGCTCTGCGGGGGCCCTGGCTCCGGGCCCAAGCCAGTCACGGCCACTCTGTCCCCTTGCCAGCCCCTGCAAGTTCAGACTTTGCTGTAGTTTACAGGCAAATCTCCGGCCTCCTGTCCACATCCTAAAACTCAAGCTTGATCTCCCCGAAAGTCCATATACCAGGATAACGGAGCTGAAACCACAGAAGGACTCCAACCTGGAATATTCAGCCCTCATCCAGACACCCCAACACCACAAGCATGAGAAGAAGCAGAAACATCCACTGGTCCTAAAATCCTCTCTCTTTAGCCACCACCACCCACGTGTCAGGGGGTTAGGCTATCCGGATGACCAGAACTGCGTATCAAGAAAACAACACTCTAACTGGCTATAGAACAAACAAGAACCTACTGTCTAGGACAGGCAACTCAGTATTTTGTAATAACTTCTAAGGGAAAAGAGGGCTTCCTAGGTGGTGCTAGTGGTAAAGAACCTGCCTGTCAATGTAAGAGATGTAAAAGATGTAAAAGATGTGGGTCCGATGCCTGGAGGGCATGGCAACCCACTTCAGTAATCTTGCCTGGAGAATCCCTTGGACAGAGGAGCCTGGCAGGCTACAGTCCATGGAGTTACAGAGAGCTGGACAAGACTGAGTGACTAAGCACAGAAGATATGAATGTATCACTTTGCTATAAACCTGAAAGCAGCACAATTTGGTAAATTAACTATAGTTCAGTTAAAAAGAAAGAAGATCACAGGGCTTTGTGGAGGAAAATTCCAGCCTGCTTCTGAATTCCCTGTTACACTCCCACAGCCAGTTACCTTTTGAGATGAAACAGGGAAGCTTTAAGGCAAACCTGCGAGTTGGAGCATGATTAAAACTTTGAATGAAACCTGGAGACGACAGCTGTAATTATAAGGAGGATGCGTCACTTTTATATTCCATTCAACAGTGCTTAAACCCAATTACAACACACCAGTTTGCTGTGCTTTCCTTTCAAGCTGTTTCCACATGCTAACAATGAACCATCTTGTAACCTCATCAGGAGGAAGGGGCGGCCTCCCTGCTGCCAGCTGAGCCAGGGTCCCGCTCCCTGGGACCCACACAGACACCTGGGCATCCCAGACCTGCCTGGTTACCTGGGTGTGTCCAAGACTGTTTTCTAGAGCTCAATATTGGTAAAACCAGGAAGATGATGTCTTTCAAACTTAGCTAATTACTTTCAAAAAGACCATGGTTCCTGATGCACCTGGTCTGGAATAGTACTACTTAATAAATGATCTCAGGCAGGGCAAGAGAAAGAAAACAGCACTTCCCAGCCCTCCACCACACCCCCAAGGTGGGTGAGCAGTAGTGATTGTAGTGACTTAAGCTACATTTCTTTCTTAGGGTAAGGAGTGATCTAGTCCAGCAATCTGACTACAACAGATAATAGTAAAAGGGCATCAGCTTTCTTGTCTTCACTCTACCCCACTTTTGCAGATGATAAACAAGCCAGAGCAATCTTTTTTTTTTTTTTAATTGTATTTTATTTTAGTTTTTTTGCTCCACTGGGTCTTTGTTGCTTTCGAGGGCTTTCTCTAGTTATGGCGAGCAGGGGCTATTCTCTAGGTACAATGCTCCGGCTTCTCATTGCGGTGGCTTCTCTTGTTGCAGAGCACAGGCTCTAAGGCAAGCAGGTTCAATAACTGTGGCACCCGGGCTTAGTTCCCCTGCAGCATGTGGGATCTTCCCGGACCAGGGATCAAACCAGTGTCACCTGCATTGGTAGGCAGATTCTTAACCACTGGATCACCAGGAAAGTCCAAGAGCAATCTCTTTGTAGATACATGTCTACTGTAGAGCAGTTGGTTGTAGAATTGGTATGGAGAGAATACACATATTTTTTTCCTTTTAAAGAGATTTTGAACAACAATCAAATTAGAGAAGTACTGATGATTATGATGAGCCTGATCCGTACACCTAACAACATCCCACTTTGGAGTGGGACCAGGTCCTGCTTTTGCCCCTACGGGTCCACTGCGGAGGTGGGAGGGGGGCCGTGAACGCTCCTCTTGGATCCGGAGAGGGAATTTACTCAAATGGCCCCTAGTGGTCGGAAGGCGTTACTGCAGTTTTGTTAAAATACACACGTGTATCCATTGTTGTTCCCTGAAGACACAGTGAATTTTCCTTCCGTGTTTAAGGATAATGAACCTGTTACACCACAAATAAAACGAATGTACCTGGAATGAGCACACTGCATTGGTTTAGCAAGATCACTAGGAGGAGCCCTTGCTTTTTAATAATAGTTGCAAAGTCATTGGTTACTGAACTCAAGAATACCTTTCAGGTTTTTTTTAAAAAGGTAATGATTAATTTTGAACAGAAAATTATCAAAATGAGAAATTTATATTCTTGCTTGTCCCAGAAATATTGTAGGCACATTATAGAAATATGTAAATTACAGAGAGATGTTAGAAGGGGATATAGAAGGAAAAGATATAAACTGGGGCTCTGAATGAGGCTAATACTTCTCTCTCTCTCTCCTTCTGAAGGCTAGTAGATAATATATCCCCCTGTTTTAAAATTTTTCCTCTGTGTTATACTTTTACTAACTCAGTGTATTTTTGAGTGTTAGTAGATTTCTCTTAGTCACTCAGTCATGTCTGACTTTTTGCGACTCCATGGACTGTAGCCCACCAGGCTCCTCTGTCCGTGGGATTTTCTAGGCAAGAACACTGGAGTGGGTTGCCATTTCCTTCTCCAGGGGATCTTCCCGACCCAGGAATCAAACCTGGGTCTCCTGCATTGCATGCAGATTCTTTACCAACTGAGCCACCAGGGAAGCCCCAGATTTTTCTCAGAAACCAGGCATATGATTATGAATATTATTCACTAGTCTCCATGAAACTTCATGGTACTACTTACATTTAAAAACAAACAAGCTATAATAACAAAACCCAATCTATCCCTAGTTTCTACTTTATATTACAAACTGTAAGAATTTCTAAGCTTGTCCTTGGTTACAAGCTACAAGAGGAAATAGGCTCACTTTTTCACCTCTTATTTCCAGAGATTCATGCACTGAGCAAGTGCACAAACCCATATTTTTCAAAACTCACATAAACAACACTCCAATCCAGAAGAAGAAGACAGGAAGAATGAAAGTGAAATTACAGGGTTTAAGACTTTGTGAACCCAAATTCATAGGCTTCCCATAATTTTCCTTTTAGGCAGAGAGAGGCACCCCACCCACTCTTTATTCTGACCCCAGGTCCTTTCTTTTCGAATTGTGGGCGGGCTTTCTGACTGCTGTGATTTTGTTCTCTTAAAAACTTTAGTCATTCACAATGACTAGTAGGCTGGTTGGCTTTTCTGTGTCTAAAACAACCGTAAACTGTAAACCTGCCATTCCTGTCGACTTCACGGGGCCTCATCAGCTTGCTCGTTTCAACTTGAAATGGTCAGGACAAGGAGTGTTTTGTCATTTCTGTTTTCTCTTCCCATCCCCTCTTCCGTATTGTCATGAGACTCACAGCACATCAGATATGAACCCAAAGCACACTGAATTTAGCTCTAAGCCCTGGGGAGAGTGAAGAGGCTGAGGGGGGTTCTCTGGCCAGGAGTCTTCAGGACAATGCCCTCCACCCACCTCTTCAGCGAGAGGCAGGGCCACCAATGTCTCAAAGCGTTTGGGAGGAGCTAGCTTTCTTCTATTAATTTGCTGCGAAGACGTAATGGGTTTCGAAAGAAATTTATTTTTTAAAAGACAGTCAGCCTAATGCACTTTAACTGTTCTTACCTTCCTAAAGAGAATGACAAGCTGAAGAGAAAAAAAAAATGCTAACACGCAAAGGTCATGCAACATACATAGAAACATTTGCTCCAGGATCTAAAAATGTTACCTCTTGGTTAGAATTCAAACTCTGGTGTCTCTCTAAGTTCATCTGAAAGGCAGACAAAATCAATTAGCAAGCCTTTCACCCTCTGGCAAAAAAAGGAATTTCTACGAGAATGCCTTCCAGAAGCTCTTCGTTGCTTGACTCTTGGCTGTATTTGGCTGATGTGAAGGCAGAGACACAACTTTGGGGCTTCCCCAGGGGACAGGCGCTGGCTCCATCCTGTCTCTCCTCTACCTTTGTCGGCTCAGCTCTCCGCCCCCAGGGGTTGGACCATGAGCACGTCCCGATCCGGGGTCAGCTGTCAGGAGACAGATCTGTTTAATATTTAGCTTTGAAGGGAACTGGCTGAATCAAAGATGAAAGGGATCAGCTCCAAGGGATGGGGAAAAACAAAAACAAGGCTCAATTATTTCAGTATTTCCAGAGAAAAATAAAAAGATAAAGTCAATGCAGGTAAGAGAGAAAGAATGAGAGAGTGAAAGAGATGGAAGGATGGGGGAGGGAGGGAGAAAGAAATAGAGAGAGAGAGGTAGAAAAGAGGAAGGAAGGAGAGAGAGTGCTCCAAAAGTCCCCAGGAAGTAGTCCCCTCACCCATGTGCACTGGCCAGTTTTGCTCTGGTGCACACATACCATCGAGAAATAGAGGTAACTGTCCACTCTCAATGACAGTTCTAGAATAAAGAATAAAATCTGCAAAATGCAGATTCTGAGTTAGTAGAGATCTGGGGTGAAACCTGCCATTCTGCATTTCTACACAAGACCTACAGTTCTACTGACTGGCACTCTGTCCCCAGGGTATAGAGTCTAGAACACATCAGCTTGCTTGCAGAGGGAAGGCATTCAGCAACCACAGATTGTTCTAAAGCCATCCCCATAAAGAGATAAAATATAATATAAAGCTGCATGTGCTTGTGTGCCAAGTCACTTCAGTCATATCTGACTCTTTGTGACCCTATGGACCGTAGCCTGCCAAGCTCCTCTGTCCATGGCATTCTCCAGGCAAGAATACTGGAGTGGGTTGGCATGCCCTCCTCCAGGGGGTCTTACCAACTAGGGATTGAACCACATCTCCTCTGTCACTTGCATTGGCAGTTGGGTTCTCTACCGCTAGCATCACCTGGAAAGTCCCATAAAGCTGCATACATGGGAATAATTAAATGAGAAAGAAAAGGTTAAAGAAGATATTCACAGTTTTTTTTAAAAAAATAGAAGCTTAGTGGAAGGAATAGGAACAAATTCAGCATGATTTTGACTCATCCCAAATACCCATTTTTCAGGTTGGGCCTTTTCTGTTATAAAATGAAGTCCGTACAGATTTTGCTGGGATGCTCACCATCCCCCACCATGACAAGGGCAAAGCACGGCATTTTAAATGAAGTAGGTTGGCTTTTCAGGATAAGTAGTAATACGTGCACATTTTTAAGGAGGAGAAAGATATGAATATCAGCAGAGAAAAGACACAATCACATAGACTGGAAGAAGCTACAGTCGTGTATAGTCTTCCAAGGGAAGAGAGATTTAAGTCCCAGTCTTTGTCTTGAAATGTACACAGAGAAAGCTGATGGAAATTTCAAAATCACTTCACTCATTCTTGGCTAATATGCAACGATATGCATGCTGGCCTCTGAGCCTTTAGAATTAAATGCATTCCCTCTGCTCACCCCTTTCCTTCCTTTTTATAATTAATTTTATTGAAGAATAGTTGATTTACAATGTTGTATTGATTTCTTCTGTACAGCAAACTGATTCAGTTATACACACACACATCTATATATGCTCTTTCGCATCTTGTTTTCATTTGTGGTTTATCACAAGATATTGAATATAATCCTGTATTGAATATAATATACAGCAGGATTTTGCTGTTTATCTGTCCCATATGTAATAGCTTGTATCTCCACCTCTTTCTTTCTTAACCCAGATATCCTATAATTCTGTGAAGGCCAGGAGGCCATTTTGGCCAACTATGGAAACTTCTAGAACATAAGATCCACTGGCTTTCCATCTCCCCTGTTATATTCCTTAAATACACAATCCTTAGGAAACAGAAAGACCAGGATCCCGAGATCACCTAGCCTAACCTCTTCATTTCATTTACTGGTTAAAACTTGATTAACACTTGACTAATTGAGTGAGAACCACAGTTTCTTTATTTTATGTTGGCTATATTTTGCCCTGCCTTGTCATTAGGCACACTCTGACTCCTTTGCCCCAAGAGAACACCAGCAGGGACAGGCACACAGCCTTCTCTGCAGTCCACATGGTAACCAGCTGAGAGCCAGGCACATGGTGGTCCCTGGACAGAGAGCTGTTGGTGTGGTGTGAGCAGAGTGCTTCCCCAGCTCGCCTCCCGCACTGTGATGCAGATGCAATAGGATGGAGATAAACACCGAGGGAAGACTTGAAAGGAACACCAGGGAAAAAGCTTTTCACAGAAGGATGGCTGCCGTGAGTAGCCTTGAAAATGGTCCCGGAGTAGCCCACAACCCAGTTGTACGAAGTGAGTCAAACAGAATAACACGGCAGCAGGGGCTACAAATCACACATCCGAGGTGAAGCTATAAAAAAAATCTCTCCAAGTTCCTCTCTCACTCTGGCTCTTGTCCTCTCTCTCCTGGACTACTTGCCCCATCGGAAGCAGGCTGCTGTACTGTGAGGATCCCCGTGGAAAGGCCCATCTGCCCAGGGACGCAAGCTTGGGGTGAACAGTCAGAGAGGAACTGAGGTCTCCTTCCTCCTCCCACGTGAGTGATGTTGGAAGAATATGCCCCTCTCACATCCTCAGACAACACTGTAACCCCAGCCAACAACCCAAGTGCCACCTCCTGCAGGACCTTGACCGAGAAGCCCCCAGTGAAGCCCATCTTTAACTCCTGACCCACAGAAACTACAGGATACTAAGTATTTATAGTTTTAAGCTACTAAGTTTACAGTCAATTTTCTCTACAGTGAGAGTAACAAATACAATGGCTTTGAGGTATTTTGAGGTTTGTGGGAAAGAAGGCCGGTTGCTAGACAAACTGCCCTTGTTTCAGAGCATCTGGTGGGTGACAGAAGTTTCCATGGCGGGGGTCCTGGGAGGGTCGCCTGTCTTCTGAGGTCCTCCTCGTCCAGCCACTGTCACCTTGACCAATGGTGCATCTCCTGGCATCTCGACCCTTTGACAACTTGGTGCCCAGCAAGATTCTATCACATTTGAGCCACAGCTTCAGCTATTCTGACTCTCAGTTCTATTAATATTATTTCCAACAGGTCATTTGCCTGGTAAAGAACCACATCCTAGAAGAACAGGAGGATCTAAAATTCGTATCATATGGGATAGATTCATTCATTTTCCAAATGTTTATTTGCTGGCTACTAGGCAGGCTACTAGGTCTTTAACTTATATGCAGAGTACATCATGCTAAATGCTGGGCTGGATGATGCACAAGCACAAACTGGAATCAAGAGTGCCGGGAGAGATGTCAGTAACCTCAGATATGCAGAAGACACAACCCTTATGGCAGAAAATGAAGAGGAACTAAAGAGCCTCTTGATGAAGGTAAAAGAGGGGAGTGAAAAAGCTGGTTTAAAACCCAACATTCAAAAAGCTAGGATCATGGCATCTGGTCCCATCACTTCATGGAAAATAAATGGGGAAACAATGGAAACAGTGAGAGGCTTTCTTTTCTTGGGTTCCAATATCACTGCAAATGGTGACTGCAGCCATAAAATTAAAAGACAATTGCTCCTTGGAAGGAAATCTGTGATAAACATAGACAGCATATTAAAAAGCAGAGACATTACTTTGCTGACAAAGGTCAGTATAGTCAAAGCTCGGGTTTTTCCAGTAGTCTTGTACGGATGTGAGAGTTGGACTATAAGAAGGCTGAATGCCGAAGAATTAATGCTCTTGAACTGTGGTGTTGGAGAAGACTCTTGACAATCCCTTGCACAGAAAGGCAATCCAAACAGTTCATCCTAAAGGAAATCAGTCCTGAGTATTCATTGGAAGGACTGAGGCTGAAACTGAAGCTCCAATACTTGGGCCACCTGATGCAAAGAGCCAACTCATTAGAAAAGACCCTGATGCTGGGAAAGGTTGAAGGCAGGAAGAAAAGGGGATGACAGAGGATGAGATGGTTGGATGGCATCGCTGACTCCATGGACATGAGTTTGAGCAAGCTCTAGGAGATGGTGAAGGACAGGGAAGTCTGGCATGCTTCACAACATAGGGTAGCAAAGAGTTGGACACGACCAAGCAACTGAACTCATTTCCTTATCAGTGATCTATTGCTACACAAAAAACCTCCCTGATTTAGTGACTTAGAGCAATGCAGCAATTCATTTTTCTCACTCCTTTACATTTTTGTCAAGGATCTGTAGGAATGCCTTGACCCTGCTCTATGTGGTACCGAGTGGACTGCTCAGCTGGGGGCTGGGCATCTGTTCTCACCAAGGCTTCCATGGCAGGATGCTGGTCCCCCAGCAGGTCAGCAGGGGCCCCTGTTCGCCTCTGTGTCAGCTGCTTGGGCTTCCTCACAGCATGGTGGCTGGATTCCCAGAGCAAGTGTCCACAGAGGACCAGGTAGAAGCACAAGGCACTGTATGACTTTGTCTCAGGAGTCACAACACGTTACTTCAGCCGTTGGTACATTCAATTGGCTGAAGCTGTCACAAAGGCCCGCCAGATTCAATATGGGGAAAAATGACTTCCATCTCTTGATGGGGGGTGGGGAAGGTCAAGATTTTAAAAGCTTCTATAATACCATGTGGGCTGGGAAATATTGTTGTGACCACCTTTGGGAAAATACAGTCTGATACCCATGCTAATAGAGATAGAATGCATTCGAACCCTAGCCTCAGAGGTTAAACGCTTCACACCATAGTTTTATATTTCTTCCTCCTTTGGTGCCCCTCGTGTGGAAAGAAGAACGACATTTCTTACCTATTTTGTCCACAGCAGAAGACCTTTCTATGCAGAATTACAGAGATTTTGATCTCTGACAGAAAGAACCATTTATCTTTTTCCTATTCAGTTCTAAAGGTCGATTAACTACAGTTTTTCAAAGTGCTTTTGAAAATATAAACTGTGTGGGCATTCCCCCTTTGTAGCATTCATCCTAGTCACCCAAGGACCCTGTGGAAAATGCAGGTTTCTGATTGCCCTGAAGGGGTTCTAGTTTATAATATTTAGGGGAAGGGCTCAGAAATCTTCATTTTCCCTCAGCACCCGGAGTAAGTGCCACAATTTGAGCAATGACTTACACCTTTTCCATTACTTTTCACTGGCTGAGACCTTTAAATACCCCCTCTCGTGTTTGGGATTCCTTATCTTATGTGTCAGCGCGCTTTCCAAGTGGCTCGGGGGTAAAGAATCAGCCTGCCAGTGCAGAAGTTTCAGGAGATGTTAGTTCAATCCTTGGGTGGGGAAGATGCCCTGGAGAAGAAAATGGCACCCTGCTCTGGAATGGACAGAGGAACCTGGTGGGCTATAGTATATTTGATTGCAAAGAGTCGGACATGACTGTGCGACTGAGCATGCACGCAAGTGTCTCATGTGTCAACGCCTCCAGACCTGCTCCTCCAGTCTTCCATGCAGGCAGAAGCATGCTTGCTCCATCTCACAGGCAGCCAGGGCACAGGGGGTGGATCTGGTCTTCAACCAACAAGACGCAGCCACGTAGAGCTGTATCAGAAGGCAGTGCTGGCCAGGACTCAACAGTGGAAGCAGGTACCTCAGGCTTCCAGAGATAGCAGGAGCAGCCTTTCTAGGATGAGGGGCCCAAACTCACATCAAAGAGACACTTTTCAATGCCCATGACCTGCACTCTTTGCATTTTTTTCCACAATGTTGTTGAGTTGTTGTAAGAACCCTGAATATGACGTCTACCCTCTCAACAGGTTTTTGAGCATAGCACACAACTGTTGGCATAGGTACAAGGTTTCATAGATGTCTCTAGAGATTATCCATCTTGCTCCACTGAAACATTATGGCCATTCTTTAGCACGGCCATGGCATCTTTCACTGGTCTGCTTCTAGAGTTTGATGTGGACACTGTTTCTGGAGGCACTGGGCTTTCCAGGCAATGCTAGTGGTAAAAGAACCCACCTGCCAATGCAGGATACATAAAGAGATGCAGGTTCAATCCTTGGGTCAGGAAAACCCCCTGGAGGAGGGCATGGCAGCCCACTCCAGTATTCTCGCCTTGAGAATCCCATGGACAGGGAAACCTGGCAGGATTGCTTCTAAGACTGTGCCTCTGGTCCTTCCAGAGACTCTATGAACTGTTAAATAATTTTCAATAAATCTTGTGTCCAGTTATACATGCTGCACGCATGCTAACTTGCTTCGGTTGTGTCCGACTCTGCAACCCTATGGACTGTAGCCCACCAGGCTCCTTTGTTCTTGGGATTCCTTAGGCAAGAATACTGGAGTGGGTTGTCATGCCCTCCTCCAGGGGATCCTCCTAACCCAGTAATCAATTCTGCATCTCTTATGACTCCCGCATTGGTAGGCATGTTCTTTATCACTAGTGCCACTGAGGAGCGTTTCTACTGTTTGCAACTGAAGAAGCCTGATTGAGAACTGTCAGTATAAAGCATTTCATGCTTTGAAGTCCTTATTCTTATTTCTAAGAGGCAGCAAAGTCTATGCTTAATTGACATCATGCTTCTGCTTTGGTCTTGGTTTACACTGGTTGTTCTATATTGGCAAATGTGTAAGAATGTTTCACTGCATAGATGGCAGTGCCTGTGCTTCTTATTTCAGTGTAAATTTTTAGAACAGAGGACTCTCATCTCTTTGGTTGGTTTTGAACAATCCTAACCACTTCACCGTATATAAATAACTCATTTATCATAAAGCAAACCTCACTGATTCCATTGGTTCTCATTGTACCATGAGGATTTTGAAATCCAAATAAAAGCTTGATTAACAATAAACATCATTAGATATAACAAACTGCACAATAAGAAAAATAATTTAGACACCACAGCAGAGTTCATTGTAATGAAATTTGACTTGTGATGAAATTTGTAATGAAATTTGAAACACCATTTGAGCCCGTCCTTATATAGTGGTAAAGAAAGGCAGAAAGAGACAGAGAAATGGAGCAAACCAAAACTGGAGGGAATGTGTTTGTTTGCAAGTAACCAGATTAATCACAGGTCACTTGAGGAAAAGCTCCCTGGGAGTCTGTCTGTATTTAGACAGAGGGTCGTGTTGGAGTGTGTGAATCCCAGACAGCCTTCAGAGCCTCTGTACAATGGACCAATGCTCTATTGATGCTAGTTTGGGATATAGGGACAGGAATGCTTGTCTGATGATATATTATAGGAAAGTAGAATGGGCTTTTAAACAAGCTAAGATCAGGCAGTTACTCAAGTAGTGAAATATAGGTTGAAAACGGGAATAAAAGAAATAAGTTTTTGCTTCTCTAAGTGACTCTCTTTTCTATGATTCCTCTGAGAGTTCATTTTCTTTGCTATTAATGTACCCATATTTCTTCCACAGACATAACCTGCCAGGGTAAAACAACATAAACACTTGAGGCATCAGCACAGCTCATTTTCCTAAAACTCCAGCAACTCACAATGACAGCATAATAAAATACACCTGACCCTGTGCAGACTGCAGAGATGGTGCGCTGATGGTTAAGGTGGTGTCTGTCAAGTTTAAACCCATCCTTTTACAATTGGCTCTGTGAAGCCGGGACTGCATTTCGCTTTTGCCGGGAGGTGATATGTGAAGCTCTACCAGCAGGGGGCAGGAGAGAGGCTGTGAGGCTGCCGGAGGGAGAAGAGGCTGGCTGCCTGGTTTGCGTCTTTGCCTGCACAGAGTGGCTGTTTCCGTAGCAGCGCTGGACTCCACTGGCAGATTTTCCCCGCACTGCTAGACCCAGCCTCACTGTGTCCCCTTAGGACACCTGACCAACGTTACTGAGGGGAATCACCTCAAAGTTCCTGAGGCAGCAGCACCAGGGGACCCTCTTCACTGAGGTTCAAGTTTTGGCCCCACAAGCCTTCCTCCAAGCTTCTGTTGTTCACTCACTCTTTCGTGTCTGACTCTTTGCGACCCCATGGATTGCAGCACACCAGGCTTCCCTGTCCTTCACCATCTCCCAGAACTTGCTCAAATTTCCATAGAGTCAGTGATACAATCCAACCATCACATCCTCTGTCACCCCCTACTCCTCCTGCCCTCAATCTTTCCCAGCATCAGGGTCTTTTCCCAGAAGTTTGTTCATCGCATCAGGTGGCCAAAGGATTGGAGCTTCAGCTTCAGCATCAGTCTTTCCAGTGACTATTCAGGGTTGATTTCCTTTAGGATGGACTGGTTTGACCTCCTTGCTGTCCAAGAGACTCTCAAGAGTCTTCTCCAACACCGCAGTTTGAAGGCATCAATTCTTCGGTGCTAAGCCTTTTTTATTGTCCAATTCTGACATCCATACGTGACTACTGGAAAAACCATAGCTTTGAGTTTAAGGACTTTTGTAGGCAAAGTAATGTCCCTGTTTTTTAATAGGCTGTCCAGGTTTGTCATTGCTTTTCTTCCAAGGAGGAAGCATCAAGGCTGCAGTCACTGTCTGCAGTGATTTTGAAGCCCGAGAAAATAAGCTTCCACACTTTAGTAATTTCACCCTTTTTCCTTTGATCCTCCAGCTCTAGGGGTACTAGCTGCATCAAAGCTGTTGGTGGCTTAGGGTTCCTTTTTTTGCCATTAAAAATCCCCAATATCTGGCACACAATTTCCAATACGTAGTTCACTCTTCTGAAAAAAAAAAAAAAAGCCATTGTGGTTCTTTCCACTTGAGTGGAATTTGATGACACAGATGGGCTTCAATTTTCCTCCATCCCCAGATACTGTTGTTCAGTCGCTGGGTCGTGTCTGACTTTCTGCGGCCCCGTGGACTGTAGCATGCAGGCTCCTCTGTCCATGTGATTATCCCAGGGAAGAATACTGGAGTGGCTTACCATTTCCTTCTCCTCTCCTCAGACATATGAACACTGAACACTGATATCTGTTACTGGTGTGAACCTCAGGAAACACTATCCTGATAAACATACTGGAATTAGAGTGAGGCAGACATGTTTGATACATTTTGTCAGTTTAAATTATCTCAAATCTAGAGAATTTTATTCTCAGTATATTGTAATTTTCTGATTTGGAAGTCCTGAGCCTAGAAATCAAAACATTTTGGACATTAAAGATCATCTAATTGAATTTCTGATATAGAAGAAGAAAGAACTCCCAAAAGCTGAAGTTATTCACCAACATTCATTATTAGCAGTAAAGACTGGACTTGTGCACAGATCTTTTAGCCAAACCACTAGCAGAATCCCCCCCAAAACATGTCTCAGTGGAAGGAGTAGCAATGATAGTATCCTCAAGACAATCTGTACAAATTCTCTTGCTACAGACAATCGGAACATCTGTAAGACTTTTTAAAAATCCTTGAAGGGATCAAAAAGCTAATCAGTAGAAGATTTAATCGAGCCAAATCAAGGATAAGACAGAAGCCCCTTGAGGGTTGGAGGACAAAAGGAACTGTGCAAGGCTCACCCAGTGGAAGTCTGTCTGCGGTGAACCCTTAAATATTTGGCTGAGACCTGGAAGGGACGGACTCTAGGAGAAAGATGAGTCAGCCCTCAGAGAGATTTCAGATCAGCTTCAGACAATCTGGATGGCACAGAAAATCCTAGTCCCTGAAGTTCGATTAAGATGATCCAGCCTATGACCCAGATCATGTAGACACTCTGGATGGCAGCTGTCTTCCTCTTTGTTCACCCGCCTTGTCGTGACAGCCTCACAACGGAAACTGCATACACTTCGGAGCCAATCACAGTTTAATAAGCCCACCCTCCTCTGCGAGACCCTAGGAAAGTGTCCACATGCATGAGTGCTAAGGTGTTTCGGCTGTGTCTGACTGTGACCCTATGGACCGCAGCCCCCCAAGCTCCTCTGTCCATGGGATTCTCCAGGCAAGAATACTGGAGTGGGTTGCCATTTCCTTCTCCAGGGGCTCTTCCCTACCCAGGGATCAAACCCACATCTCTTACGTCTCCTGCCTTGGCAGGTGAGTTCTTTACCAGTAGTGCCACCTGGGAAGCAAAGTGTCTACACTGGGGCAGAAAGGCTGTGTGTTACCCTCAGTGGTAGGAGAAAGGAGTGAAAAAATACTAAGCCATTTTATTATCTCCTTTTAGCTTATGATCTCCCTTTTGTTCCTGTTTCTCCAGGCACCCTTGGGCAATCTCGGCTAAAGTCTGTCCTCAGAGCTACATAAGCCAGGCTCCACTTCCCTCCTTCGACACATTTCTGAGGGTCCTGCCCTGTGGCCCAAACTCGGAGAGGCAGGGGCAGCGCTCATCTGGGTCACGTGATTTCCATGTCAAAGGTTTACTGTGAGTTTGACCTTTACATTTCTGTTCTCTCTCCCTCCTGCTTTCCTTTTTGGCTTTCTCTTTTCAGGCACAGAGAAAAGAACTACTTTATAAACATTGCAAAATATAATTTAACTTCATGTTCAACATTTTCCCCCCAACCCCTCTTTATTTTCCATTCCCTCCTTCTCTCCTTCCAGGGATTTCTTACGATGGGTGTGCATCCACCCAGGCCCAGTGAATGTTCTATATTCTTGACTGTGTCCATTCTTGGTGATGTAACTGTGATGATGTAACCCAGCTCCCCAGTATCAATTCCGTTCACATCCTTCCTATTATTTTGTGATTCTGGACACTTTACCTGCCTCCTCTTCTAAGATGTAAGGTCCCTGAAGGTAGAAATGGGATTTTATTCATTTTTATTGTTGTTATTTATTGATACTTAAATTTTTAAAATATTTTTAATGTTTGGTGGGGAATGAGATTTTCATCTCTTTTTCATCAAAGTATAGTTGATGTACAATAATATATAAGTTACAAGTGTGAAATATTGTGATTCACAACTTTTAAAGGGTGGGCTTCCCTGGTGGCTCAGATGGTAAAGAATCTGCCTGCAAAGCAAGAGACCCAGGTTCGATCCTGGGGTCAGGAAGATTCCCTGGAGAAGGGAATGGCAACCCACTCCAGTATTCTTGCCTCGAGCATCCCATGGACAAAGGAACCTGATGGGCTACAGTTCATAGCATCGCAGAGTCGGACACAACTGAGTGACATGACTTGTGAATATAGTGATTCACAAGTTTTAAAAGTTATTCTCCATTTATAGTTATTCTAAAATATTGGCTATATTGCCTGTGTTATATAGCATATCCTCATAGCTTATTTTATACATGACAGTTTGTACCTCTTAATCCTCTACCCCTCCCACCTTCCCTCTCCCCAGGTAACCACTGGTTTGTTCTCTATATCTGTAAGTCTTTTTCTTTGCTGTTATATTCATTAGTTTATTGTCTTTTTAGATTCTACATATAAGTGATGTCATACAATATTAGTCGTTTTCTGTCAGACTTATTTCCCTTAGCAAATACCCTCTCAAAGAGTCGGACATGACTGAGTGACTTAGCAACACCCTCCAAATCCATCCGAGCTGTTGCAAATGGCAAATTTTCATTCCTTTTTTGGCTGCATAGTATGCCACTGTGTGTGTGTATTTATGTATATATTACTTCTTTGTCCATTCATCTGTTAATGAACACTTAGGTTACTTCTGTACCTTGATCATTGTAAATAGTGCTGTTATGATCATTGGATGCATATATGTTTTCAAATTAGTGTTTTTGCTTTTTTTTGGACGTATGCCCAGGAGTAGAATTGCTGGGTCACATGTAGTTCTCTTTCTACTTTTTGAGAAATCTTTGTACTGTTTTCCACAGTGGTTGCACCGACTTACCTTCCCAGCAACAGTGTAAGGAGGGTTCCTTTTTCTCTGCATCTTCACCAACCTTTGTTATTCTCTTGGCTAAACTTCCTATGATATTCAGGCCATTGTTTTTGTGTCATGCAAGGTAGGGTCAGGATCAAGAATCCCTGTCCATTTCCCTCTAAAGGGCAGGACTCTGATTCAAGACATGGGAGGATAAAAAAGGAAAGAGAACAGAATGGAAAACAGGCATAAAGGGGGAATGGATGTAACTTCTTTGTTCAAGCATTTATTAATATTAAGCACCTACTATGTGGTAGGACTTCTCTGGGAATAGAAAAATGAAGAAAACTTGGCATCAAAGAAAACCAAGGAAAGGAAGGATTGTTAATTTTGTCAAATGCCAGTGAGGAGACAAGTGAGGTGAAAAGTAACCTTTGGGTTTGAGGATGAGATGGTCATTGCTATTCTTGGAAAGAGGTTTGATGGAATGGTGGACGCTGAGAGAAAAGTGTGGTCGGACGAACGAGGAGCAAGTGGAAAATGAGGGAACAGAGACACTCAGTTCAACAGCTCTTTAAGACTCTTAACTGAGAAGAAAATCAGAGTCAAAAGTCTGGAGGGAAACATGGGGTCAAGGCATGGGCTTGTTTGTTCTTCAGGTTTTCAGATGATGAGAGGCTCTGAACACATACAGATGCAGGTGAGAAAGAGCCATTTGATTGATGGGCAATTGCAGGTCCAGAAGGAGAGATGATCTGAGACTTCTAAGAAGTTAGAAGAGGGTAGAGTTCCAGGAAGCTGGGATAGGGTGGGCCATGGGCAGGGGGAAGGATTGTGTCCTCTTGGAACTTGAGAGAGGGAACGTGGACGGGCAGAGGGTGGGGAAGACTACAGGTGGGAGGGCGTGAAGTGGGTTAGAAATGAGGGGAGCTTCTGCCCGATGGCTTTTGTTTTCACAGTGACAAGGAAACAAGGTAATTAGCTGAGAGTGATGGGAGAGGTGGTGAATAGGGATCTTAAGAAGAGAGAAAAGGTTTTAAAGGTGGAGAATGGCAGAGAGCCAGTTCTGTGACTTCCTAAGCAGCATTTAGCAGACAAGTGGCAGGATTTACCCCACAATGGAGTCTGGGATTTGAGAGAGTGGTGTATGGATTCAGGGGATGGCATTTTATTGAGTGAATATGACCCAAGGACAAGCTCAATGGCACTGATGTTTTGTAAAAGAACAGCAGGCACAGGTAGAGAGGGCAAGGAGACAAAAAGTTTTCTGAAAAATCTAAGCTGCAATCAGGACATCTGTTTAGATCTCCTACCTTCTCCTCCCATCATCCTAGGAAACGTCCCCCAGGTCATCACATGGGAGCAGGACACTCCGTGCTAATTAACAGTTTTGGTCAGAACACCACGAGGCAGAGTTTACACACTCCTGGGGCCCCTTCAGCGCCAGGCTCAGACCATAAGTAAAACAATTTCCCTCCAGGGCTAAACCCACCGCAGCACCAATGAACCGCAGAGTGACCCGTTGCTAAAACATTTTTCCATCAAAAGCACATTTTCCACTTAAAGCACTCAACCTCATGGTGTCTTAATTTTTTCCTTTCTTAAAGTGTTGAAAGTCTGTCCTTCACTTAGAAGAGAACTGCCATTACAAGCTTCAGGACTTCCTTGATGTTGGCACAGCAGAAGGAATTAACACAAATTGAAGGAAAAGCAAGAACAAGAGAGAGAGAGGCAGGAAGAGCTATTTGTGGCCAGGCAGGTAGCACATGAAGATTGCCGCAGACTTTGATTATTTAGTGCTTCTGTGATGTGTGAATGAGGCCCTACAGGCTGGGGACAGCCCTCTTGCTCTGGGTTTTGATCTCTGTCAGTAATGAGATGCCAGCAGCCCCTACTTCAAAGCCTTAACTGATACAGATAATCTCCTGAAAGGCTCCCAGAATCTCAAGTGATCTCTTGGACTAAAGTGTGGAGGATTATGTAGACACCAGAATAGATGATGGAAGATGTCTTTCTTGCTTCATACTTGCTCTTTGATTTCTTTTAAATGTCCTCATTTTCAGTTTCCAAAGGGGCAGTCCACAGCTTCCACACCATTAACACTGAAGGTCATCATTGTCAGATTATAGCAAGGACCCTGGGACATCCATAAATTTTATCTTTCCTTTTTTTTTTTAATCCTGACTGTCTGCAAAAACACTGCCAGTCCAGATTCGGTGATTAAAGTGGTGCAGGGTGACAGGATCCAGCCTGCTGTGGAGACAGGGTTTTTTTCCTGACAAATCCATAGCTGCTCAGAGATTACACTTGGATTCTTTTGAGGTTTAATCTCTGCGCATTCAAGGACGGGGGTAGGGGGGTGGGACAAAGGGCCCCAGGGTATGAGAAACATGCTATAAAACAGCATGAACATCAGTTTCCTATATCCAATTATGCTTTGAGCTGAAAGCATATAATTTTCAAGGTATGTTGTACCAAGGAATATATCTGGAATATTTTATACTGTACAACCTCGGACTCTAGAAGCAAAACAGAAGGGCAGGGTCATTCCTCACAACTTGGTCTTTTGTAATCCCCAGGCATGAAAGAGGAGTAACAAACACTTCAGTGCTCCAAAAACACATGAGATCCAAAGGTTAAAGGAAGTCATGATGAATCTGCTTAAAAATTACCTGATACCCTCTTAATATACATACAGTTTACTCTAAAGGATTTCTCACAATTAAAATACTAAGAAATTAGAATGCATTATACTCTCTTCTGCGGGTGCAACATGTGTCAATGTCTGTCAGGACAGAGACCACAGCCGCATTCCCAGAGGGGCTCAGGACTGGCAATATGCTGGTTGACCAGTTGACTGAGTGACTGTAATAGCCGATGATTTTAAAATGTTTTCAGGCAACAAAGAAGCAGGCTTCCCTGGTGGCTTAGTTGTAGAGAATCTACCTGCCAATGCAAGAGATGTGGGTTCAATCCCTGGGTCAGGAAGATCCCCTGGAGATCTTCCCACTCCAGTATTCTTGTCTGGGAAATCCCATGGACAGTGGAGCCTGGCAGGTTGCCGTCCATGGGGTTGCAAAAAGTCAGACATGACTTAGCAACTGAACAACAAGGTCTCTGTTGGCTTTCTGCTGCAGAGGACCTAAGGTTTTGATTTTAAGTTGAGAAAAGAAGGAGATCTTAAAAAAAAAACTTGAGATTGATCGATCCATCAGCTTGAGCTGTCCTAACAGAGATGTTAGAAGGGAGAAATGGTCTTTAAAAATGTTCTCTCTCTGTCTTTTCTCTTGTCTCTTGGCGATCCCATGCCTCTCCAGTGAACAAGCCGGTTGATACCGTGTCCTGATACTGTGTCCTGAAATCTGATGAGAGGTCTGCCCCTGGTGGGGGAACAGGGCTTTCATGAGTGACTGTGAGCCGCAGGATAGCTCCTAGAAATGCCGCTTTCCAACAACTGTCGGTAGAGGGGTGGGACCTGGGCTCTCAGAGTCTTTTCATCCTTCGGGCTCTGTGATTTGTGAGAGGTGCACGTGTTTCCAAACAGATTTTTATTTTATATCTTATTTTATTTTTGGAGCATTATTGGTTTACAGTGTTATGTTGGTCTCTGCTGTACCACGAAGTGAATCAGCTATATGTGTACATATATCCCTTCCCTCTGTGCCTCCCACTTCCCTCCCCCATCCCATCCCTCTAGGCCATCACAGAGCACAGGGCTGAGCTCCCTGCGCTACATGGCAGCTTCCCATTAGCTATCTATTCTACACGTGGTAGTGTATATGTCAATTCCAATCTCCCATGTCATCCCACCCGCCCCTTCTCCCCCTGTGGCTTCCCGTTTGTTCTCTAAGTCTGTGCCTGTAACCCTGCCCTGCAAATAGCTTCATTGTTGTTGTTCAGTTACCCAGTCATGTCTGATTCTTTGCCACCCCATAGACTGCAGTATGCCAGGCCTCCCTTGTCCCTCACCATTTCCTGAAATTTGCTCAAGTTTATGTCCATTGCATCGGTGATGCCATC
Source organism: Muntiacus reevesi (assembly GCF_963930625.1). NCBI lineage: Eukaryota > Metazoa > Chordata > Mammalia > Artiodactyla > Cervidae > Muntiacus > Muntiacus reevesi. Next base: position 34,805,817 of record NC_089250.1, read on the forward strand.
CAGCCATCTCATCCTCTGACACCCTCGTGGATCACTGCCTTGTCGTGGCAAAGGGGCTTATGTAACTCAGTGAAGTTATGAGCCATGCCATGTTGGGTCACCCAAGACAGACGGGTCATAGCCGAGAGTTTTGACCAAACATGATCCACTGGAAGAAGGAATGGCAAACCACCCCTGTATACTTGTTGTGAGAACCTCATGAACTGTATAAGAGCACAAACAGGTACATAACATAGAATATTACTCAGTCATAAAATGGAATGAAACTGGGTCGTTTGTAATGATGTGGATGGACCTAGAGACTATCATACAGAGTGAAGTCAGAAAGAGAAAAACAAATATCGTATGCTAACACGTAGATGTGAAATCTAGAAAAACGGTACTGATGAATCCATGCAGGTTCTATTTACCTGGCGGATGCTCAATCTTCCTACCTCACCTCTACTTTCCACCACTGATGGGATAGATGAAATAAACTGACACATGTAAAACAGTTTGAGCAGCAAGTACTACTTATCTAAGTATTTGCCGCAAATGCTATTACTGGTATTATTCTGAATAGAGTGAAAATTCTTGGTGACTAGTCCTGGGACAATGAATGGTTGTTTACATTTAATTTCAAACACTCATCGTCATGTGTGAAAGGGGCACTTCCTGGGCAAACTTGGAAAGTTGGTAGGAAAGGTCTTCTGGTCCCCCCGACACCCCTCCCTTCTCCTTCTCAGACTTTCTTCTCCATCCCCACCTGCAGGGTACCTCTCTCTGCTCCCAGTGCCCCCTAAATCACCCCTCACCAGACTGGCACCCACCTGGGCCCTAGGATCCAGAGAGCTTACTTCTAATTCCAAGCCAACAGCAACCACACACTCCTGCACAACTAACTCCAGCCAGTTCCTATAACCAACACAAATAAACTGACGCTGAAGGTTGGCACAGTTTATGGATCCAAAGTGTGGGCCTTTTCAGGGTGGAGCTAGGGGGTTTGCAGCATTTTGAAAAGTGTGTACTGGAACTGCTCTTCAGTTTGGCATCAGATCTCACCATCATTTTTTCTTTTTTCCAGAAAAGTCACTGAGGATGTCCTGATGACTCAAGACCGAGATAATGAGCCTTTCCGCAAGTTACATTCTGTAAGTGTGTGTACTAAGTTGTTTCAGTCATGTCTGACCCCTTGCGACCTGAAGGACTGTAGCCCACCAGGCTCCTCTGTCCATGGGATTCTCCAGGCAAGAATACTGGAGTGGGTTGCCATTTCCTCCTCCAGGGGATCTTCCCAATCAAGAGATCAAACCTGCGTCTTTTATGTCTCCTGCATTGGCAAGCAGATTCTTTACCACTAGCGCCACCTGGGAAGCCCATTCTGTAGATTAAACAAACAATAAACAAATTAACAGTCATTTTGGCTCATGAATTAGGGTTTACCTGCTGCTCCCAGCCCTATTCACTTTCCTCCCAGGCTAGGGGAGTTGGTCCTGAGTTGCTGTGGGTAATTCACCCGAGAACAGGTTGTGCGTCCAGATAGAGGGAGAACAGGAACTGTCTTCTGATGGGTCATGAACAGGCTGCCCTGTTCTGATTTCCTTTGACCCCGACCTTGCCTGCCTTCCATCCTGCATGAAACTCCAAGCATCCCAGATTCCCTGCTGGCTGGCAGTTCTACTATAGTCTATAAAAAGTTACACTGACATTTCAAATAAATACATTACTTACTTCAGAATCTATAAAATATTTTATAGATTTATCTGTCTTGCTAAATATGCACAATATTTGTATTGCTCATGACAGGAAACTTGTTTGGAACTTTCCCCAAATTGTGGAAGGTGTTGTCTTGAGGGGAGAGTACAGGGTGGGCGCCTCAGGAGACAGAGCGTGATCCCTACATCTGGAAAGGTGCTGCTCAGGAAGAAGCGGGCACTGGAGATTCTGACAGACAGAAATCACTGTGCCCTCAATGTACTCCACGGGGCTCAGACGGGAAAGAATCTGCCTGCAGTGTGGGAGACCCAGGTTCGATCCCTGGGTCAGGACGATCCCCTGAAGAAGTACATGGCGTCCCACTCCAGTATTCTTGCCTGGAGAATCCCATGGACAGAGGAGCCTGGTGGGTTATAGTCCATAGGGTCACAAAGAGTCGGACACGACTGAGCGACTAACACTTTCTCGTTCAGTGTCCTCCAGGGTTCCTGCTTGTCAGGGACTGAATTGTGCCCCCCAGTAAAATTCGCGCATTGAAGCCCTAACCCCCAGGACCTCAGGAAGTGACTATATTTGGAAATGGGCCTTTAAAGAGACAATTAAGTTAAAGGGAGGGCAGTAAGGTGGCTCTAATCCAGTCTGACCACTGTCCTCATGAAGAAGAGATTAAGACCCGTAGAGACACAGCAAGAGTTCAAGCGCACAGGAGAGGAAAAACCCTGTGAGGACTCAGTGAGAAGGCGGCCGTCTTCCAGCCAAGGACGGAGGCCTCAAGAGAAACAGAATTGCCGACACCTTGATCTGGCACTTCCAACCAACCAGAACTGTGAGAAGATAAATTTCTGTTGTTTAAGTCTGGGATATTTTGTCATGGGTGCCCTAACAAACTAAAACATATACTTTTAGTTCTTGAATCAAAATAACCACCCAGACGGAGGCTTCTCTGTATTCAAATGGACAGAAACTCGCACTCAACTCTGAGGTCAGACATACCCCTCAACTGGGTTCATTCACTCCACCAAGCGGCAGGACGTGGAGCTCACCTGGTACTTTCATGGTCCAGAATATGCTATAGAAATCCTGGCACCTCCATCCAGATGTCCAGCCGCCTCCCCATGCTGCTCCCCTATAGGAGAAGCCACCCAGGATAGACCACCCATCTCATCGCCCACCTCATCCAACAGGTGAAGAAGTCTCCTCATGGTGAATCTGACTCCCCAGAAATGCACATCTTTTAATTGCACTGTGACAATGGGCCATGCATCTCTGCACAAAACCACCTCTCATCCTGACTTTGCCCCTTCTCTGCCACTTCCTCCCAACCTCAGGATCTGATGGACTACCCTCTACAAGCCTTGTTCATCCCTGCCCTTCTCCAGGTGTCCATCACCCGCCTAAGTTTCTCTGTGGAATATACATACTGTATCCTGGTCGTCTTATCTTGTGGAAAGGCTCTCCTGGAAATCAAAGAATGCACCTGTTATAACAATGGCAGAAACTTTGCATTTTCTCCACATTGAAAAACAGGTGGGCAGCTTGGGGAGCAGCAGCTTCGTTCTTCCCGCAGACCTCGGGTGTCATCCCACAAACCACTGAGGGCAGGACTGCTACACAGTCCTTGCCCACCCAAGTCAATGCCCTCCTGTCTCCTCATCTTGTCTTTTCACCTCCCTTTCCTGAGCCCCCACTCCTGGCACAGCCTCTTCCATTGCTGCGATGTAGCCAGGTCCTGACTCTCTCTGCTAAGGTGTCAAGTTGAGATGTTATTACATGTCTCTGGGGATTGAGTACTGGACAGAAAACTCTGAACGACCAAGACAGTGAAGATTAAAACCAGGCTCAAGAGAACAAGTGTTTGACCGCCCGAGTGAGCAGACAAGGGGAGGGCATATCTGGGGGCAACTGCCCCGCTGGGTGCCCCACACCTGGGAGGAGGTGCCCCTGCCCTGGGAAGGCCATGGCCAGGGCATCAGTGGGAAAGCAGACCTCAGCTACCCTGGCCCTCAGTTACCTCCAGGCCCTCGGGTTTGCTGAAGAATGAATGACACCATTAGCAAGTGACAGCGGCTGTCTGCCTCCAGCGTGGGGCCGGGAGGGGCCGTGTCTGGGCTTTTAAATGGGGGCTGGGATTGGAGAGAGGCAGGAATAAAAGAAGCAGATGCTGTCAAAATAGTTTACTGGCTTGATTCACTGAGTTCGGCAGCTGCCACAAAGAAAACAGATTCCTAGAGAAAGATCAGCCAGACAGCAAGTGCTTTCAAGGGGGCCTGATGGAGAGCAGAGATAAAGCTTTGCTTTTAAAGTATCATGCTTACCTTGACTGGGATTCCATTTACAAGCGGGCCTGTGTGTGTGTGTGTGTGTGTGTGTGTGTGTGTGTGTGTGTGTGTTGGGAAGGACACAGGGATGTGACAATACCAGGGCACTGGAACACTGGTGTATAATGACACAGTGGGTGTGTGTTCCCCTTTTCCAAAAGTAACCCCCCTCTCCCCAGGGACTCAGCTGGGGAATTGTGATTTAACAGCTTTTTTGTGTCTGTCTCCTGTGTGCCAGCACTTGGATTCCGGAGATAAGGGTACGGAGCGCACAGCACGAAGCTTCTGGAAGCTGCCTGCCCACCCCTCGCCAGCGGCTCCCGCCCCAGCCTGGGGTCACAGGGCTGCACATTCCAACTGCAGGGTTAAAAGGGTTTACATGTCCACCTAGGAGACGCCAAGTAAATTAACTCTTCGTCGAGCCGCTCCACTTTTGAACTCTGGCGGAATACACACATACCCTGGTAGGGTGAAGTCTGAAATGATTTTTGTTGGTGTGAGGGGGTGAACATTTTTAATTTGAAATGCTTTTCACATTAATGCATATGAGAGGACAAGAGCACCTCAAAGCAGTGAGGTTTTACAGATAATAGGCTAACACATATTTTTTTTAAAAAGCTGGATAATATAAAGAAAAACTTGAAGCTATTCAGTTCATGGAATGTATATAAATGTGGCAAAATTGTGAAGATGATGTCCAAGTATCTCCCTCGGGAAGCCCTGTGTGAATACACCTAAGCAGTACCTACCAGAGTCAGCTAAACCAGGGTTTCCAGACTTTCCTGATAGGAGACATTGTTTGTCCATAAAGCCCAGGCTCCTCCACTGACCCACCAAGCCCAAATCCCCAGGAGGAGGGCCCCGGGACTGAATGATAACTTGTGATGGGTGGAGATGAAGTTGCTAACCAGCTCCCACAACCTCAGAGCAGGTTCAGACGCTTGTTCACAGGTGGGTAGGAGCGAGTGTCTGAGTCTGCATTGGACCCAGGACCAACTCCTGTGTCTCCTGAGCCCCAAACCTATGTCTTTCCTTTGTGCCAGTTACAGGGAGTTATTGCCCCCAGCCCTCTCCCTCTAGAAGGCTGGGGCGGGAAAAAGAGGGGAGGGGGTCGAATGCAGAAACCACTGTATCTGAGCTGGGTAGGGGGAGAGTATTTGCCCCTGATTTTGAGAAGCAGGGGCCACAAGAGGGGTGAGCAGGGACAGTGCACTGAGGACAGAGAGCACAGATCCTTGGCAGAACCGGCAGGCCTCTGTCCTCCACCCTTGACCATGGCAGTGGGGAGGCAGGTAGGGGGGTTCCAAGAGCTTCGGCTCTCTCCCTGACTAGCTGGGATGACTTCCTAGCAGGAGAACAGACCTCAGAGAGATGACCTTCTACCTTGACAATAGGACTAAGTCAACGGCTGCAATTAATCTATCAACAAATTTTAATTAAATTCCTACCATGGTTGGTGCAGAGTGCTAGGCATGTGTGTGTATGGAAGTCGCTCAGTCGTGTCTGACTCTTTGTGACCTCATGGACTATACAGCCCATGGGAGTCTCCAGGCCAGAATACTGGAGTGGGTGGCCTTTCCCTTCTCCAGGGGATCTTCCCAACCCAGGGATTGAACCCAGGTCTCCTGCCAGGCATAGAGAGTAGAAAGTAGAGGGCATGGGCCTTCCCTCAAAGGGCTCACTGTCTGTCTGGGTGCAGAATAATAAGCATGACACATGACCATCACCCTGACCTGGGGCCTCCTTCCCATGCTATGATTTTAAAGCAAGATAAGTGCAGGCTGGGTGTCTGGGCAAGATTTTAAGGGTGGGATGGGGGTGCTGCTGAGTAAGATTCCAAGAAGGGAGGAAGGGCTATGCCATCTTTAGGGGTAGCTGAGAGCAGCCTGACCACAGAAGACCGGTTTCTGGGTTTGCCCTCCTTCTCACCTGTTTACACACACACACACACACACACAGACACACCCACACGTGTGGAGGTGGAAATAGTGATTTAAAAAGGCAGCCCAATGGTGCAGACTGCAGTGGGGATTTGGAGAATGAGAGGTGGAGGGGTGTGTGTGTGTGTGTGTGCATGTCTGTGAATCTGTCTCATTTATAAGACATCAGTAGTTTCTAGACTTCTCCATCAAGGGAACTACCATCACATGGGAGGAGATTCCTCTGCTTCCAGGGAAGAATCAACCAAGTGGTGAGCACGTTACTCACAAATGGTGTATTAGTAATCTTCTAGTTAGTGGCCATGATAGGAAAACCTGGAGAATTCATCAACTAGTAGTGGATTCTAACAGGGCTCAACCAAAGGACCATCTTCCTTCATCAGAAAACTTCTGTTACAACCTCTCAGAAAACTCACTGCTGGCATAGTGAGGTGAAAATTTAAACATGCAATCAACTCACACAGCCATGCTGAGTAATCCTTTCACTTAGCCCATTGGTTGTCTGAGTCATTGTAGACCCAACTCCGTCACAACTGCAAGTACTCCAGGAGATGCTCTGTAATACCAGGACCAAGCAGACCCCCAAGAGGGGAAGTGAGGCTTAAAGTTCACCCTGGGATGGACCAGGTGACCGCCTCTTAGGCTTGCATAAAGATCTCTTTCAGTTTTCCATGGGACTCACACCCCTCGCTCTGATATTTGAGTGAAAAGATGTTGACTTCTCCGACGTCAAACTTTCACTGCTTCTCTGCTGCCTGGGCTCCTCTTCTGACTAGGACAAAAAATACTTACTGTTTTCAATTTATGATTGACAGTTTGGATTGCTAGATGGGGAGTGAGAAAACTGATCTCCATAAAGTCAGACCTGCGTTATTGATTACCTTTCAAGATTATTTTCAAAATAATTTCACCAGTCCATTTAGATTGGCATAATAAAGTTTCTGCCAATAAAAATGACACTGTAAAATAGGCTTGCTGTAGAAGACCCAGCCAGAATCCCATAGCCATACCCCAAAACAAACTGAGAAGGCAGAGAAGCCTATCCTTTAGTGGACACATTACATAAACGGATATAGCCAATTTGAATCAAATTTTCCTTGTGGAGTTTAAACATTCTGGGATTGAGTTTATGAGCACTGAATAGGGTTTTTGAAGCCACAGAAAGTTGATTCAAGAATTGTGGGGGATAGTTTAGAAGCTTATTTCTTGTCTAGAATGTAATTTCAAAGATAGAAGGAGACAAAGGGATCATAGTTTGATTCCCAAAAAGAGTCTGAACAGGAGTCATATACTTACTAATCTGAAGTCTGGGAGGATTTTAAGACCCAAAGGATCAGAAGGCACAATAAAGGAAGCCTGCATCTTCCCAGATGAATATATTGGAAAAGAGTTCGGTTACTTCCTAATTTTTTTAAAGATTAAGTTAAGAAAAAGTCCATTAGCTGACTTGATTTTTCTTAGGTTCTCCCAATATACCAACAGCTGTGATAACAAATATTCTGTCTTTAGATTTTAACAAAGATCTCCTTTATTTGATTTCATAAAACCTATGTAAGATAGTTAAATATTTTATATTCTTGGAGATAGTAAAGATAAACATGTCACTATATAAAATACATAGTATATTAGATGGAGCTAAGTATTAAATAAAAAGTAAAACATGAAGGGAATCGGAAATGTTGGGAGAGGGAGTGAGGACTGCCTCACTGAGAAGGTGTCATTCAAGTAACCAAGGGTGAAGGAGAGACGTGGGCTATCTGCAGAAGAACAGAAGAGTAAGTGCAAAGGCCCTGAGGTGGGCATATGCCTGCAATGTTCACCAGCAAAGGAGAAGCCAAGAAAGAAAGAGGAAAACCAAGAGAATCGTGTTCTGGAAGCCAAGTGCAAAAACCTACAGTTATATATGGAGGAGGGAGACGCTAGCAGTGCCTGTGCTGTCACGGATTAAGGGATGTGAGGACAAGAATGGCCACTGGACTTGACAATGTGGAGACTCAGAAGATGGAGAACAGAGCAGTTTTGGTGGAAAGATAGTGTTGTTGAACTCAGGTTTAGTTGCTTGTTGCTCAAGAATCCAATACTGAGAGACACAGTGTTGGATAGAAGGAAAGATAACTTTACTGAGAAAGGGGACAATCCTGGGGAGAAGGTGGACTTGTGTCCCAAAGAAACAACTCCCCATTGTCAACATTGTCCCCATTGTCAACAGGGGACAAGGGATTTTAAAGAAATGTTTCAGGGGTGTATAGGTGGAGAGAGGAGACTACATGCAGAAACATCACAGTCAGCTCTGACAATCGTCTTGAAATTGGTGATCAGTGATCTGATCAGTGTCATTTTTATTGTTCTAAGTACAGTCAATCTTCAGTTCCTGGGTTGGTTTGAGGCAAACTTTCACAATTTTGGCAGCTTATGTCATGGCTATAGCCTGGTTATCATGTAGCTAATTTCTTCCACTTGGTGAGGGTTTCAGTATCTATAAGATAATTCATAGGATATGATTCAGAATATTATCCATAGCCCTTGAGGAGGAACTAAAGGTCTTTGATTTTGTTTAATAACTAAACCATTATTATTCAGTCTTGACTATTTTTCTTTGCCTGCATTTTCTCATTTATCTGATTAAATTTATTCTTTGGCTAAAGTTTTTCTACATACAAGTTGCAGGTTGAGGACATAGGTGGGAGGTCTGTCTTGGGAAGGCCCCATGGTATCCTGCTCTGTTACAATAGGAAAAATCAGTTTTTTGTCAACTAAAAAGTAATTTGACAGCAGGAGGACAGAAATCAGAGGCAATATAATATATGACTCCAAGGATTTTTGCTGAAAAGGAAGGGAGAGAAATGAGTCATTAGCTGGAAAAAGAAGTGAAGTCAAGAAGTTGAAAAATATCAATCTTTTCTTCCACTTTCATTAGTGTACAGTACTGTTTAAGGTGTACAGCATAATGATTTGATTTTCATACATCATGAAATGGTTGTCACAATAAATTTAGTGAACATCTATCATCTCCTACAAATATAAAATTAAAGAAAAATATTGTTCCTTGTGATGAGAACTCTTAGGATTTACTTTCTAAGCAATTTTTATATAACATACAGTGGTGTTAATTGCATTTATCATGTTGAACATTGTATCCCAATACTTATTTATCTTATAACTGGAAATGTGTACCTTTTGACCACCTTCATCCAAATCCCCCTCCCCTCAACTCTAGGAACCATACATCTGATCTCTTTTTCTATGATTTTGTTTGTTTTTAAAGTATAACTGACCTATAACATTATGTAAGCTTTTGATGCACAATATAGTGATTGGATATTTCATACAGGTGGCTCAGTGGATAAAGAACCTGTCTGCCAATGCAGGAGACTTCAGAGATGTGGGTTCGATCCATGGGTCAGGAAGATCCCCTGGAGGAGGGCATAGCAACCCACTCCAGTATTCTTGCCTGGAGAATCCCTATGGACAGAGGAGCCTGGCAGGCTACAGCCCATAGGGTCACAGAAGAGTTGGACATAACTGAAATGACTTAGCACACATGCAGAGAAATATCATTGTATTTGTATATTGACTGAGACAACCCAGCAAGGAGTCAAAATAGCTGATGCAGAGGAAACCAAGGAAGGGCCCTTGAGTCCTGGAAGAGGAGGGTTGGCCTCACCAGAAACAAAAGCAGTATGTCCACAGAACCCGGAAAGTAGGCTTGTGGACACGGGTTCTCACGGGTAGAGTTTGTGGACACTGTTTCCTGTTTGCTTCCAGTTTCTCAGTCCTATTTCAATAAGAGTTCAACTGAAAGTAAGAAGGGGGAGGGAAACTTGGGAAATTTGAGGCAAGAGAAGAAATCATGTAGGGCTCTTGGCACAGGGGTTGGTTTGCCAAACTGCAGAGTTGAGTGGTTGTTATATAGAGGTGATGGCCCTCAAAGCCGAAAATATTTAGTATCCATCACCTCACCGAAAAGGTCACTGATCCCAGATTTGGGAGAATGGGAGAGAGGATGGACATGGGACATACAGTTTGATTATCTGGGAATGTTGAGAACCCCCACAGGGTCAGTGATCATGAATTTCAGTGAGAGAGGTCATTATGTCCGTGACTGTCACCAGCAACGTTCAGCTGCGTGGGGCTAGGGACAAGTAGAAGAGCTACCACTGGGTGTGGCTTAGCTGGGGAGGGGGAACAGTGAGAACCAAGCAGATGACTGGATGGTCTCTGAAAGGGGATGCTTATAAGGATTGGCCACAGGATTTAAGCTGGAGGAAAAGGATGTGAAGACAAGAGGTGATAATGTTACTGACCAGGGCTCTTGGCCTCCTTAATCAATAAGAGACCAGAGAAGACATTCAGGCAAGGTCTTATTGGGGCCCCTGCTACAGCAGGAGGAAGTCAAAACAAGTGAGTTTCCCGTGTTTGCTCCTCAAGGAGGAGTGGGCTGGTGCCTTGTATGGGGCGAGGGCAGGGGCAGGTTCAGGGGTCTGTCTGGAGGGGCGGCTTAGGTGGTCTGCCCACCCACCTGGTGGTACTGTGTGCAGGGGGCCTGTGCAGTACCCTGCATTTGCTCACTGCTCTTCAGAAGTGGAAGTTGGGTTTTGGGGCTTTCTGTATCTCATTTTTCCCTAGTTGACCCCAGTCCCTTTTAGTTTCTTGGTATTTTGTGGCTTGAGGAGATGTTTGTCCAGGTGCAAGCCCTGCAGCAAAGGGTCCCGGGTCTCATGTCTCAGTAAGAGATGTTGAAAGGTGATGGGATTGGTGGATTAAAGCTCTTGTTGGAGTTGAAAAATTGTGGGGATTAGGAAATGAGGGGAAGTGAGCTGGAAAAATAGGAAATGGTGGATGGAAACTGGAAGGCAGGAGGCTGCAGTGATTGGCTGGTCTGGGAGCCAAAGACGGGGAAACATACAGAGCGGGGGTGAAACACAACCAGGTCCTCAGGAGACAAGACAGAGGAGAGGCCTCTGTGCTGGAAGGAGACACCCAGAAACTTTATAGGACTCTCGGGAATGAGGCAAACGTGGTGACGTGTCTCTTAAACGTCACGGTGGAACGCGTCTTACAAGCCTACTTCAGATCACCAGATTATCCAGGAGAATGTACTTGTGTTTGACTTTACTATTTGCTATTTGCTATTTGATTAGAACCCAGACACTGTAAAGTTACACATTAACTTGTACATTTCTGTGCAAGAGATAATCCCACAGAGTGTTAGCATTATGGCCTGTGGAACAGGAACCAGTCTGTATCTACCCAAGCAATGCTATCCTCACTTTGTTTTCAAAATGTTTATAAACAGTCAGATCCTCTAAGTGCCCTTGGAATCAGCTTTATCTTCATATTGGTTTCTTCATTCATGAATTAATACGTTTTTGATGTGTTCATTCTGTATTTTCAGGAGAGCAGTGTTTTTCGCTCTATGAAAAATTATAATTGAAGGGATATTAAAATCATCAACAATTTCAATGGGAGCCATGATGGAGAGAATAACTCTTCAGAGGTAAGAGTCTTTAACTAAGTAATCAAGTTGAAATGAGGTCATTAGGGTGGGCCCTAACCCAACATGACTGGTGTTCTCACAAGAGGAAATTTAGACACAGACATAGGGAGAACCCAGGCGTCTACCAGCCAAGGAGAGACCACAGAGGAAACCCACCCTACTAACACCTTGACCTCAAACTCTACCTTCCAGAACCACAAGGAAATAAATTTCCTCTTGTTTAAGCCATTCATCCTTTGGGGCTTTGCTATAGCAGTCCCAGTGAACCAGTGCAGCCAGCCCCCTCTTTCTGTCCTCTGTCAGGACAATCACCGTGAGGATTGGGGGACGGGATTTCTTTTTTTTTTTTAACTTTTTGTTTCGTAAAGGATATCGCTGATTAGCACTGTTGTGATAGTTTTAGGTGAACAGTGAAGGGATTCAGCCATACATATACATGTATCCATTCTCCCCCAAACACCCCTGAGGAGGGGACTTCTATTTATGGTGTATTTTATTGAACGAGCTACATTCATAGGTACAAAAGGAAAAGATAAAGTCTTCTTTCCCATCTTTCACCATGAAAGTCACCTTGAGGATTACTTCCTACATGTCCCTACATGAAATCTCAAGCAGACCTCAAAGCTTCTCCAAGCCCTTTCTGTCCCATAAACAATCTCATTTCAGCAGGTAAAACAGTACTAGTGGTATAAATCAGAACAAACTTCATTGACAGGTAGAATCTTTCCCCTTGTAAAGCCAGCAGCGAGGGAGGGGTGGGCAGTGGACTTTTCTTTCCGCCTCTGCTCCTGACTTTCCATCCCTCCTCCTTCCCCCAGGCCCTGGTTCTGATCATTTCCAGGGCTGGGTCGGTAGTGAAAGGATGTGAGTATGGACAATTTCATATGCAGTTATACTATGGCACTGGGTTCCCCAGGTAACAGGCATGTGGGGTCCCCCCTTTCCTGGCTGGGAGCCCTTCCCTACAGTGCTTCATCAGGCCACCTGCTGTGCTTCTGGATCCCACTGCTCCTTGGGGCCCTTCCCCCTTCCAGAAGAACTCCCTCCAAAAGCAGCTTCTTTTCAAGATGTCCCCACACCATCTCCTTCCCACAGATCCAGTGGACTCATAGGGAAAACACAGGTGTGTTTGTCATGCTGTTGATGGAAATAAATACATTCCAGGGAAACTGTCTTTCTGGCCTTGTTGGGCTTAGACTATGGCTCCTTGTGATTAGCTAATGGAGAGAGTCAAATACTAGGCCTCCAAATCCCAGGGGCCACATCAAGGTCTCCTTCTGAAGACCCCCTCTGTCACTCGCCTTGATTTGAGGGGTCATGTTCCCTCCCATCCCCACACTGAGGACCTGCCTCAGCACCACTCTTCTCTGTAAAGACCCCTCTCAGCTCCTTGTTTCTTGTCTTTCCTAAGCTGATGTCTGTTTTTCCCTCATGTGGTTTGCAGGGATGCTTGGCATCAGTTCCACCATCACAGGTCTCTAAGGCAGGAGAGTCCAGTTTTAATGTCCTTTCACCATAAAGCCTGGCTATGGGCCTGAATGTAAGTGTCCAATCCACTGATCCAATTTGCATCATGGCTCCTCAGAGTCCACCGGCAGGGCCATCCTCTTGGGATACAATTTTTGTAACTGCCATTTCTCCGGGTTTCAAGTCTGTGGATTTGAGTGGACAAGCATCACCAGGAATAACCTGGGTCTCGTTGACTCATGTCTCCACTTGAGAAAATTCTCTATCTCTGAAGAGTCCCCTCAGATATTTGAAAGGGCTTCCCAGGGGGTGTTAGTGATAAAGAATCCGCCTGCCAGTGCAGGAGACTTAAGAGACACGGGTTCAAGACACGGGTTCAATCTCTGGGTCAGGAAGATCCTTTGGAGGAAGAAATGGCAACTCACTCTAGTATCCTTGCCTGGAAAATTCCATGGACAGAGGAGCCTGGCGGGCTACAGTCCATGGGGTCACCAAGAGTCAGACACGACTGACTGTCTGAGGTTATCATAGCATCGGAATTTCATGCTGGGGAAGGAAAATTCCTGTGGGCGTTTACCTGGTGGTGTGTTTCACACCCAGCGCCCCTGCTAACCACACAGACGGGGATGCCGCACTCTGTCCTATGAGCTCCGAGCTCCAGCAGTGTGGCTGGGTCCAGTGTCTCCATGAGCTTTTTGCACACACAGCCCCTCTCACACACTTGTAGAATGTGGTCACAAGTTTGAAATCTCCCTCAATTTGAGGAGGGGAAAGTTTGGTGGGACCCTGATATTTCCTCACCACTCTCTGCTTAGGCTCTTGGTCACCCCGGATCAAGCTGGCCCAACCACAGCACGGAGGTGTTGTGGAAGGAGCAGAGACCGAAACAGAAGACATCCGAGGGACACTTGGGACCAGCAGGGGACCTCCATGTGCATCCTCGAGGCTCTGTGCCCCAGGGCTCACCTCACCTATCCTCACCTTAGCTCTGCCCTGGGACAGCCTCATGAAGGTGCTGCGGGAGCCGTCCTGAGTGAGGAACTCAGAGAGATGGGACATGCAGCCTGGCGGCCGGAGTGGGAAGCAGGCGGTCAGGCAGGGCTGGGGGCCCCACTGGGGACTGTGAATCCAGCTCTGTGCTGGGCGGCCAGCATGACTCTCCAATCTCAGTGTCCTGCCATCCTGGACCTGTCACAGCATGTAGGCGCGAGGAAACCACATGAAAAGAAATTGCCTTTGCCCAGGCTGGGCTGGGCTGACTTGTTTGTTTGTTTTGTGTGTTGTTTTCTTTTCATGCTTTTCAGGATCAAAGCCCTGGGCTGAACTTTTTTTTTTTCTTGGTGCAGTGGTGAGAAATATAGTCTCCAAGCAAAGGTCACTGGACCAGACTTTTGGATTTAGTGAGAGGAGAGGCTGTAATTTTTCTTGCTGGCAGCCTCGGGCCCCTGGAGGAAATTACAAAAGACATACTGTGCCTCCCTGGTGCCCAGGCCAACAGCAAGGAGATAGAAGGAATAGAGAGTGAGACCGCGCCGGCTGAGAGGCAGAGCTGTTTTGCCCAAACGAGGGCAAAACAACTTCCAGGGCCAAGCAGAATCATCAGGGCACAGAATCAATGGAGCTGGAATTTCTAACTTTATTCAAAGACTATTCTCTTATAACCAAATGCTAAAAATTGCCTCTATGGGAAAGTTCTCCATGGCAATGTGCTTCAGCAAATTGATCAGGGCCATGTTGCCGTCTCGTTTAGCCTTGAGCAGGGACCCGGCCCCTGCCATGGGGATCTTGGTCCCCAGACCATCCCCAGGCCCCTGGGCTGATACAGCTGGGGTGGCCTGGGCTGAGATCTGAGTAGCTGCTCCCTGGTGAGAAGTCAGGGCCTAGGCAGTGGACTGAAGAAATATCGCCTGGGCTCCCACAGCTGAGCCTCCATGGGCAGGAACACTTGTGGAGAGCAGCGCGGGGCCCATGGAGGCCTGCTGCCATCCTTCAGTGGGCACTGATGTGGGCACAGGTGGAAACAGACAGCCTTGGAAACAAAGAGCAGTCATGGTGCATCTTTGGGGGGGAGATACCAGGCCACCTGGGCCCCTAAGATCCAGTGACAGCATCTACTGCCGTGAGAAGACGATGCCTGGGGTCTACTCCTACCTGATTTACAGGCTAGAAACAGATCTGATGCCATCAGGATGGTTGAGACGGTTTTCACAATGATTTCCCAGCCCCCAGCATCCACACAGGCTGGGAAGATTCTCACGCCGGCAGCTGGGAAGGACTTTCAGAGGTGCCCAGCCATCCCTGGAGGCCTCTCCCAGGTGCCAAGGAGCAGAAAACTGCCCTCTTTCCCGACAGGACACTGCTTTCCTTCCCATTACCCATCCAGCGTTGACGCCAGCTTCCCAATGATGAAACTCAGGCCATGGGGACTTCATGCCCTGCTGGCAGTGGCTCCCATGAAGCTGTGTGTTGGGCTGGAAAGAGCAAAAGGCTGGAAGCCGGGATCCCAAGATCTTGGCCATGAGCCAGTGCTCCGTGCCTCAGAGCCTTGGGTGTGTTCCCCAGCCCT
Organism: Muntiacus reevesi; assembly: GCF_963930625.1. Taxonomy (NCBI): domain Eukaryota; kingdom Metazoa; phylum Chordata; class Mammalia; order Artiodactyla; family Cervidae; genus Muntiacus; species Muntiacus reevesi. The sequence goes on from NC_089250.1 coordinate 34,821,300, forward strand.
GAGCAGCTGGGGGAAGTCACTTGCAGTTTCACGTCTGGTAATGAGAGTAAAGGGAGGGGTCAGGTTGACAGCCCAGGTGTCCGGGCATATACCCTTTACCCTGGGAGCACTGGGCCCACCTGGGGTCGTTTGCTTGCTTTGGCCCAAGGGCCATGATTTGGGACATGAGTTACCACACCTTATCAGTTCTTCCATTCCAAAGGGAAATCCTCCTGATACAGTTGTCATTGGTAATAGTAGGGCTTCCCTGGTGGCCCAGTGGTAAAGAATCCACCTGCAATGCAGGAGACGAGGGCTTGATCCCTGGGGCGGGAAGATCCCCTAGAGAAAGAAATGGCAACCCACTCCAAGTATTCTTGCCTGGGAAATCCCATGGACAGAGGAGCCTGGCAGGCTACAGTCCACGGGGTTGCAAAAGACTCAAACATGACTTAGCAACTAAACAACAGCAATAGTCACTGTGGACCATGGGTCCTGGGAAGCCAGCGCTTCTGTGAATGCCTAGGAGTTTCCCATTTTCACATCTTGCCACTCCCACTGTTGGATTGGATGGCCACAGCTCCCCCTCCCCGACCCAGGGTCCTGGGGCCTATTCAACAAGAAGGGTGATAAAAATAGCTGGGCATCTTAACTCTCGAAAGTGCATGCCCTGTTATCCCCTGTTGCTCTCTCAGTGATGCTGAGCATCTGGATGGAGGGCATTTGTATAACCAATCAGCCCCATGTGACATGCAAAAATACCGCCCTGAGATTTGTTCAAGATCATGGGCCAAGCTCCTAGGAACCCCTGCCGAAGGCCAACTGCCCATCTTCTGGTTCACAGCTCTTTCTCCTTCCCACCCCCACACCCATCCATCAACCAGAGGCTTTGCCTTCAGAACATCAAATACACAGACCTCCCCAAACACCCAGAAGATGGAAGAGATTTTTTGCTTTTTTCCCACTCATGTCTAACATGCTGGGAAGTCACAGCCAGAGAATGAGTATCATGAAATGCTCAGTTTCTCTTCTTAAACAAACATGTATATTTGTGCACATGTGATGGGAAATTGGAAGTTCAGAACTGAAGCATCTCCTGGACTATATTAATGTCTTAGAGCCTGATATTTAGCTCTTATCACTACAAGCTTCTTTCTCCCCTAATTAGAGATCTTTAAAAGTCAAGGAGTTTAAAAAGGGGGCGGGGGGAGGAATCTGTTAGTGATCAAGAATGAATAAAGCCTGGACTTCCCTGGTGGTCCAGTGGATAAGAATCCATTTGCCAATGCAGGGGACATGGGTTCCATCCCCGGTCCGGGAAGATTCCACATGCCTCGGAGCAACGAAGCCTGTGTGCCATGATTACTGAAGTCCATGCACCCAAGAGCCGGTTCTCTACAACAAGAGAAGCCCATGCACCACAACTCGAGAGTAGCCCCTGCTCAACACAAATAGAGAAAGCCCACATAGCAACAAACACTTGGAAGCAGCCAAAAAAAAAGAATAAATAAGGTTGAGGGGAAGAATAAGAAAGAACGTGTATGGGGGGGTGGGGGTGTTGATGTCACCACCTTCAGATATATAAGGTGTCCCAATAGTAGCAGGATGGGGACACAGTGATCATCTACCCGTATCACATGATGGCAACTGCAGGCCTGGGCAGGTCAGGCCGCCAGGGGCTGCAGCTCTTCCCTGAACCTCTCCCAGATTTCAGGAGTACAGGTGTCCCTAGGATTCTCTCTATATCCCAGTTTTTTGGGGGGGAACAGCCAATGGACCATTCTCGCATAGGTGATCATTTCCAGAGCATTAGGTAGAGAAAAACAAATGAACTCCTTGCAGAAATTGCTCTTCATATCTCTGGAGTCTAGCCTAATAGATGCAGTTGGATGTGTCTCACTTTTCTGTTCATCTGCAGTTAAAATTCCTCACTGTCTCCCAAGCAGGACACACAAAGAGATGCAAGAGTTGATCTCACCCTCTATGAAGATCGGCACTCCCCACACTTCTCTTCAGCCTGTCACAACTCAATCCCGTTTTCCTGAATGGCTTGTTTAACTTTCAGAGGGTATCAGATGTGCTGTGGTGTAAATAATATTTGAACAAGAGGGAGATTATTAAGTTGCCAACTAAAAAGGCACTTTACAGATACCCCATTACCCTGTTTAAATACCCTGAGCATTAGTGCGCTGGAAACCTCTTCATATTAAGTAATCATTTTAAAACAACACACATTGTTCAGCGGGAGGCACCCGATTCCAGCTCAACATTTAGCACTTAAAAGAGTTTAGAGACTCCAGACAGCCTTATCAACTCTCAGACAGGGGCACTAAGCGTCAGGTGGGTTTCTGCCTGCAAACCACAGGGTAGAGCTCTGATGAACACAGGCTCCAGTTAAGTGCTTAAAGTATTAAGAGAATCTAAAAACAAAGTGTGCACCATTAGCCAAATTGGTGCTGGCTTTTGATGATCTACAGCGGGTATTTGTGGCTTGGTCTTTGTCAAAAGTTTTTAAAAGCGAAGTGGGTGGGGGTGGAAATGACATGCTTGTAACTCTTCTGCCAGGATACAACAGAGTAAAAAGGAACCATTAATGAGTCTGAACCAGTGAGTGTTTCTGAACACCTGATTTTCCCCTTTAAACCCAATTAGCTATAAGAGACCACCAGAAGCGGGGGTGGGGAACAGTTCTAATGTGAAGAAATTGCTGGCCTGTATTCATCAGACAATCAGAAAATGCAACTTGAAAAAGCACTAGATGAGAAAATGGCTTTTTTTCACATTTAAAACTATAAAAGCCAAACTTTGATCTCCTGTGAGAAGAGTGAAGAGTGAATGGAAATTTAAATATTTTTATCTTCACTTGACTTAGAGAATTATTTAAATGGAAGAAAAAGTAGTTCTCCATTAGACCCAATTCTTTTGAAAGTACTTTTGCCCCTATTGGCTTAATTTTAGCCTCATAAGAGCACCATGGTGAACTGGGTACAACTGTGTCCATTTTATAGACTGGAAAATAAACAGAAAGCAGTTCTGCAAATGGTCTCTGAAGGCTCAGTTTCAAACTTGTTTTGGGCAGTGGCTCCAGGAATAAGTAGCTCTAGAATGAAAACTCAGGCCACCTGGATCCTCAAAGAACTTCAAAAATTCAAATCCAAACCAAAACCAACATTGGAGCCTATCTATGGAGATACTCTTTTCCTTGGTGATCATGTGGACCCCCCACCCCATCCCCCCACTCACCCAGGAAAGAAGGTCACTCTTGATGCCTTTGTTCAGATCTCAAGTCAAAGTTCTGGAATCAGAGAACCTTCACTTAATCCCTGAGACCTTCAGTAAATGGAACTGATCTTCAGTGCTTCCCTTGAGAAAACCTCTGTGCACACTGGTGAAGATTAATTATGATATGAGTACAAAAAGCCCGACACACATGGTGGGCTTGATGAAGAGACGTTTGTCCTCAGTCCATGTTGGGGGGTGCTTGGTTGCCCTTGGGTTGTGTGTATTCTAGGAGAGAGACCCTAGAGCAGCAGTCACCAACCTGGCACCAGGGACCTGTTCCGTGGAAGACAATTGTTTCATGGACAGGGAACTGGGATGCTTTAGGAGCATGATTATTGTACACTTTATGTCTGTCATTATTACCTCAGCCCCACCTCAGATCATCAAGCATTAGATTCCAGACGTTGAGGACCCTCGCCTTATTATTATTATTTTTTTTTGACCCTTGCCTTAGAAGGTAAGGCATGGTTACCTTGTGCTCCGAAACTATGATTGACAGAAACTCCATCTCTCTTTTTTTTAATTGAAGTACAATTGGTTAACAGTATTGTTAGTTTTGGTGTACAGCAAAGTGATTTGATTATACATATGTATGTACAGATCTATCATTTTTTTCAGATTCTTTTCCATTATAGGTTATTACAAGATGTCGTACCTAGTTCTCTGCACTATACAATAAATCCTTGTTGCTTATCTTATTTTTACATATGGTAGTGCACAGCTGTTAATCCCATAGTCCTAACTTATCTTCTGCCACTCCTTTCCCCTTTGGTAACCATAAGCTTGTTTTCTATGTCTGTGTGTTTGTTTCTGTTTTGTAAATCAGTTCAATCGTGCTGTTTTTTAAATTTCACATACAAGTCATAACATAGAGTATTTCTCATTCTGTGTATGACTTATTTCACTAAACATAATAACCTCCAGGTCCTTTCTTGCTGTTAAAAAATAAATGACAGAATTTCATTCTTTTTCATGGCTGAGTAGTATTCCATTATATACATATGTACCACATCTTCTTTATCCATTCACCTGTTGATGGGCATTTAGGATGTTTCCATGTCTTGACTACTGTAAATAGGGTTGCTACAAACATTGGGATGCATGTGTCTTTCTTAATTAGAGCAATGGAAATCCCATCTCCTATTTGGAAGAGCAGTCATGATACACCCCCTCTTTTCTGACTGGCCCATGTGGCATGGGTTCAGTCAGCATTTTCCAGATATTTCTGTGATTTTTTTCATGACACTGTACTTCCATCACAAGAGATAATATGAGGATTTTCCTCTCAAGTCTGGCCCTATATTCCAAACAATCAAATTTAAATCAATGTGTTATACTTAGGTTTTACCCTTTATTGCTGAGTTGATCTAGTCTTCAATGTATAAGTTAGTTTATCTAATATCTTTTCATTTTCATTTCTCAAGCCACACCATGATAAAGATACTTTTTTAAGTGTTGCCCCAAAGACTCAGCTCCATTTTGACCACTAACCCAACAAATATTCACTAAACGCCTATCAATATAATGTTTTCAGCAGGTATTCTGCTCAATACTGGGAAGAAAACTGTGAACAAGACTGTAGTTCTTGTTTTCAGAGGGCCTGCTTGCATTCTAGAGTGGGAAACAATTAAAGGGACAAAATAAACACAGGCTCTGATCTGTCATGAAGAAAAAAATATAGAATTGAGGGCTTATATATATATATATATATATATATATATGTATACATGTATATATGTATATACATATATATACATACATATGTGTATATATATATAGATAGATATAGATATAGATATAGATTCTGGGCTTCCCTGGTGGCCCAGATTGTGAAGAATCTGCCTACGATTCTGGAGACTCGGGTTCTATCCCAGGACTGGGAAGATCCCTTGGAGAAGAGAATGGCAGCCCTCTCCAGTATTCTTGCCTAGAGAAATCCAGGGACAGGGCTCTGGCCACGGGCTATAGTCCATGAGGTTGCAAAGAGTTGGACACAACTGAGCGACTAACACTTTTCTTTTTTTTTTTTTTTTTTCCAGTTAAGATTTCACAAGCAGTAAATGCCTCTGTGATGGGAGACATTCAAGGTGAATCCCTACAAGAGACCCAGCAAAGCTCCCTTGTCCAACCAAGCCCCGGTCTGATATATATCTCAAACAATTGGCTTCAAATAGAGTCGCCTTAATCCAGCTAGGATTTGGCTATTATTTCAACTTTTTGCACACACACCCACAGAACTTTTAAATACACATGATTCTCTGTGAAGTCATGAAATGGTGTTCCTCCGAGATGATATTTTATAAAGCGAGACAAATGTCAGTGAGAGCCCAGGGCTGCTGAAGCTCAGATCTTTCCAAAAAGCCATTTCTGGAAAACATAAATCACCCCATTCGTTTTCATGATGGATGTTCGCATGGCAAAGGTCCATTCTTTACCTCACGCTCAATAATTCTCAGCGCGTCTTCACCGCCCTTAGGTTTTCTGTAACTCCGGGCAGGTTTCAGAGACTCTGGAGAGCGCCCTCAATCACAGGGATACTCCTTCCGTGCTTAGGAATGATTTGTCAGGGACTTCCCCCCAGGTGGACAGGCCGTGGGAGCAGGGGTCTCCCAGCTCCCTGTGGCTCTGAGAAAGAAGCCAGAAAGAAATCCCCCCGAAGCGGTTTTCCTGAATTGGATTCTATCTGATAGACTCGCTGGGTTGGGGAGGGGGTGTCCTCAGATTACAGATAAGACCACAGAGCTGAATCTGACAAGCAGGGGTTTCCACCAAGAGCTCTGCTGTGAGACAAGGCAGCTATTTGTCCATCCAGACAGCGAGTGAAGAAAAGAGCCAATAAAAATTATATTACTAGGGCGTCTTCTTGTCTTCTTTCATTGCTATTAGTCCATTTATTCCATGGAAATTGTTACCTTTGGGGTGATTATGCACACACCCTGACATAATGATGGCCACACCTACCCATGAAATATTATCCCTTTGTATGTGCACTCTGAAAAGACCAGCCAAGTCTGTGGAAGGTCTTTGCGTATGAAGAAGCTGATATCTTTGGGAATTTTTAAATTATTTGACTTTTCCATGGGGAGAAGAGAAACTTGTCTTCTGTGCTTTGACGTCGTATAAAAGGAAAAGATACAGCTAATTTTGTTACCATATTAGATTATCCGGGGATTGTTTATTTTCCATTGCCTCTCTGACAAGTCAAAAAGAATCTGGAATCCTGGTTTGCATTGAGTGTGTCCGTTTTCAATTTCTAAACTCTCCACAGCCTATGAATGATGTCTTTACAGAGTGCATGGGAAGTGGTCAGTGGATTTTGCCCTAAATGGACTTACAACATTCCAAACAAGGATTGCAAACTTTCCCAGGACTGTTCTTCTTATTCAGTGTTTGTGACATCATCAAAGACCTAGGCTTGTGACTGAATTCTCAACTCACTGGCCCCATAATACCAACTCCAGTTCTTACAACACACGTAGAATTAAGTTTTAATGGGTTTGTCCTGGTGCCATATCTAAGCCTGGAATCAAGTTTGACATTCAAAACAAAGTTTAAGTCACCACAACCCCCTATAGCATGACTAAGACCATTAAAAGTTGCACCAGGATTTCTGTCGCCACAAAGGGCAGACAAGTTCTCTAGATCTCTTTTTTCAGACAATATACTGGTAGCATGGTAACTGGAACATGGTTTACTTGGCCAGAGGTGCTAAAGGACTGAGTCATATCTTCAGCAAAAAAAAAAAGCAAAACCCTCAGGAAAGGCTGGTTCAAGGAACCTGACACTTGACACCCTTTCAACTCTGGGGTCATGTATTCTGAGACCTCAGAAGCAAATGGGGACAAGAACAGATCCACATCTCCAGTGATGTTGAAACACCGCGGGGCTACATGGTAGCAGGGATTTAATTAAAGTCGGGATTACCCCTTGAGGAAGTAGAGGGAGCCCGAGGTTTCAAAGCTGAGGAATGTGTTTTTCTCTCCCTGGTTCTTAGCAACCTCATCTGTACATTCTAAATGATAAAAATGCCTGCCCTACAGAGGTGCTGGAGTCATAAGATCAGATTTCCCTGTTATTAGATCCTCTCCTCCCTCCCCATCCCTCCCTCTTTTCCTTCTTCCCTTCCCCTCTTTGCTCCTTTCTTCTTCCCTTCCTTCCTTCTTTCCATCCCCATCTCCATTTGGAGAAGAGTGTTTGGAAGGAGATGCTTTTAAAGCATCTTATAAGGCTAGAAAGCAGATAAATTCTTTAGAAAATGTTATTAAATACCACATCTGTACTACATATATGCATATATTTTTAACAGGTATAAATAACTTTGCTAACGGTTTTTCATTTCCCCTTCCTGATGTTTCTGTCCTGTGGATATTATAATCATCACGTTCTACAGATGAGAAAACTGAAGTCCAAGCAAGTGCACCCACTTGCCAGAAGTCTTACCTGGGGTCACTGCTGGATCTGGGACTCGAAACCAGGCTCATCTCATTTTCAACTCTATATCCTCTCTGGAGGGCTTCCCTGGTGGCTCAGCTGGTAAAGAGCCCACCTGCAATGCAGAAGGCCCCAGTTCAATCCCTGCATCAGGAAGATCCCTAAGGAAGGGATAAGCTACCCATCCCAGTGTTCTTGGGTTTCCCTGGTAGCTCAGATGGTAGAGAATCCACCTGCAGTACGGGAGACCTAGGTTTGATCCCTGGGTTGGGAAGATTCTCTGGAGGAGGGCATGGCAACCCACTCCAGTATTCTTGCCTAGAGAATCCCCATGGACGGAGAAGCCTGGCTATAGTCCATGAGGTCGCAAAGAGTCAGACATGACTGAATGACTAAGCCCAGCACAGCATCCTCTTTGGAGGCCCAAATTCCAACTGGTGGCAGTAGACTGTGTACTCTCATCAAAATCTAAAAGAGAAGGAAAGTCAGATGGCACAGGTCAGTGGTTGCCAGAGGTACCTGCATCTAAGAGAAACATAAAGTGTTATTCGCTCAGTCCTGTCCGACTCTTTGTGACCCCATGGACTCTAGCCCACCAGGCTCCTCTGTCCATGGGATTTTCCAGGCAAGAATAATGCAGTGGATTGCTGCTCTGTTCTCCAGGGGATCTTCCCAACCCAGGGATCAAACCCGGGTCTCCTGCATTGCAGGAAGATTCTTTACCATCTGAGCCACCAGGGAAGCCCTGGGTGCCTACTAAATGAAGAGTCTGGAGATTCTGACTCAGCAGTTTTAAGGCAGGGGCTGGGGATCTGCATGTTGACAAACACCCCAGAGGGTTTAAGTGGTCCAAGGTTCACAACTAGGGAAATGCAATTGGAGTCTGTTTGTTGAAGTTTCCCCTCATCCTACCTCCATGACACAAAACCTGGACCCACCAGGATAACAGCTTGCTCCCTGGGACTGATGCTGAGTTGAGCAAAGACAGGAGCCCAGGTGCTGGTTCTCTAAATGTCTGAGCACTCCCAGGTCACAGGTACCGCTGAAGCCACGGGGCCACCTCTGTGTCCCCGCAGGCATCTTGTTCAGGGCACAACAAATATGCAGAGCTATAAGTATCTCCTCACCCACCATCAACATCAGTAACTGAGGATGAACTAATGCGTATAACCAGATTCAGTCTATCATCAACTTGATAGATGTTTGGTCTTTCCTTTTTTTCCCTAGAAAATGTTGATTCACTCACTTGAACTGCCAAAGCTCTGGTTGAGAACAAGGCTCTCATTTGTTTCAGAAAATCTGGAACCTTACTGACTTCACCTCTGAATCCAAGATATTGGGGACCTGCCTGGAGAGGGCTGATTTACCTACACTCACCTGTCAGCCCAGACCATTCTCTCAGACAGAATCTGTTTTAAATCTTAGACGCGGACTTCCCTGGTGGTCCAGCAGTGAAGAATCTGCCTGCCAATGCGGTGGACATGGGTTTGATCCATGCTCCAGGAAGATTCCACACTACGGGACAACTAAGTCTGCACCGCAAGTCCTGAGCCCACGTGCCTAGAGTGTGTGCTCCACAGCAAGAGAAACCACTGCAATGAGAAGCCCATGCACCACAACTAGAGAGAAGCCCCTGCATGCAACAACTAGAGAAAGCCCTCACACAGCAGTGAAGACCCAGCATAGCCATAAATAAATAAATCTTTTTAAAATTAAAAATAAATCTCAGGTGTTTTCTGGAGAAGGAGCTGACCTCAGGCTCTGAGGACAGTGGTCCTCCAAATTTGGCCACATCATGATTCCTTGGGTGCCCTTTCAAACAGACACTGCAGAGTCAGACTCAGTAGGTCTGGAGGGGAACCCAGGAATCTTCATTTCTCACAGGTTCCCAGATGAGGCTGATGCCACTGGTTGGAACACGGAACTCTAAGAACCACTGCCTTGGACATTGATTCTGCACCAAAATCAAGACTTTAAAATTTCACAGCTATAAGGAAATATAACTTGTCTGCCTCAGTTCCACTATGGGGAGAAAGGGATTACCTCAGACAGTGACTGCAGCCATGAAATAAAAAGACACTTGCTCCTCAGAAGAAAAGCTATGACAGACCTAGACAGCATATTATAAAGCAGAGACGTTACTTTGCCAACAAAAGTCCATCTAGTCAAAGCTATAGTTTTACCAGTAGTCATGTATGGATATGAGAATTGGACTATAAAGAAAGCTGAGCAGCAAAGAATTGATGCTTTGAAACTGTGGTGCTGGGGAAGACTCTTGAGAGTCCCTTGGACTGCAAGGAGATCAAACAAGTCCACCCTAAAGGAAATCAGTTCTGACTATTCATTGGAAGAACTGATGCTGAAGCTGAAGCTCCAATGCTTCGGCTACCTGACGCGAAAAACTGACTCATTTGAAAAGACCCTGATGCTGGGAAAGATTGAAGACAGGAGAAGGGGATGACAGAGGATGAGATGGTTGGATGGCATCACCAACTTGATTAAAAATGAGTTTGAGCAAATGAGTCTGAGCAAGCTCCAGGAGTTGGTGATGGACAGTGAAGCCTGGCATGCTGCAGTCCATGGAGTCACAAAGAGTCGGACATGACTGAGTGACTGAACCGAACTGAGTTCACTTCTGTTAACCACGTTTCTACAAAAGTTGTTGAAGGATCTACCTTAATGTTCCTGAGAGTGCTCAGATGAGAATGTTTTCAGACAATAAAAATAGGAACAAGTAAAGGGACTTCAGTTCCTAAAGAACCTTATTCATGTCACATGTTGTCTGTCACTGCACAGATTCCAAAGACACACCAGAGATGTGTCTACATTCTGTATCTTGTTGGCAGAACAACCGTGGAAGAATTCCTTCTTTTTTAAATTGAAGTATAGTTGTTTTACGATACTGTGTTAGCTTCAGGTATAAAAGTGATTCAGATACACACACACACACACACACACACACACACACACATATATTTATTTATTTATTTATATGGTCTACCAGGTGGTGCCAGTGGTAAAGAACCTGCCTGCTAATGCCGGAGACATAGGAGACACAGGTTCAATCCCTGGAGTGGGAAGATCCCCTGGAAGAGGGCCCAGCAACCCACACCAGTATTCTTGCCTGGAGAATCCCATGGACAGAGGAGCCTGACCAGCTACAGTCCATAGAATTGCACGGAATCATACACAACTGAAGCAGCTTAGCACACAGCACACACCAGACCACATGGGCTGAGAGTAAGCAGAGATGAATTCAAAAGTGAAAACCAGAGTCTTCACTGGAAGAGGAGAAATGGAGAGGAAAGTGCAAGAAATATTATTTATAGCAACAATAAAAGAATAACACTGGATGATGAAAAAGGATGCAGAGATGGGGAAAGTTCAACAAAGACTAGACTTGAGGAACCCCAAACACCCTGGACTAGCAGGCTTCCATTCCTCTAGTATTATTGTGAGCTGAAAGGTTTAGGCTTTGGTAAGTGTGAGTTATTTTTGTGCTAAAATTTCAGTGCTGGAGAGAGGTTAAGTAGGTGAGATGAGAAGGTCACATTTCATGGCCTTACCTTTATAGGATCAGGATCAGTTAGGCAGACTTCCTCCTGCCTTTCCTATCTCATGCAGTGAGATAACTTTCTTTGTTTCCATAATATTTTCTCAAGGAAGATCAAATTTATGTTAGACTTCCTTGGTTACAGCTCCGGTCATGAGATCCTCCCACTTACTTAGCCTGTGACCTTAATTAAGTCATTTAAACTTTTCTGGGCCTGAGATTGCTTTCCTGTAAAACGAAGAAGTTGGTTAAGTGATCTGAAAGTCTCCTGCTAAGAAAATAAATGTAGTGGGAATCCCAGCTTCAGCCTAAATTGCCTTCACTCTGGGGATTCAGACGTGACTAGCCATGTCTGGGAAACCAGGAAAACCAGCCCAGAATCCTAAGTGAAGAGGGAGCCGGATAAAATCAAACAGAGTCTGTGTCTCTATCACCTGGACTTCCTCTCAGACTCCAGCATCCAGTGATGCATCTGAGAATCCTTTGTAAACACAAAGAGGTGTGAACAAAGGAGATGTCTCACTAAATTGCTTTAAAAACTTATCACTCAGAATGGGGAGGGCATCTTTCCTCTTTCCCACTCTGATGCACCATGAGCTTGGCACTCTGGAAGCTCCAGAACATCTGCTCCAACTAAACGCACAAATGGGCACACAAAAATCCCTCTCATTGAAAACTTGCAAGTGACAGAGAAGGAGAAATACTGTATGACATCCCTTATATGTGGAATCTAAAAAGAAAAGATACAAATGAACTTACAAAACAGAAAGTGACTCACAGACTCAGAGAAGGAACTAATGCCGGAGGGATGGGATAGTTAGGCAGTTTGGGATGGACACATACACACTGTTGTGTTTAAAACAGATAACCAACAAGGACCTGCTGTGTAACACAGGGAACTCTGCTCAATGTCATGTGGCAGCTTGGATGGGATGGGAGTTAGGGGGAGAATGGATACATGTCTACATATGGCTGAGTCCCTTTGCTGCTCACCTGAAACTATCACCATTGTTAATAGACTATACTTCAATATAAAATAAATGGGTTTTTTTTAAGTTTATTGAAAAAAAATTTTTAAAGAAAACTTGCAAGCAGTCCTAGCCAACAAACTTTTCAAAAAATCTTAGGCTGTGAATGCTTAGTTAAATATGATGGATTGACAAATATACAATTAACTATGTTTCTTCCCAAAACAACACTGAAATAACAGAAGGGAATATTCTTAAAGGCCCACAGGGGAAAAATAATGGAATAAAAGATGATAGCAACTGGATTTTGCAAGCCAAAAAGTAAAAGAATGAATGATAACTGATTTAGAGGATCAAAGAACCCCAAACCCTGAGCTCCTTCAGAGGAAAGACAAAAATAACTATCTTTGCACCAAAAAGATCCCAAGAACTAAGATAGCGATGGTAGCAGGTACCTCTGGAAGTGGGTGAAGGTGAGACTGAATGCTTTTTGCTTGGCATTTGCTTGATTCCCATGGATATACCATGTATTTAATATTACTTTTTCAATAGTTTAACACTGTGAAGTTAGGGATTGCTTTTTCTTTATCTGTCTTTCTTTTTTTTTTTTTTTTTTTGAGGTTACAAATACTATATGGGATGTTCTGACATATAAAAATTCTGCCTGATTCTCTAATTATTTCCTTAGGATAAAATGCTGGGAGTGTTCTTACTTCAAAGACTATAAGCACATTTAAGGCTTTGATGTGTGTGTGTATGTGTATGCTCAGTTGTGTCCAACTCTTTGGGATGCCCTAGAGCCAGGATGGCCCTCTGTCCGTGGGGTTTTCCAGGCAAGAATCCTGCAGTGAATTGCCATTTCCTTCTGCAGGGGATCTTCCTAGCCCAGGGATCAAACCCGTGTCAACTGAGTCTCCTGCACTAGCAGGCAGATTCTTTACCTCTGAGCCACCTGGGAAGCCCTAAGGCTTTATTGAAGTGAAATGAAATGAAAGTCGCTCAGTCATGTCTGACTCTTTGTGACCCAATGGACTATACAGACCATGGAATTCTCCAGGCCAGGATATTGGAGTGGGTAGCCTATCTCTTCTCCAGCAGATCTTCCCGATCCAGGAATCAAACTGGGTCTCCTGCATTAAGGGGATTCTTTACCAACTGAGCTGTTTATTAGGCACCACCAAATGCCCTAGAGAAAGTCTGCACATATAACAGACCTGTTAGCTTGTAGCTGTAGCATATAACACCCCCACTTCCTTACACTGATGCCAACAGCAGGGGCCATAATTCTTCTCAGGCTTTGACATGCTGATACATAAAAATGGCACCACACTTTCATCTGTATTCCATTGACTGGTAATAAGATTCAAAGCATGAAATATATGTTTTTCAGGTTTCTGTCATTTTTTGAGAATTGCTTTGCAAACCCCTAGCCCATTTGTTCCTTGGGTTGTTTATCTTTCCCTTGCTATTTCCTATTAACTCTTCAAGTTTAAAAAAAAAAAAAAAAAAAAACCTTTTTGTTTCTATGGAAAATGATATCATTTTTCCATTTGTCTCTAAATTTCCTTCTAACTCAAAGAAGTTACATATCTCTTTCACTCAACATGGTAAAATTCATTCTCATTTTGTTTAGGTGAAAATAACAACATTGACCAGGAGAAGAAACATTTTGTGGATGAGAAGGCAGCCTGCTTTCTGGAATCTAGAGTGGAGTCATGGGTCAGAGATTTAAAGTGAAAACATGTATGTACACTTGGTCCATCTCTGTGGGAGACAGAAAAGATATCAGAACAGCTAGAATTGGGGAAGATCAAGAGGAGAAAAGAGAGAGAGATAAGAAGGATGCCAGACAGCCATGAACAACCTTACAAAAAACTTTATAATTACCCGGCAAGAAAACTAGAACAATGAGTTAAAATGTAGGGTCTCAAGGAAAAAAAAATTAGATGGGTAGTTTTCTTAACTTAAAGAAAAAATTTGACCAATACACGAGCAGTGTCTTTAAAATATTCTTCAAAAAATAAAAATTAAAAAAAAATAAAATATTCTTCAAAGAGGATCTTCCTCCCTCTGGGGACCCTCTGCTTTACTTGGTCAGTTTATACATTTATGCACATAACCCCGTGGCAGAAGCAGATAACAGCAAGCCCTCTACACTTCCTCCCTAATGTCAGGTAGTTGATCCATAGAATATGTTTGGGTCTACCCATTTCAGCAACCCTGAAGGAGTTGTTTTATTTTGTTATGTTTTTTTAAACTTCCAATTTTACCAAGAAAACCCCCAAAATAGCTTAGAAGAACTGAACCATATACAGAATGAACTATGTACCATTTACTAAGTAACCACAGATAATATAAAGGTGTAGCAAGACCAGGCTCATTAACTATTAACTCTGCAAGAGGAGGATGGATAAGCCTGGCTATGTTCCTTTCTTATGTCAACATCCCAGTGTTTTCATGCATGGCTCTGCCCTTGTGTCTGTCCACACCAGTCCATTCTCTCCACTGATATGAATCCCCATCATAATATTCCCCCCTTTAATTTCAGGTGGTTTGTTAATTGAATGGAGTTCATAGTTCTAGGCTAAAATTAAGTCTTAAATCTAACATATGTTCAGTATCATTTGGCTAATATTCTTTCCAATTGCCACTCAAATGCTGAAATTCTGAAGATCTCCTTTTTTTAAAAGCAAATGTATTCTGCCTCCTAAAATAAAGCAACACTCTGTACTAAATAAATATTTTATTAATAATTTAATATTGACATATAATATAATGATGGGTTTCCCTGGTAGCTCAGTTGGTAAAGAATCCACCTGCAATTCAGGAGACCCCAGTTTGATTCCTGGGTCAGGAAGATCCACTGGAGAAGGGATAGGTTACCCACTCCAGTATTCTTCAGCTTCCCTTGTGGCTCAGCTAGTACAGAATCCACCTGCAGTGTGGAAGACCTGAGTTCAATCCCTGGGTTGGGAAGGCCCCCTGGAGAAGGAAATGGCTACCTACTCCAGTATTCTGACCTGGAGAATTCCATAGATTGTACAGTCCATTGGGTTGCAAGGAGTTGGACATGACAGAGCGACTTTCACCATATTAAAGTATGATATTTAAAGATATTATATTTTTATATAAAATAGTATGTATTATATATTAAATAGTATATATTTAGTGGTATTGATATAATGTAATAATATATCATATAATATTAATAGTATTTTATTTTATAAAATAAATTAATAGAAAAAGTAGATTCACATCACCAAAATTCAGCTTATAGTTATGAGTGAATGTGGGAGACGTATTTGCTCTTTATAGCATGAATACATTGTGACCTGGACTCCAGCTGAGGTCAGATCTCAATCCAGAAGTGAAGGATTATGGAAAACCGGAGGTAAGGCAGATTTTAACCACTTGTAACTTTTTTTAATGATCGTTGTGTGTGCGCGGGTGCTTAGCTCCTCAGTCATGGTTGACTCTTTGCTACATTTTGGACTGTAGCAGGCCAGGGTCCTCTGTCCATGGGATTCTCCAGGCAAGAATATTGGAGCAGGTTGCCATTTCCTTTTCCAGAAGATCTTCTCAACCCAGAGAGCGAACCCATGTCTCCTGTGTCTCCTGCATTGTAGGCAGATTCTTTACCTGCTGAGCTATCTTTGATTTATTGCTGACTTTGAGGTCTGTACTCTTGGCTCCCTTCCAATATGCATCCTAGGAGTTGTTTCTCAATAAAAAAACCTCTATTTTGCCCGTCCTCCTGTAAAAGTGGTTGAGTCCTTCAGAAAGGTGGGAGTCTTCCTCAGCCTCCAAGGGTGAAGTTGACTGATCTCAGTGAATAAGGTTGTTCTCAACCTTCTTGACACTGAAGTCCTTCCAAACAATGAGACCAGAGGGGAGGTCTGCTGAAGGGCATCTGTCAAAGGACTTCAGCAAGACGCTGTTGCAGTGCTTGTGATTCTCAAACTACGGGGCCATGGCAATCATGGGCTCCCAGCCCCGGGACCTGGACCAGGCATCTGGTCCTTGTTGACAGTGTTGAGACATACAGACTTTGAGTTTTGTGAGAGAAATGGCCTTATAATTTTAGATATATTTCACTGGGCTTCCTGTTGCTTTCAGCTGCAAGTATTGTGCTAAAATTCATATTTAATTTACACACTGTCAGTGGGTGGACTCCTCATCTGTTTTATATGTTCATTTGTGGCAGAAAAAAATTATTCGAATGTATCCTAGAACACAATGAGGTTTTCCAGTGATCTAATTAACAACAGGGACTTCCCAGGTGGCTCAGTGGTAAAGAATCCACCTGCCAATGCAGGAGACGGAATGGCAACTCACTTCAGTATTCTTGCCTGGAGAATGCCAAGGACAGAGGAGCCTGGCAGGCTACAGTCCATGGGGTCGCAGAAAGAGTCGGACATAACTTGGCAACTAATCAACAACAATTAACAACAAAAAAACACATTGTTGTGCCTCTTCCTATCAGACTTAATTTCAGAAGAGGGAAATTTCTTCTCTTTCACATATGGAGTCCAAAAGTCACATATTAGTTTTACTTTTTAACTGTGAAGTTGTTAGCACATTGTGGTTCTACATTGCTAGACTGACCTCATTCAGTTTATTAAAAGCTATTGTCAAAATATTAGCAACATCTGATATACTCATCATATATTTAACAGCTATTCCATAATTGAGGCTTCTTTATTGGCCAAAGGGATGTTTCATGTGGAATTTGCACTACCCCTTTTCTATGAACAACCAATTGGCCCTCCACATTAGTAATTAGGTTGATTCATAAAGGTGACTCAGATGGTAAAGAATCTTCCTATAAGGCAGGAGACCCCAGTTCAATCCCTGGATCAGAAAGATCCCCTGGAAAAGGGAATGGCTACCCACTCCAGTATTCTTTCCTGGAGAATCCCATGGACAGAGGAGCCTGTTGGGGGGTTGCAAAGAGTCAGACATGACTGTGTGACTAACACACCTTTACCTTCATATGAAACTATCAACCTTTTAGGTTAAAAATGTTCAGAGATCTTCAATTTCATGTGATTCATTAAATCATCAGCTTATAAAAACTTGAACTTATCCTCTCTCTGTATCATGACAAATCACTTTGAAACATTTTAATTACAAAGACCATCCCTTAATAAAACTGATTATTTCTATACTATTAATGAACAGTTTTCAACATGTTCAGATATATCAACAAATGACCACTTAAGCTTGTTGCATTAACTTTTATCAAAGTCAATATTTCTGTGATTATTTTTTCAGTGGTATGTTGGGGTTGCCAATATAAAAGCTCTATTTTTTACTTAAATTTGTTAAAAGTAATATAAACTTCAATAAAGTTCAAAAGACTTCCTATTGCATATGCCAGGTGTTTTACAATGTAATAATTTTCTCATATTTGCCTGACCAATCATGTCATGAGTAAAATATAATAATATCCCCAATCTTCATTCTCTCAGTCTCAGGCTTTGAATAAATTCATCAAGAGTGTTTCTTGCTATTTCTTAGCTTCTTTGAACTGTATTCTGAGAAGGGTATTCATTATCTTTTCATTAGAGGCTGAACAAAGTTTAATAATTCTTCCCCAGGTGTAGGTATCACCTAAACTTGGGGTGATGTAATTTACATCCTGCTTCAGGAGCACTTAAATAATCAGACTTAAGTTTGGCAAAAGGATCTTAGAGCTGTATTCCAGTAGACAGTAAGCTCTGCGCAGTTAGTGACTGGGACTGTTTTGTTTTACCCAGGGGGCACAACCCCAGGCAAGGGCCCATTTGACTGAGAAACTCAGATTCTGTGCAAACCTTTCAGGATGTGCCTTTTACACCCTCACAGACCTGAGAGACATCAGAATCTCATTTGAACAGCTGTTCAAATGAGGAGTCCATTTGAACGGGTCCATCTGAAACGGGTCCAACCTATTTCAGAAACAGCCAGACTGAGCATCTTCTCGTGACCCGGACATTCCATCAGACTGTTCCTTGGCCCCAGCCAACTGCGTTTAGGGAGGGGAGCCCCGTTTCAATTTTCTGAGCCATTCTCCTGTTGTCTGGTCTTGCACCTCCAGCTTCTGTGCACCTCCTATAGGTCTTCTGGTTCCTGTCTGCCAGGCCTGGGTCGCCCTGTGTACTCTGCCATTTGACATGTGTGCACAGGTTGCTTCCCACCTACCTGGCTTCTGTCCAGCCTCTTCTCCTGACTCGTGTTCTGTCTTTACCCCAGTTCTGAGTCTACGTCTTGCACTCACCCCTAAACCTACTGAACCCAGCCAGCTCTGCTTGGGATTTCCTGTCCCTGTGTCCGCAGCAACTGACGCTCCAGTGAGATACCAGCTTTGCCACACACAGGATTGCCTTATTTTTTTTAGATTTTATCTTTATTTTTCCTTATTGGCTGTAAGCTCAGCCTCACATAGACTCATGGTGAAACATACACACACACACACACACACACACACACAAACATTACACACACACACTTATACATATACATTCAGTGCCCCCTAGGATCCTAGAGTCTGAAGCATGTTCCAGGGTCTATTCCTTAATGCTGGAGTACAGACCCGTAATAGGTTTGAGATCACTAGGAAACAATTCCTTTATAGATACCATCTTAAAATCTGAATCAGTAGCTCTATAGGCTGTAAGACTCAGTTTCCCCAGCCACTCCAGGTGGTATGAATGAACGGCCAGGCTTAGAAATTACAGACACAATCTACCTTCATCTCTGAAGATGGGTTAGCTGGTTTCCAAGGAAGCATCACATAAGCAAGAAAATCTCCCCATTTTGAAAAGCCATGGCCATTCTGAGTGGAGTCTCTCTCATTGTTGGCTTGGTCGCCCCGCCTTGAACCAAAGGCAAATGGGGGCTCTCAGATTATACCTAGAATCCAAGTAAATAGTCATAAGATTCAACCATAGGACATTTCACTGCTCTTGTCTCTACCTTGGGAACATCTCAACAAATGTCAGTGGTCCTTCTTCTGGAGAAAAATTACATTTTTATCATTTGGGGAAATTCTACTATTATAATTAATCAAAGGACAATGAGTCGATAACTTTATTATTTGTCTCCGGCAGAAGGACTCATTATGGTTAGAAAGGGAAATAAGAAAATGTTTTTGAGGCTCACCATTTTTGGTACTTCTCTTTCTGCCTCAAGACTCAGTTCGTTGGAGATATCAGTTACTTCATTCACAAAATGGAGGGATCATCATTTTTCACCAAAGCCCAGATCCAGTTGACTTCACTGGAAAGAAGAGCTCCACTGGGGGTGTTTCAATAGCATTCCAAAGTCATTCTATGGGAAGGCTTGTCAGCAGGACAGCTGAGCGTCATGTGATTCTGGGATCTCAATGGGGCAGGAAGCGCTCCCTGTGTGCTCTTTTACAAGCAGACTTCTCATAGCCAAAGGCAGTAAGGTCAGGCCAGTCCTTTCCAGGCATCATGGGGTTTCTAACATGTTTACTTACATAGACATAAATGTATGCATAATATAACTATATAGTTACATAATAAATTTATATATAACTTATACATGAATGATAAGTCACTTCAATTGTGTCCGACTCTTTGCAACCCTATGGACTGTAGCCCACCAGGCTTCTCTGTCCATGGAATTCTCCAGGTGAGAATACTGGAGTGAGTTGCCATGCCCTCCTCCAGGGGATCTTCCCGACCCAGGAATCGAACTACATCTCCTGCGTCTCCTGTACGGCAAGCAGATTCTTTACCCACTGAACTACCTGGGAAACGCCCAAATAAATTATACCTAATTTAAATATAAATTTATATATAATATATAAATGCATATATTAAAGAAGGCTAAAGTGGAAAAAGGAACAGCAGACAAGGCATTTTTCATGTCTCCCAGGACAGTTGGAGATGGCGTGCTCCCAGGCCTCCCGTTCTGAGCCTATCTTCTCCTGTCCCAGTGAAACCCAAATAAGGAGAATTGTCATCCTCCACCTTCATGACTCCAGCAGTGACCTGGCTGTTAGAAGCTACACCTGACAAACCTGATCTGATTTCCATATGGGAGGGCAGAGTCTATGTGAAACCAAACGTGTTCACAGAAGCCACCTGGGTTGGATTGGGCAGGAGGGAGTCTCACCTTGTTAGGCCCCCCCTTGAGAGATGACATGATGGACAGAGGACTCATGTCCCTAAAGGGGAGAGAGGTTTAGGGAGCCAAGAAATCTTCTGATCCCCAGAGCCCAGGGCAGCCCCCCAACATGGGTGAAACTAATGAGAAAGAGGTTTGTCAACTGACACCAGAAGTCAGCATGGTTCGGAGCCCTTCGTGGCAATTTCTGAAGCATCTGGCCCTGAGCCTTTGCGTTTCCCTTGCTGGTTGGAATCAGGAAGGGCAAGGAGTTCCAAGAGCAAGAGAAAAGTTCTAAGTAGGTCACTCTGTGTACCGGACCCTGAGTAATTCTGACTGCTGACTGGTGCCAGAGCCCACATCACTCTGCATTTGATCTGAATCGGGATGTCTTTTTGTTCTTCAGTGAACTGATGGCAGGAATCCATCCACAACAGACGGAGAGAGGCATCGTCCAGGGGCCCTGCTCGGCCATCTACACTAGCCAACAAGGCGGATCACAAGCGGCTCAGTGACCAGGTTTCCAATCTGATTCCCAGTAACTGTAGACCTGCTCTTTACTTCGGCTGAGAGTGTAAATACAGCTCAGGCTACTTCCTGAGTCCTTTTTGCTGTCTCCTCCCACAGCAGGAGTGCTGTACCAGCTCTGATTAAACCAGTTATGTTAGGGGGCGGCAGAGAATGAGATGGTTCGATAGCATCACCACCTCAATGGACGTGAATTTGAGCAACCTCCTGGAGATAGAGGAGGACAAGGGAGCCTGGCATGCTGCAGTCTATGGAGTCACAAAGAGTCAGACACGGCTGAGTGACTGAACAACTACAAGTTAGGGTGCATGATTGGGATGGGATGCAGGTGCCGGTGGCTTGTTTTCCAGAGAAGAGAGACACACACCTCTTCCGATCACAGTTAGCACCCCTTCTATTTAATTCCTCCCTTTATCTCACATGCTGAAAGTGTTAGCCTCTCAGTTGTCTGACTCTTTGCAACACCATGGACTGTAGCCTGCCAGGCTCCTCTGTCCATGGGATTCTCCAGGCAAGAATACTGGAGTGGGTTGTCATTCCCTTCTACAGGAGATCTTCCCAACCCAGAGATTGAACCCAGGTTTCCTGCACTGCAGGCAGACTCTTTACCATCTGAGCCACCAGGGAAGCCCATCTCACATACTATAATATACATGACTATAGTCCAACCTTCAGATTTATAATAACTCTTTAGGATTTCAATCCGTCCAGCCATTCCACCATAATTGGCTCCTTCCTGAACTCCTGGCACTGTTCCCCTCCAGGGAGTGATTGAGCAGAAGTAGCTTCGAAGAGGCAGAGCCATGGCCTTGGAGAGTGACAGGTACAGATCAAGATGGACATGAAGTGGGGAATCATGCCAGGCAGCCTCCGGAGTCATCGTTTGGCTACATTTTACTGGACTCGTTCATACTGAACTTCAGACATAATGACATTCGAATGTTCATACAAAAATAAATCCAAAAACAAATAAACATGAGCTCAGAATTATTAGCCAGTTTGGACACTGCATGCCTTGTTGCCCTTACATGACAAAATAGAAACTTGACCATCGTTCAAAGTTGAAGAGCCTTTGGAGACTTTTGGGTAAAAATATCTTTATATTATCCAAAAAGCATGTATTTTATATTTGCTATTAAACCATCTTCATTCTGTCCCTTCATGACATCATTAATCTTCATGGAGAGTATAACATATAAATATTTCACAAGGAATTGACATGCTTTCTTTGGGAGCACCCAGAGACCAGACAAGTCGTGAGGCTGGCATAAACCACGTATTCAAGTGCATGTGGGAAGGAATGGACATGTCCATTCCCATCGTATCTGAAATTTGTAAATTACTCAAAGCAACAAAATGCTCTTGATGCTGTGGGTCCTTGTACATGGCCACTTATTTCCTATACATAAAATGTGAACTTTATGGGTGAAAGAGGAGAGTGAAAAAACTGGCTTGAAACTCAACATGCAAAAAACAAAGATCATGGCATCCGGTTCCGTCACTTCATGGCAAATAGATGGGGAAAAAGTGGAAACAGTGACAGATTTTCTTTTCTTGGGTTCCAAAATCACTGCTGATGGTGACTGCAGTCACAAAATTAAAAGATGTTTGCTCCTTGGAAGGAAATCTATGACAAACATAGACAGCATATTAAAAAGCAGAAACATCACTTTGCTGACAAAGATCCATCTAGTCAAAGCTATGGTTTTTCCAGTACGGATGTGAGTTGGACCATAAAGAAGGTTGAGCACCAAAGAATTGATGCTTTCCAACTGTGGTGCTAGAGAAGACTCTTGAGATTTCCTTGGACAGCAAGGAAATCAAACCAGTCAATCCTAAATTAAATATTCAGAAAATTAACCCTGAATATTCATTGGAAGGACTGATGCTGAAGCTGAAACTCCAATTCTTTGGCCACCTGATGTGAAGAGCAAGTTCATTGGAAAAAAAAACCCTGATACTGTGAAAGATTGAGAGCAGGAGAAGGGGGCAACAGAGGCTGAGATGGCTAGATGGTTAGATGATGCCATCTAACCATCCATTGAGTCGGTGAATCCATCTTATCAACCAATTCAATGGATAAGAGTTTGAGCAAACTCCAGGAGACGGTGAAGGACAGGGAAGCCTGGCATGCTGCAGTTCATGAGGTCGCAGAGTCGGACACAACTTAGCAACTGAACAACAACAAAACTGTGCAGCTACTTTAAAATATTACTTGTTTTCATTGTTCAAAAAAAATCTAGTATTTGCCAATAAGCGGTGGCTCCAAGTGCACAAACTGGCTTTTCAATAAAAATTCTTATCTTGTCCATTTTCTAAATGTTTTGGAGTCTTAGTTATTTATTTTGGAGGGTGTCTCAAATGCAGCTGGAGTTAGGCCAGGGAATGACAAAGCAGAGAGAGACAGAGGCAGGGGCGTGAAGGGCCAAGTCAGCTCAGTTAAGATGAAAAGACACGCCTGACACAGCTCTGGCTTCAGGCAAATTCTCTCATTATTTCTCCTGGTTTCTCCCCTCTGGTTTTTCAGCCACCCTGCAGCTGCCATCACTTCAGCTCCCAAGGGTTCTGAAAAAAGAGGGCCAGACCCCAGATGGATGTCCTTGGTGATATTAACCAGAGTCCAGCCACCCAGCTACTCTCCTGGTGTCAGAATGTCTCAAGGTCACTGCAAGAAATATGCCAAAGAAATGATGCTACTGAAAACATCACAGTTTCTTAGTGAGGCTCCTCGCTAGCTACCCCATCTCAGATTTCAGCGTGCCTCACCCTCCTGTGTGTCAGAGCCTTCTTTCCTACTTTATTTTTGTCCTGTGGAACCTACCAGTGATATACTTACTAACCTTATTTACAGTGTGGCCTCCCCCACTAGCAGAGAAGCTCCATGAGGGCAGGGACTTTTGGGGTCTCTTTAACTCACTTCTGTATCACCAGCACTTAGCCCATTAGTAAATATTTGTTGCATGAATAAATCCATATCTGACTTGGTCATTTTTTAACAGGTTTGGTCCCCCTAAAGAATGCTTTTGGGTGAAGGGATGAGCTGCTGCTTTGGAGAGACTTGATGGCGGACCACCCTGAAAGACCCTCCCCACCCCTACCCGAAACAAAACTTTTAAAATTGAACTGTGGCTGCTCTTTTAGGAAAACTCATTTCCAAGTCTTAAGGATCAAGTCACCTAGCAGAAAAGGAACAGGACTTTTTCTGCTGTACCCTAAGCAAATCAGGCAAGTAGTCTGGCCAAAAGATGATAGTAAGAATTGTTAGTTTGTGTTTTAAGATACTTTATCATTTGAGAAGATTAATAAGAAAATGAAGAAATGGCAATCTCCGATCCATGAAACTGTTATCTGTCATGAACTTGGACAAAGCATGATAAAGCTTCCTAATATTGTTTGCTTGCTTAAAGTTGACTTTTCTTTTTTATCTGTAAAAGCAAAAGCAATTAGACAAAGAAAATTCTCATTGAGTATAGAAAAGCTAAGAACTGTGGGAAAGTATGAGGGAAAAAGCAAAAATCACCCATAGTATTGAATTTTAAAAGGAAAGACTTAACATGCTGGTGTATTAACATTTAGTCAAGTGTGTGTGTTGGAGAAGGAAATGCAACCACTCCTGTATTTTTGCCTAGAGAATCCCAGGGACAGAGGAGCCTGGTGGGCTGCCATCTATGGAGTCACAGAGAGTCGGACACAACTGAAGTGACTTAGCAGCAGCAGCAGCAAGTGTGTGTGTGATTAACATGTTATAGCAAATACACGGTTTTTAAATTTTCATTTGCTGTCATAGAATATATCATGAAAAATCTAGTCATTACCATTTTTGACGATGAAATTGGGCAAGCATAAAAAATGTAAGTGCACGATGAGGGTAAATTGGCTCAGATTTTCTCTAAGGTAAGCCATAAACCTGTATAGTATATACCTGTATATATAATATACAGTATATACAATACCTGTATAGTATTTGACTTAATAATTTAACTTTAAAGATTTATTTTAAGAAGATGATCAGGCAAGGAGACAAATGTATACACACATATAGATATGGATGTTTATTGAAGCTTTATTTATAATGGAGATTTAGGAATAAACTAAAACAAATTATGATGCTCCCATACAATGGAATACTATTAAAAATAATGCAATGAATCACTGTTTAATCTGTAACCTGCTCTTTACCATATTCCCACTCTTGATCCCCCCACCTGCTCTCCTAGTTTCCCATAGTGCTAACCCCTCAAACATACTTTCTGATTTACTTAGTCATTATGTTCACTGTTTATTGTCTGTGGCGACCTGCTAGCACGTAAGCTCAGAAAGCACACTGGTAAATGTCATTCTTTCTTGATGAATCTCAAATGCCCAGAAAATCTAGTTGGCATTCAACAAATATTTCTTGTCAGATAACACCCTGGAACTGAAATTTCTAAGTAATGACGTATAAACCTGTTCAAAACTTTCAGGATATCATGGTGGCTCAGCTGATAAAGAATCTACCTGTGATGCGGGAGACCTGGGTTCAATCCCTGGTTGGGAAGATCCCCTGGAGAAGGGAAAGGCTACCCACTCCAGTATTCTGGCCTGGAGAATTCCATGGACGATACAGTCCTTGGGGTCACAAAGAGTCAGACACGTCTGAGCAACTTTCACTTTCGTTAAAAATATAGAGACGTACATATTGTTGTTCTTTTAGTCGCTCAGTCGTGTCCTACTCTTGGCAACCCCATGGACTATAGATAGCCCCCTCCCCTTTGTCCATGGGATTTTCCAGGCAAGAATACTGCAGTGGGTTGCCATTTTGTTTCTCCAGGGGATCTTCCTGACCCAGGGATTGAACCCACATCTCCTGCCTTGGCAGATGGGTTGTTTTTTTTTTTAACTGCTGAGGCACCAGGGAAACTCCAGATATACATGTATGTATGTATCTATCTTTATATTTCACACTTTAAAAGTGACTTTTTAAACACTAATGACAGAATGCGTATCATCAATAATATTCTTCTTTATAAGATTTCCACTAAAGTGCCATGTGTCCATTCTGTTGAGACTTACAAAGGAAATGTTTTCTTTCCATGATCTCCTCTTCAACTGTAATAGCTTAAGATTGTATTTTTAAAACAGCTTCTAGGATTTTTCTTCATAATACATAGTTCTAAACCTATCCTAAAAATCATAATAAAGAGTTATTTGCAGCTGACTTTTCTGCTGTCATTTTATGTCTATTATATTTGAAGGAATCATGACAAGGACACATTGCATTGTACAAGCCAAATAATACCCACCAGGAAGATTGGTTTGCAGAAGACAATGTTGTATATTTGTCAAAGTATGTCACTCAATTCCTTATCATTCATGATAAAAAAAAAAAATCCTGCTTCTATGCAGGATTTAGACAGTCCTCCATCCAGTGGAGAAGGCTCTCTCATGAGACATGAATGACAGACCAGGAATAGCTCTCATGATGAAACCCCCAGGCCAGAGCTAGGAGGCCATGTCAAAAAGCCAGGGTTCAGTGACCACCAGTGTTCAATTCCCATAGAGTTGAGACTAGAAAAAGCAAAAGTTTCAAGGGCTCTGAAGGGAGAAGCAGGTCAGTAACTTGGAGAGCTCCAACCTGAAAATCATGCAAAGCCCTAATCCCACTACAAGCACAGATTCTGAGGTAGGCTCCCTACGCCCCGAGTGCTGGGAGCTCTCTGAACTTGAACATTTACATGCAGAGATCCATCAGGGGTACTGAACACCAGCACCATCATTCAGATTCAAGGTTTGGAGGCTGCAGTAGCTTACCCCAAGTGCTAGGTTTTCTAAAGTCTTCTTTTTTTAATTAATTTATTTTAATTGGAGGATAATTACAATACTGTGATGATTTTTTCTATACATTAATATGAATCAGCCCAAAGTATACACGTGTCCCCTCCATCCTGAAGAGAGTCTTCTTGAGGCCACCTCAATTAGGGTCCATGACAAGAAGAAACAACAGTATAGTTAATATTTATAGAGTTTTTAAATTAATTGGTATTTTACACTAGAGCACAGTTGATTTCTAATGTGCTAGTTTCGGGTGTATGGCAAAGTGATGTGGTTATACATATATGTGTATCTATTCTTTTTCAGATTCTTTTCTCATGTAGTTTGCTATAGAATAGTGAGTAGAGTTCCCTGTGCTATACAGTAGGTCCTTCTTGAGTATCTATTTTGTATTAAGATAAAAGCTTTTTTCCCCCTTGTTCCATGTCAGTTAGAATCACAAAGCAGTTCAATATCAAATATGATGTTTTAAAAAATAATTTAAAAACTAAGTAGAATAATCTGTGACACAGTGTAGAAACTGTAAACCCCAGCAATACAACTGCTGTTTTAAGATAAAATAGTCATGCTTCATTGAAAAAAAAAAAAAAGATGTAAGCTTTTTGTACTAAGATATAACAGGCCCTATACCAGGGGATTTGCCAACACAATCTCACTTAATAATTAACAACAGAGTCCTGTGAGTCAGCCATTATGATTTCCCCCTATTTACAGGTGAGGAAAATGATACAGGTTAATTTATTGGAAGTAACACAACTAATAAATGGTGCAGTGGGACTCTGAGGGACTGTACCATTCAGTGAAGCCAAGTTATTGTGGGAAACCCAGAGCCGACGATCAGAATTCACTCTTCATTTAAAAAGGCTGGGAACAAGAGTCCACCATCTATGAGGAAGCGATTTACATTTTATATACTTGCCTTTAAAGCTCTGTCTTTCCATTTTTTTCAAACAGCCCTGAAATTTCAATGAAACTAAGAAACATTTAAAGTGAATTGGCCCCTATCTTTGGAGTTCTGTTATAGGCAAAGTGGTTTCATCATTGTCAGTTGTAAAGTCCGTTATCTTTTATACCTTAAAAAGAAAAGATTCTTTTTCAAATGTAACATGGCTTCTCACATTCTGCTTAGCCAAAATGTAATGTTATTCGACTAGTTGTTAGTGAACTGAAAGAGTTCTGAAAAGAAAAGAACTGAAATCCGCATACATATGCCGCTAGGGTTTTGAGATCAAGTAGAGCTCTCAGCATCATTCCCAGTGTTGCTTGAGAGCAGGGATTCTACTTTCTCTGGTCGGAACCCCATCGGAGAAACACAGCCGCACAGATAAGCCGTCCAATGCTGCGATGACTCCAGAAGTCGGTGAAACTGGTGCTCCCACACTCTGGCCCGGGGGTGAAAGGAAAAACCTGACCTAGATTATCATGAAATTATTCTTGATGCTGCTCACACGCCCTTTTGAGCCAAACGATGTGGCTAACAAATAACAAAGAAGGTTTGTTCAGTGGGAACCTGCGCCATCACCCAGGTTTCAGAACAGTTCTTAGCAGTTGAGTGTGGTGGATGGGGAATAACTTACTTAGAGCAAAACCTTATCAGGGGCCAAAGAATGAAGAAGTGGATGCCACCTGCAGCCATCCATCATTTTCTGGATGGTCTGAACACTCTCGAAGCAATTTGAGACTTAATTGTCTCATAATATATTTATTTATCTTGAGGCTTTTTTTTTTCTTTTTGCAGTGCATATTGCTGTAACACTGAGGGCCTCTGACAACGGAGTATTTCAAGGCCAGGTGTAAGAACATGGTTTTGTTCTTGCTGAAAAAAAAAAAAAAAATCCCAAACTGAGCCTAGGTGGTTGTTTTTTTACTATTTTCTGGTGTCTTCTTTTTTCATAACTTTATTTACTTATTTATTTTTGGCTGTTCTGAGTCTTCGTTGCTGGGCTGGGTTTTCCCTAGTTGCAATGAGTAGGGGCTACTCTCTAATTGCGGTGAGCAGGCTTCTCAGTTTTGTGGTTTCTCTTGTGGAGTACAGGCTCTATGCGGGCTTCTGTCTTTGCAGCTCCCAGGCTCTAGAGCACAGGCTCAGTAGAGCCTACATGTAGTTGCTCCACAGCATGTAGGTTCTTCCCAGGTCAGGGATTGAACTTGTGTCTCCTGCATTGGCAGGCAGATTCTTTACCACTGAGCCACCAGGGAAGCCCCCATCTGGCATCTTATGTACTATCATAGCAACAGATTTCCTCCTCTCCCCACCCCCATACTCCAGCCTTGTTGCTCAGAAAAGAAAGTGGGGGTGGTCTCACCAACTGGTTCCACATTCTAAATCCTCCTAGAAGTTCTCACAGTCAGTTATATTTAGATACACAGTTCTAGAAACTGTCTGAGGGCCCTCTGTTAGAAGAGTATTCAAACATTTCTGCAAAGCCCACTCTTCGGCTATCATTTCCCTGTGCCACTCAATTCCTTGTCCACTTACCCAGCTCCCAGGAAGAAAGCTGTTCCATCTGCCTCTGCCTTCCCCTGTTCCCATCACTGTCCTGCTCACTCGAAAACTTACACTCCACTCACCCTGCAGAAACAGCCTGGCAGGGATCCCCGGACACCACATGACCATGTGTCTGGTTTGCCTGAGAACATGTGTTGTTCTGTCATTGTTATTTGAGAGTGAACCTCTGTTCACTCTCAAACATGTCCTGGTTCAAAGATAAATCATGTGGTCTTTTTATGTACCAGATTCCACAGACTGGTCATGATATATAAAAACAGAAGAGCATCTGATGGATTTGACAGATACAAGATTATTGGTAAAGAGACTACATGATTTATCTTCAAACCACTACACGTTTAAGAGTGAACAGTGGTGCTATTAGTAATTACAGTCACAGAAATGACTCCTACAATAGGGAAACTCTTCTCCTTTGGCTTACACAAGGCTCTTCTTTTCTTTGTCTCTGTCCCATCCAAGCTCTCTCTGTGAGCTGTTCTTCCTCTCCATGTCTATTAAATGTTGGTACACCTGGGCCTCCCTGTGGCTCAGTGGTAAAGAATCCACCTGCCAATACAAGAGACGTGGGTTCTATCCCTGATCTGGGGAGATCCCACGTGCCTTGGAGCAACTATGCCCAAGTTGCTGCAACTATTCAACCTGTGCTCTAGAACCTGGGAGCCGCAACTACCAAAGCCTACACGCCTTTGAGCCTGTGCTCCACAACAAGAGAAGCCACTGCAGTGAGAAGCCTGCACACCACATCACCATCTGCAGTGATTTTGGAGCCCAGAAAAATAAAGTCTGCCACTGTTTCTACTGTTTCCCCATCTATTTGCCATGAAGTGATGGGACCAGATGCTATGATCTTAGTTTTCTGAATTTTGAGGTTTAAGCCAACTTTTTCACTCTCCTCTTTCACTTTCATTAAGAGGCTCTTTTTTTTTTTTTCATTTATTTTTATTAATTGGAGGCTAATTACTTTACAATATTGTAGTGGTTTTTGCCATACATTGACATGAATCAGCCATGGATTTACATGTGTTCCCCCTCCCTATCCCCCCTCCCGCCTCCCTCCCCATCCCATCCCTCTGGGTCTTCCCAGTGCACCAGCCCTGAGCACTTGTCTCATGCATCCAACCTGGGCTGGTGATCTGTTTCACCCATGATAGTATGCTTGTTTCAATGCTCTTCTCTCAGAACATCCCACCCTCGCCTTCTCCCACAGAGTCCCAAAGTCTGTTCTGTACATCTGTGTCTTTTTTTCTGTTTTGCATATAGGGTTATCATTACCATCTTTCTAAATTCCATATATATGTGTTAGTATGCTGTAATGTTCTTTATCTTTCTGGCTTACTTCACTCTGTATAATGGGCTCCAGTTTCATCCATCTCATTAGAACTGATTCAAATGAATTCTTTTTAACGGCTGAGTAATATTCCATGGTGTATATGTACCACAGCTTCCTTATCCATTCGTCTGCTGATGGGCATCTAGGTTGCTTCCATGTCCTGGCTATTATAAACAGTGCTGCGATGAATATTGGGGTGCACATGTCTCTTTCAGATCTAGTTTCCTCCGTGTGTATGCCCAGGAGTGGGATTGCTGGGTCATATGGAAGTTCTATTTCCAGTTTTTTAAAGGTTCTCCACATGGTTCTCCATAGTGGCTGTACTAGTTTGCATTCCCACCAACAGTGTAAGTCTTTAGCGTGCGCGCGCTCTCTCTCTCTCTCAGTCTCTCTCTCTCTCTGTAGCCAAGACCAATCTCCTAGGCTCCAGTCCCATGTCTTTTTCACTCAAGTATCCCACAGACATCACAAGATCAATGTATCCAAAACCGCACTCTTCACCTTCCCCCTCAAGGATGCTCTTCCCCTTCCTCACAAATCAGTGAATGATACATGTCCTACATTCACATCTTAGAAATGACTTCATTGTTTTCAGCCAAGTGCAGCCTGATCAGCTCTATGCAACCAACTCTCAGATATATGGGGATAAACAATTGATGTTTTAAGATACTGTTTAGAGGGATATTTTTGTAATAAAAGTGAAATGATGTAGAAATTGATTCTGGAAAAGAAGCGCTCCCTTAAGAAAAACTCATTATGCCAGGTCATGGAAGCAACCTAGATGCCCATCAGCAGACGAATGGATAAGGAAGCTGTGGTACATATACACCATGGAATATTACTCAGTCGTTAAAAAGAATTCATTTGAATCAGTTCTAATGAGATGGATGAAACTGGAGCCCATTATACAGAGTGAAGTAAGCCAGAAAGATAAAGATCATTACAGCATACTAACACATATATATGGAATTTAGAAAGATGGTAATGATAACCCTATTTGCAAAACAGAAAAAGAGACACAGATGTACAGAACAGACTTTGGGACTCTGTGGGAGAAGGCGAGGGTGGGATTTTTCGAGAGAACAGTATGTATATTATCTATGGTGAAATAGACCACCAGCCCAGGTTGGATGCATGAGACAGGTGCTCGGGCCAGGTGTACTGGGAGGACCCAGGGGAATCGGGTGGAGGGGAGGTGGGAGGGGGGATCGGGATAGGGAATACATGTAACTCCATGACTGATTCATGTCAATGTATGAAAAAACCCACTGCAATGCTGTGAAGTAATTAGCCTCCAACTAATAAAAATAATTGAAATAAATAAATAAATAAATAAAAAGTAAAAAAAAGAAAAACTCATTATGAGTTCAGCTGGGTTTAGGGCCAGGCAGAAGGAGGTAAAGGGCTTCCCCAGTGGCTCAGCAGTAAAGAATTCACCTGCAATGCAAGAGATGCAGGAGACAGGGGTTCAGTCCCTGGGTGGTGAAGATCCCCTGGAGGAGGGCATGGCAATCCACTCTAGTATTCTTACCTGGAGAATCCTATGGGCAGAGGAGTCTAGCAGGCTACAGTCCATAGGTTCACAAAGAGTCAGACCCGAGTTAGCACACAAGTATACACGTACAACTCATAATAGTAATTGGTTTACAGGATGAAGTACAAAGTCCTTGGCATGACATATACAGACCTTGCTGGTCTGTTTTCCAGCTACACCTCTGTCTTGAACTCTGCAATAGAACATTCTTCTTGTTGACCCAGAATGTACTAAGTCATCTCATACCTCAGGGCCTTTGCTTGTGTTTCTCTTTTTGCTTTGAAAGTCTATTCTTCCTCTCCCAGTCTACCCATAGAGCTTTATCTCATCTTTAAGATTTAGTCAAATTTTATGTATCAGGAAAGCAATGAGATTTCTCCTGTTCTTTTGGAAAATTAATTGTTAATTCTACCTTTAATCTCATTCCAGAAGAAATCTAAAAGTGCCAAAGCTCCGGGGAATTCTCAGAATCTTCTCTCAGTGTCACTTGTCCTTATAGTTCTTTCCTGGGACATAGCATTGTACTAAGGCAAGTTCCACCAGATTTCGTTTGGAGAAAATGTGTCATTAACATGCCAGTTTTTTATTTATGCTACTGGTCAGCTGGTCAACCACATTGCAGAGTTTTCAGTCTTCTAGTATATACTGGGGGTATTTTTATTTATTAGAAAATATACTGTCTATCTTCCAAGGAGAGTAATTTAACTCAAGAAATTAGACTCATGTAAACCAACTAAATTGCATTTTTATAAACAGATGTGTCATCAATCCTAATCTCCCCAGGATCTGCCAATGAACCCAGGAACCATTTCCACTGCAATATTTAGGAAAGATGAAACTCTAGTCAAAATTGTCTATTTACCCAGTGATGTAACTGTCAGGATTTAAAAACTTCTATCAGGTCCCTGTGCAAATCTACTTCTGTCAAAGTATTGTGCTAAATGTCCAAATCAGCTTAGTAAAAAATTTCAGCTGGAAAAATCCACAAAACCATGCTTCAATTTACTGTGAAGACATGGCCTACCTTTTTCTCAGAATGAGAAAGGATGAAAGTGAATTTAATGAATGCCCTCTGTGGACTTCAAAAAAACGCAGAATGTGAGAGTTGTGACTGAGTTTTACTTGGAGGAAAATGAGGACTGCAGCCCCGGAGACAGCAACTCAGAGAGCTCTGAGAATCTGCTCAAAAGAGGTAGGGAGGAAAGTCAGTATCTATGTGATTTTGGTGAAGGGGGAATACATGCAATCAAGCACAGATTTTTCCAAATGGTTTCTGCTAGTCTCAGAAGCTTTTGCTAGTCATGAGGAGCTGTCATAGCCATGAAGGATTTTAATGATTTTCTGGGTGTGGGGAGATACAAGAATTGGATTCGTAAGATCGACTCCTAAAAATATCTAACTATCCGAAGAACTGTCCTGCTTCCCCTTGTCCACTTCCCTGCTTCCCCAAGCACAGAGTGCCTCATTTCTGCTCTCCACTCTGAACTCCTTTCAGGGGGTGTTGAAGGTCAGCAGCTGCAGCAGCACGTGATTTAATCTTTGTAGAGGTGAATGGCAAGTGCCCATGGCAAGTGACAACTTGTAGTTGACATCTATTTATAAAGCTGAAGGTAGGGTTAAGAGAAATCAACAAGAAATATGAAGCACTCAGGGGTAGCCCCTGTCACACTTAGACAAAAAGAGACAAAAAAAGAGGCAATTCTAAGAGCTAAAGTTAGGGCAGGTTCCTCTCCCCCTAGCCCCATCCCCCCTCCCCACCCACCAGGGACTGCAACCTTTAGATCAGAAAGAGGAGAGTCCAGCTCTGGCCCCCAAGAGGGCCTGTAGAGACTAGAAACTGATAACAGAAGCCCTGACCTCTCCTTCCTCCCATCTTCTGATCCCCTCTGGTGCCTTCAGGGACAGAATCTAACCAAAAACCAGAGGGCAACGGAACCTGTGATACAGTCTTTAAAGGTCAGCCTCTGGGGACAAAAAGCAGGGTGAAAAAAGTTGGAATAGATCTGACATGCCTACGGACAGGTCCAGCACACAGACTTTAATCCGAAAGGATTGCTTCTCATTAGACTGTCAGGCTGCACTGCGCCATGCCTGCTGGAAAGAGGAAATGAACTGGGTTAAAGATTTATAGATTGTGAGAGCTGACGGAGTGCTGAAGGGTCATCTAACCCCGGCCTCTCACTTTACAGACTGATGAAATGGACGTCCTCGGAGATTAAACGACGTGCTTAAGATCACCTTTGAGTTAATAGCTGAACTAAGACTAAAACCCAAGTTTTTTTCTCCCCGTCCAGGGCTGCTTGCTCTTTGCATGTAGCTCAAATTCGTTCTAGCTCTGTTTGTTTCTAGTAATCAGTTTCATCCGGAAGCACGAAGCAACAGAAAAAGTTTTAGGAATTTTAGAGGAGGAATTCTCAAAGGATCTCAAAAAGACAAGCCACAAACAGTGTTCTAAAGACTTGCATTTTTCCTCCCTCTGACCAAGTGAGTCAGACAGAAAAATACCTAGTCTTTTATTTTTTATAATTAAAATGAAAAGCAAATGAATCAGCTCGTAAATAAAATCCTTGCTCTAAGTACCTGGAAAAGGCATGAGCTTTGGGTTCTTCGTTGATATTTTCTGTTTTGTTTTCTACTCCTCCTCCCTAATTAGGTGCAAAATAATAGCTAGAGCCATGTATTACCTGACAAAAGAAGCACAGTGAAATTCTGAGAAACATGATACATAACTTTTTGCTTATCATTTTCAAATTACACCAATGGGAAAATGATTCAAGGTATTTTATGCAGGCATCTGACTTTCCAGAACATGTTAACTTCCTTGATCTGGCCAGACTCTCATTGGCCAATATTCAAATACAATCTAAAACCAACCCTAAATCTAGATAATCAAAAGCTTCAAAGCTAACTCTCTTTTCCTGCACAGCTAGGAAGGGAAATAAAATGTATTTATTCATTTAGCCAGTATGATTTAGTCCTTACCTTGGGCAGAGCTTCATGCTAAGTGCTAGGGGTCTAGAGAAGGCACAACCTCTGTCTTAAAGGAACTTCAAGCCCAGAAGGGGAAGCAGACCAATAAACCATGTTGCTAAAGTTGGATGGCCACCTGATGCAAAGTGCCGACTCATCAGAAATGACCCTGATGCTGGGTCATTTCTCCCTCTTCTGGAGAAGAGGGCAGCAGAGGATGAGATAGTTGGATGGCATCACTGACTTGATGGACATGAGTCCGAGCAAACTCTGGGAGATAGGGAAGGACAGGCAAGCTTGGCGTGTTGCCATTCATGGGATTGCAAAGAGTCGGACACAACTGGGCAACTGAATAGCAAAGTTGGATGAACAAATTTAATGAGAACACATGTGAGGAGAGAGAGACATTCAAAAGGAAATTCATTTCAACTGAAATTATTGCTTATTTTCCCAAAGTATAAGAGATGTCATGAGTTAAATCTTGAAACATTAACCTGAAGTTAAGCTATATTCTTGGGATGTCTGGCACCACACAGTGGTTTAGAAACAGTGGGCTCTAGAATTGCATTGCCTGGACCTAGATTTCAGGTTGAACTTGCAGAAGGCAATTAATTGTTTTGTGCCTTAATTTCCTCTTCTCCAAAGAGAGAGTAATAATTTAAAGCATGCTTGAAATACAATATGATCCCACTTATATGTGAAATTTGAAATAACAACCAGAAAACAAGCTCATAGGTACAGAGAACAGATTGGTGATTGGCAGTGGTGGGGGATCAGAGGGGGCAAAATGGGTGAAGGTGGTTGAAAGATACAAATTTCCAATTAAAAAATATACAAGTCATGGGGATGTAATATACAGTGTGGTGACTATAGTCAGTAATACAGTATTACATGTGTGAAAGTTGCTGAGAAAGTTCATCTTAAACGTTCTCATCACAAGAAAAAAAATTTTAACCATGTGTGATGACAGATGTTGGCTAGACTTATTGTGGTGACCATTATGCAATGTATACAAACATCATATCATTACATTGTAAACTGAAACTAATGTAAGATTACATGTCAATTATACCTCAATAAAGAATAATAAAAGTGCTTGGTATATTCAGATAAAAATAGAAAAGTTGTTCAGTTATCAAATGGAAGTTGGTTTGGTTTGTACAGACAAAACCTTCAGACAGTTGGCTGAAATATTTAGATCCCACCCAAAGGCTGGCATTACAGACTTGACCTTAATGCTGTACTCATTACTTGTTCTATTAGTACCTAGTATTATAATTCTCTACCTACCACTCAACAAAATATGATGATGTCATAATTTAAAAATAAAAAGGAAAAGTACAAGGGCACTTTGGTTAAGGTAGAGAAGTTCTTAAAATGTTATCCCTATAGAAACTTGCAAAATTAGACCACAGAAGAAATTATGGAATACTTTATTCACAAGTATACATTAATTATTAAAGAAAATCAGATACAACTTCCCAAATACTACGTCTCTTAAATTGAATTCATTTACAAAGGGTTTGATTTTTCAGTGGTGTACTCAACTTACATACAGTTGAGTATTTAATATTTGATCTCTTCAAGATGGTAGTAAGTTTTACATGTTTGACAGCTTAAAAACAACTTCAAGACACCAGAGAAACCTATGGAGTCATTTTTTTAGTACATAATGAATAGCAACAAAATATTGTGCTGTATGACATTCATGAATAATAACTGTTCAACCTACCATACTTAAACTCTTCACAGTTTGATAAGATACATATGATATCGACTTCTGAACAAATAATGTTGAATGATAACGGAGATAAAAGGAATTTTAAAAAGCTTCTTTTATAGTTTATATCTTGAATAAATGAATCCAAGCATTGTCCACATTATAACTTATCTTCTTTTCTTGAGGTCTCAAATGAAAAGTATTACTCAGATCATAGATCAAGAACAATTCCTTTGGAGTTTCAACATTTATCCATGCATTTCTGTAAATTGTAGCTCTCACTTGCAAATAGTCACACATCAAACAATGTGTTTTAGGACATGCTTTTTTATCCACTCAGTATGAAAATTACAGATGGAATACACATTTTAAGAGAGTAGGCTGAGTTTTCTTTCCTTTTATTAGAGACACATTGAAATCTATTTCAAAGTGTGTTAAACAAATGCCCCTTTGAAAATACTTTCTGAGTATCAGTGTTTCAGGACCCACAATTATCTACAAAACCCACAAATCACATTTAATGAGTGTCTCATAAAACATCACTTTGCTGTATCCTTTTTTCCCAACTCTTCTTCAGTAAGTTTTCCCTCAGTATCCCTGGGGTATTGATTCAAGGATCCCCCACAGATACCAAGCTCCATGGATGCTCAAGTCAGGATGAGGCAACATGGTTTCATTTTTTGTATTTATGATAGGTTCTGACCCATTTAGAAAGTGTCTTAGTGTGTGATGTGAGGAAAGGTCTAAATTTTGTATTTTCCATTTGATTATTTTCACTTGGATGCTTGATTATCCAGTTTTACATATATATATATCCTTCTTTACCCCACTATTGAGATTAGAGTCATATCTCTTTTGTTGTCATTGTTCAGTCACCCAGTCGTATCCGACTATTTGCGACCCCATGGACAGCAGCAAGCCAGGCCTCCCTGTCACTCACCATCTCTCAAAGTTTGCCCAAGTTCATGTTCGTTGCTTTGGTGATGCCATCCTACCATCTCATCCTCTGATGCCCTCTTCTGCACTCAATCTTTCTTAGCATCAGGTACTTTTCCAGTGAGTCAGCTGTTGGCATCAGGTGGCCAAAATCCTGAAGCTTCAGCTTCAATATCAGTCCTTCCAACAAGTATTCAGTGTTGATTTCCCTTAAGATTGACTGGTTTGTCCTCCTTGCTGTCCAAGGGACTCTCAAGAGCCTTTTCCAGCACCACAGTTCAAAGGCATCAGTTCTTTGGTGCTCTGCCTGCTTTACAGTCCAACTCTCACAATCATAAGCGACCATTGGGAAGACCATAGTCTTGACTATATGGACCTTTGTCAGTAGAGTAATGTCTCTGCTTTTCAACACATTGTCTAGGTTTGTCATAGCTTTCCTGCCGAGAAGCAATCGTCTTTTGGCTTTGTAATCAGATAGTAGCCACCATCTGCTTATTTCAGAGCCCAAGAAGAGGAAATCTGTCACTCCTGCCACCTTTTCCCCTTCTATTTGCCTTGAAGTAATGAGGCTGGATGCCATGATCTTAGTATAAGTTAATATTTAGTTTTAAACCCAGCTCTTTCACTCTCCTCCTTCATCCTCATCAAGAGTTTCAATAGCTTCTCTTCACTTTCTGCCATTAGAGTGGTATCATCCGTATATCTGAGGTTGTTGATGTTTCTCCCGCCTATCTTAATTCCAGCTTGTAACTAACCCAGCCTGACATTTCTCATGTTGTGCTCAATGTATAGGTTAAGCAAACAGGGTGACAGCAGATAGCCCTGTAGTACTCCTTTATCAATCCTGAACCAATCAGTTGTTCCATAAAGGGTTCTAACTATTACTTCTTGACCCACATACAGGTTTCTCAGGAGACAGGTAAGTTGGTCTGGTATTCCTAACTCTTTAAGGGCTTTCCATGTTTTGTTATGATCCATACAGTCAAAGGCTTTAGCATAGTAGATGAAACAGAAGTAGATGTTTTTCTGAAATTCCCTTGCTTTCTCTATGATCCAGCAAATGTTGGATCATATACTAAATTTACATATATTTATGTATCTATTATACTTCTGAATTTTCTATATGATTACCTCAGTCTGTCTCTTCACATATCAATACCAACTGTTATAATTATAGAGACTTTAAGATATTTCAATATCATGTAGGACTAGTCCCCACACCCTTTCTATTCTTTGTTTTATTTATTAATCCTTCTAACTGGACTTTAGAATAAATTTATTCAGAACTTCTCTGGTGGTCCTGTTGTTAAGACTCCATCTTCCAAGACAGGTGGTGTGGGTTCAATCCCTGGTTAGGGAACTAAGATCCTACATGCCTTGCAGCCAAAACAACAACAACAGCAAAAAGAAAACATAAGTAATACTCTAACAAATTCAATAATGATTTTTTTTTAACTTTTAAAAAATAAATTTATTTGGCTTCAGAAAGAAAAAGAACAGCAATTTTCTTTGGAAGGCATTAAATATGTAAAGTAACATTAGAAGATTTGACATCTGCTATCTCTTGCCATATAGGAACATGGTGTGTCTTATTATTTATTCAAGTTTACATGTGTGGCTTTCAAGACTGTTCTATCATTTTCCTCATATAGTTTGCACATTTCTTACTCAGTTTAAGCCTAGGTGTTTTGTATTTTGCTACCACATTGCTACTTTAATATAGTTTCTCTTCTATTAGTTTTTCTAACTCATTAGTGTATTTGTAAATCTTATGTTCTGCCTCTCTACTAAAATTTTTGAAGTAGATTTTTCCATTAATTCTTTTGAGTTTTCCAGATGTATAAACATATCATCTGCAAAAAGGGATAGTTTTGCCTCTTCCTTTCCAATCCTTATCCCCTAATTACTTGCTTTTGTCCAGTTACTTTGGCTAATATCTCCAGTACAGAATTCAACAGTAATGATGAGCAATGGTCATTCTTGCCTAGTTTCTGGCTTAGTGGAACACAACTTTTAGTGTTTTTCCACTAACTATGATGAAGGGTTTGGGGTGAGGTATATAGAGTTTATCATGTCATGTTAGGAAATTTTTCTCAAGTCCTATGTCTTATCATGAATTGTTGATAAATTTTGTCAAATGTGGTTTTTGACTGTTATTAGGAATGATCATATGATTTTATTCTTAGCTCTGTCCATATGATGAAGTTTATTAATTCACACCAAGAGTTTTGGAGTCCTCTAGAAACACAGCCACGTCTGAATATAAATCCCCTTGTCGTCAACTGGCAGAAAAAGAAAAGAAGAGAGAGGAGACATTTTTGACCTTTCAGTATCAATAATGATGCTGAGTCTTGGCTCTGGGTTTCTGGCTTATTTGCTAGATATCTGAACAGAGAGAGAACTGCCTGGCTACTTGTAACTGTGCTTTTATGACGGTAAAACACCCTCCCCCCCCCCACCACCTCCCAACTGCCCTCACACTCCCCTTGGCTCATGCACAATCAGACTCAACTTTTGAAAGCAACGGCTTAAAATCCTTATGTCTTAGGAGACCCGTAACAAGTGAAACTACTCCTCAGCCAGCACTGCAGCTTCAGAATTAAGCACCATTTCTTATTGGATAGCACAGACCCAGAATACATGAGCATATCCAAATTAAATGCAGACCTGTTTCAGCTTGGGAGCACAATCCAATTCCAGAAGTGGGAGATCAGCTTTATTAACTAAGCCACCCACTATCCCAGGAAGATGGTGGGAATTAAAACCAGACTTTCCTGGTGCTGTAAATTTGTTCTGTCAGCTATGGCAACTATACTTTGAAAAATCGAACTTCTTACTATTGTTTTCTCCATCCCTAATATAACAGTTGAGGAGAACTGAGCACAACAAGGTGTTCCAAATTCTCTTTCAGGTGAGAAAATTAACTAAAAGGCTTACTGTTCTGATGTCTAATATTAGCTTTCTCCATTAATGATTTCATTACCATGTTGAGACTCCATTCCAATCACTTAGATGGGAAGTTTCTCAAAGACAGTTCAGCTAGAATTTCAGGTTCACTCATGGCTTACAAAGTCCATCCTTGGAAGGATCACCCAGTGGGTGATGGGGTAGCAGATAGTCTTAGACTTTGTTCTGTCCTGGCCTTTGTATCATTTGATCAGTTATCTTTCTAAATTTTTTGTTGCAGAAGACTCTTGAGAGTCTCTTGAACAGTAAGGAGATCAAACCAGCCAATCCTAAAGGAAATCAACCCTGAATATTCATTGGAAGGACTGATGCTGAAGTTGAAGCTCCAATAATTTGGCCACCTGATGCAAAGAGACAACTCATTAAAAAAGACCCTGATTCTGGGAAAGACTGAAGGCAAGAGGAGAAGGGGATGGCAGAGGATGAGATGGTTGGATGGCATCACCAACTCGATGGACGTGAGTCTGAGCAAACTCTGGGAGATGGTGAAGGACAGGGAAGCTGGGCCATGCTGCAGTCCATGGGGTCACAAAGAATCAGACAAAACTGAGCAACAACAGCAAGTCTTCATCCTCAATGCTATGTAGGGTCCAACCCTTCCAGAGCCCTGGCCCTTTGACAGGGAAAGCAGTAGCTATAAGCCTGCAGCCCAGAGGGGAAGTGGCTGAAGGGCCTGTGGAGTCTCCTGAGGATTTTATTCCAATGGAGCTGGATGTCTGGTTGTGCCTGCTGAGAAACAGACTATTTCCTGCCATCAGTAAGCAAGCAGCAATAGAAGCTTGCCAATGTGAGCTCGTGAGCCGTAAGGGCGCTCAGGAAGGGGAATACCTGCCGCCTAGCAGCTATCAGTCTGCAGCCACTCCTTACAGTAAGCCCTGAGGAAAGGAAGCTCAGGATGTGAAAAACACGAGATATTGGCCTCAGAGAGGTGAGGAGCATATGAAAGGAACAATTTCAGCAAGCCCAGATCCTTGCATCTTCCCATACTTAGAAAAGTGGTAAACTCTTTAATTTGGGATATCTGGTTTTCTTTAATTAGCACTAATCTTTTGATGTTCAGACTACCTGCCCTTTCTTGCAAAACTTTTTTGTAACCTGACTCCTCACCTTGTCTCCTTGGAGCAGTTCTCTCAGGGTTACTTGAGATGCTGTCGCCAGACTTGAAGTCCTAAAAATTCCCACTGTCTAAAACATAACTCTCAACTTTTAGGTTGTGACTATTTTTTAAGTTGATGCTGTTCAGAGCTTGGATTTGAGGGTAGAGGCTCTGCAAGGACTGGGCTGGAAGAAGAAATTCTCCCTGTTTCTTCATCTGGAGAGGTAACTTTCTGCCATTCATCTCATCCAGGTGTGCATCCCTCAGTAAGTTAATAGTTCTGAGCCTCAATTTTGTTACTTATAAAATTGGGATAATAATAATAATAGTATTTATTAATGCTACAAAGATAAATATTAGGACACTTATTGCCCACAATGCACTTAATGCCTAGAACAGAGTATGTCCCAAATAAATAAACATCTCCAACCTGGACCACAGGGATTTTTTTTTTTTTTTTTTTTGAGACATCTTCAACTTTTAGCGTTTCATTTCTCAATTTTTTATTCAGAAAAAGTGAAAGTAACTTAGTCATGTCCGACTCCTTGAGACCCCCCCACGGACTATACAGACCATGGGGTTCTCCAGGCCAGAATACTGGACTGGGTAGCTGTTCTCTTCTCCAAGGGATCTTCCCAAATCAGGGATCAAACCCAGGTTTCCCACATTGCAGGTGGCTTCTTTACCAGCTGAGCCACCAGCGAAGCCACTGATGCCAGATCCTTAGAATATATCATAGCAGATCCTTAGAATATATCATAGCAGAGGAGAGGAAAATGCTGAATCAAAGAAATGTAGAAAAATCACAAAGACAACATCAGCACTTCTTCACAGCACAAATGTGGGATGGAGAAGCGTCTGAGGTTGAGAAAGTGGGAAATGCAGGAAATGGCAGCATGCACCCCTGAAGGCACCTGCCCAGGAGTGTCATCTTACACTCCATTGTCTTCCTTGTTGTCCCCTCTGGTGGTTTACACAGTGCCTGATGTGGTGTGCAACACACGTGTTGACCTGTGACAATTTTCCCTTCCCGCTGCTATTGAGATTGCTTTCCTTTTCAGAAAGGTGGGATGAGCTGCAAAGTGAGTGAGGCTGGAGGACAGAGGATCCGTCCAGTCCTGTCCCCAACCTCCAACCCTCATCTCCCCACCACCAGCATCTCCCTTCTGGACTCCAAGGGGCCTCTTGACAACTGTGTGTCCATTCTCCTTCCTTCCAGCTCAGCCTCCGCAGGATAGTTGAACCATCTGTTAAAAATCCATGTCTGATCACATGCCACCATTTCTTGAAACCCTTATGACTCCTTAATATCATTAGCATAAAACTCCAAATCTTTAAATATTCCATAAGGTCCTTGACAATCCTGTTCCCCTCTCCCTTGACCCTAGCTGTCAACATCTTTTAGTGCCAAGCGATGTCTAACTTCTGCCTCCCACACCACTCTGCCCACAACTTTCTCTCCCTCTGCCCAGTGAGCTATTGACTTCAGTGCCTCTTTTACAGGGAAGCTGACCTCCCTAATTAGAGCTCCTGTTTCATGTTCTCACTGAATCTTGTACATTTCCATAATCAGCACTGTCACCCTGGTGATTAACAACCCAAGT
This sequence comes from Muntiacus reevesi, assembly GCF_963930625.1. Taxonomy (NCBI): domain Eukaryota; kingdom Metazoa; phylum Chordata; class Mammalia; order Artiodactyla; family Cervidae; genus Muntiacus; species Muntiacus reevesi. Next base: position 34,864,633 of record NC_089250.1, read on the forward strand.
AACAATGTTTCTAGTGTGGCTTTCCTCCTGGCCTGAGTAAGCCTCCAGCAGGCAAGGACCATGTCCATCTAGATTCACACCATCGCTTTAGCGTTTAGCCTGGAGCCAGACATATGCTCGACAGGTAGTCCATAAGAACATACTGAATGAACAATGAAATAATAAAAGAATGTGCCTAGCAATTCAAAAGGCTTCTCCTGTTGAGAAAAGTTCAGACTGGGAAAATCCAGTATCTATAGATCTAATTCACTCAACTGACTAATTAACTCAGCCATCTGGTAAACATAAATAGGAATATGACATTTACCCATGCATTCATTTACACATTTATTTATATATAGCCTGACTTTCCCTACTGGCCGGGCTTTGGGGGTTCACAGCAGGGAACTGACATGGATGAGTCAGCACCCCAGGCAGCCATTCACCAAGCATCCTTTTTACAGATGCTTGAAAGGCACAAGAAGATTTTTGCTTGATAATTTTATATATATATATATAGAGAGAAGAAAATAGCAATCCAATCCAGTATTCTTGCCAAGAGAATCCTGTGGACAGAGGAGCCTGGTGGGCTGCTGTCCATAGGGTCGCACAGAGTCGGACACGACTGAAATGACTTAGCATGCATGCATGCATTGGAGAAGGAAACGGCAACCCACTCCAATATTCTTGCCTGGAGAATCCCAGGGACAGAGGAGCCTGGTGGGCTGTCGTCTATGGGGTCGCAGAGTTGGACACAACTGAAGTGACTTAGCAGCAGCATATATATATGTGTGTGTATATGTATATTCATGAAAAGAAACTGATATCCAGATTCTATGTGCCTCAAAGCCAGTTTGCAGGTGAAGGGTCCAAGTTGGTTAGAAATTTGGAGTTACTTATGCCAACAATGGACTTCCCCAGTGGTTCAACGGTAAAGAATCTGCCTGCAACAAGGGAGAGCTGGATTCAAGCCCTGGGTCAGGAAGATCCCCTGGAGGAGGGCATGGCAACCCATTCCAGTATTCTTGCCTGGAGAATCCCATGGACAGAGGAACTTGGCAGGCTACAGTCCATGGGATAGCAGAGTCAGACACAACTGAAGCAACTTAGCATATATGCCAATGGTAGAGATTAAGTTTCCAAAGCCTCAGCAAAGAATCTTTCATGCTGATCATTCTGGTTGCCTACAATCAGCTGTGAAGTGTTTGCATGTGTGAACACAGGGATAACTTTGGGGAAATGGCTGCCCCAAGGCTGGCCTCTGAGGCAGTTTAAGGTGCTGAGAGATTCCTCTTGGACTAGGGCCAAGGCTACTAGGGAAATGGCTGCAGAGACATCTCTGATCAGGGCTAGTGGGAACCAGAGTGTTCCCTCCTCCCTGAACTAGAGGCCCACCCCTATGGTAACTAGAGTTGATTTCTAACCTGGGTGATGACATCAAATATTCAAATCAGAGCCTCTGTGGCTCTGCTTCTTGGCTCCACCTGGCCTGAGAGGCCGTGTTCTGCAGCCTCATTTCCATATGTGACAGTGAAGAGAACGTGCAGGTGATGCAGTCCCAGACTGGGACGCTTCAGTTTGAGCCAAACAGACTCCCTGAGAGTGAAGCCCTTTGTGAGCTGGCACCTGGGGTCTCCGACAACAAGCTCGTGAGCCAGTGAGCTCTGGGAGGCAGTCACGAAGTGACCAGAACTTGCTCCTTCTGACGGTCCCTTCCTTCTCCAAGCTGCTGCCCTAGTGTTCAGTCCTTACTCCCCTGGGAAAACACTGACTCTCACCAAGGAGTTTGCAAACTGTTCCAACAGGGAACCTGTAAGAATATATCCCTGCTTGCTCGAAGCTGAGCAGGACACATTATTTCCAGGGACAAGGACATAATCCTCTATAGGAGCTACCCCTTTGAAAGTGAAAGTCTTGTAGTCATGTCTGACTCTTTGCAACTCCATGGACTGTGGCCTGCCAGGCTCCTCCATCCATGGAATTCTCCAGTCAAGAATATGTTCCCTTCTCCAGGCAATTCTCCCAACCCAGGTGTCAAACCCAGGTCTCCCGCATTGCAGGTGGATACACCTTTCCACCAAGTTAAAATGCTAAGAAACTTGAAGCAAACAGGTGGATTTACTTCTAAGGCTCTACTTTTTTAGAGCTTCCCAGGTGGTGCAGTTGATAAAGAATCCTCCTGCCAGTGTAAGAGACACAAGAGACACAGGTTCAATCCCTGGGTCAGCAGGATCCCCTGAAGTAGGAAATAGCAACCCACTCCAGTATTCTTGTCTGGAGAATCTCATGGACAGAGGAGCCTGGTGGGCTATTGTCCATGGGGATGTAAAGAGTCGGACACGGCTGAGCAACTGAGCATGGTCTACTTTTTTAAAAATAAAGGAGACATGATACATGAACAGCATGCTCATCAGGATTAATTCTTCACAACAACTCTGGACTCTGACACTGAAATAGACTTCATAGCAGATTCACAGTTTCTTGAACTTTCTTTGTCTACATTGCGGAGTTCCTATGGGTGCCCTTGCATGCGTGCATGCTAAATCGCTTTAGTTGCGTCCAACTCTCTACCACCCCATGGACCGTAGCCCCCAGGCTCTTCTGTCTGTGGGATTCTCCAGGCAAGAATACTGGAGTGGGTTGCCGTTTCCTTCTCCAAGGGAGCACTCTTGAACACTGGGTAAATTCCAGGGCCTTCAATATCATCGAATGAGGGGGAAAACTTCCAGTGGAAGTTATAAAGTATTTAATTTCCTTGATTTTTTTTTTTTTTTTTGAAATTGGAAAATGCTTTCTGGTATAGATAGGAATTCCCAATTAAGTCAAATATTTGGATATTTGAATAACCAGAACATTCCGTTATCAGATCTTTTTAGAGAAATAGGCATTCATCCATCTAGAGAGAGCACACCATGCACAGAGCAATGAAACTGACTGAAATTATTGATTTATTTGAGACAAGTCTTATCTCCAAGTATGATGTATAGCTAATCAATTTGTAACTTTACCCATCCAATACCTTGAAGTTCTTGCAGAAGTAGAAGAGCTGGGTTCTTACATTTCCTCAATAAAATTACCCTTGCTATTCTGGAATGAGGTTTCTCCAAATCTAGTAGATTATTCCTGAAATAGCTGATTAAAAATGATGGCTTGTTCTAACCTCCTGTGCTTTCTGGCTGGGAATGTGTTGACAATCAGTAGGGCAAAGGTCAAGAGGAATGAATGGCATCTGTTCTCAGGGTGTCTATGAGAAAGTTTTCAAAACCAGATAAGAATTTAATACAGAAGTTTTTCATCCGCCTAATCAAATTTAAATGCCCCAATGATGCCTGGAATGTGTGCTGAAGATTGTAATCTGCAGGTGGCTATAAACGAGTCATGTGTCTTAGAAAGGCATTCCTGGAACAGGAAAACTTTTTTTTTTGGATAGTTCAAATGTTCTTATCAGAACCTACTTCTTGACAGAAATCTTTGTATTTATCCTTACAATCTCTGGGTCAGCTCAACATGGCATCTCTTCTGCTCCACGTAGTAGAGACGGGGGACAGTAGGTGGGTTTTGGTAGCAGTAAGACTGGACTCTAGGGTGTAAGATGGCTTAATGCATATGCCTAACATTTTGGTGGGAAATTCTGGAAGGCTGAGCTTAGTTGGGCTCAGCTCCCCTTCTCCACCTGAAGTCTAAGCCTTGCCATCTAGATACTAGGACTTCTGATGTGACAGCTCAGAAACAGAGAGGAAGCTGCCAGGCCTGTAAGACCTGGACCTGAAAACGGGCACCTCTGGGCTCTGTTTGTCAAAGTAGCCACAGAGCCCAACCAGGCTCCAGGGGAAGAAACACAGGCTCCAACTTCCATTAGAAATGTTGAGGAATATCCCTCCATCTTTAACGTGTCCCCAAAGTGTATGGAAAACATTCAGAATCAAAGTCTGAGAATCTCCCCTGGCAACAGATGAACAGTATCCAAAGACCCTCAGAACACTCAAGTCCCTGTGTAAATACAAATTTTATTCTACCTCTGCTTGCAAAGTGATTACACAAAACAGCTCTTTCATTTGGCAGGAGAAGTTACACAGAGATGAAGCCCCAAAATGCAACCTGTGAAAAGGAGCCCCATATCAGACATCCTCAAAGTCTTTGCCATTTAAAAAAAAATAACAGATTTTTCTCTAATTTTTTAATATTTCTTTCTTAATTATGTTTAAGTTGCTCAGAAAACTCACTGGAGGAAAAAAAATGACAATTTTGGTACACATACATGCGGGGTGCAAGCTGAAACTGTCTTTACTTCAGTCGCCTCCTGTGGCCACTGCCTCTAAGCTGGGGCCAGTTTTCCATTCTAGGTGCAAAGGACAAAGAACTAACCCAGAATTTGCAGCCCCCTCATGCCCACCCAAGGCTAGGAGCTCCACCATGTTTTAGCGTTGCGTCCACTATGTTGCCAAGGCATGAAATGCCGACTTCGGGCTCAAGTTTCAATCTAGCTTTGCTATTCCTGACCCCTCTGTTTCCCTTTGACACTCTTTCAGGGTTTGTGATTATAGTATAGGGCATGTTTGTATTTGAGAATTTCCTTTTATAAATCCCACCATAAGTCCACATATGGGCCTAGAAAGCCTAAGGGCCTAGAATAAAGACATTAAAACAGAAGAGAAGTTACACTTCTACTCTGCCTAGTAAACTTCTCTGGACTCTGAATGCAGAGTTGCTATACTCAGATGCTGTCTCCAGAATGCTGTCCTCCAACACCAGCTGAGCCTCAGGGCCCCAGCAGAGCCATGAATTAATAATACTGTGAAAGGATTCTTCTTCTATGGTGACTTCTTAATGGCTCTAAGTGTTTTTAGATCATTAAATTCTTGACAAAAAATTGGATGGAGAGGGAGAGAAGAAGTGGGGGAGGGATAGACTGGGAGTTTAGGATGGACATGTACACACTGCTATATTTAAAATGCATAACCAACAAGGACCTACTGCAAAAAAAAAAATAAATAAAAAGTTTTTTTTGAAAAGGAACAAAGTAACTTTTTGCCAAAATTGTTAAGAAACATCATCACTTTTTAAAAACTGTTCTTTTTGCTTTTAAAAATTTTTAAGTTGAAGTACAGTTGATTTATAATGTTGTGTTAATTTCTACTGTACAGTAAAGTGATTTAGCTATCTATATATATAGATAGATATACAAATATATTCTTTTCCATTATGGTTTAACAGGACATTGAATATATTTTCCTGTGCTGTACAGTAGGATCTTGTTATTTATCTATCCTATATATTACAGTTTGCATCTGCTCACCCCAAACTCCCAATCCATCGCTCCCCCCACTGCCCTCCCCCTTGGCAACCACAAGTCTATTCTCTATGTCTATGAATCTTCCTATTTCATAAATAAGTTTATTTGTGTCATATTTTAGACTCCACATATAAGTGACACCGTATGGAGTTTGTCTTTCTCTGACTTATTTCACTTATTTCACTTAGTATGATAATCTCTTGGTCCATCATGCTTCTGCAAATGGCATTAGCTTGTTCTTTTTTATGGCTGAGTAGTATTCCATTATGAAACCTCATCATTTGAAAATAAACCAGGATAAACCAACTCTGGAATGAGAATGTCAAATTTTAAAAAATGCAAAATATATTGTTACTTGGCTTACAAAAGTTTGATGAATATAACCTTTTAGGAACACTTCTCCTGCACAAACAAGGCACTTATTGCAGCACGCACTTATAGGTAACACGAGTCTTGGATTGTATTGGCACCTGCCCAGCACCCAGTAGAGAAGGAACCCCAGATCTAAGTCAGGCTCGGCCCACTCTCCTGACCACAGCAGAGACGTTTCTGATTCACTCTATTCCCGGCTCCCTCTTCTCCCTGTGTGGACAGGTCAGTGGACCAAGGGGGATCTCAGGCTTTTCTTTGTTTGAGTTGTGCTTAAAATCCTTACTTGAGAATCCGCCTGCAATGCAGGAGACCCTAGTTCAATCTGGGGGTTGGGAAGATCCCCTGGAGAAGGGATAGGCTACCCACTCCAGTATTCCTGGGCTTCCTTGATGGCTTAGCTGGTAAAGAATCCGCCTGCAGAGTGGGAGACCTGGGTTCGATCCCTGGGTTGGGAAGATCCCCTGGGGAAGGGAACAGCTACCCACTTCAGTAGTCTGGCCTGGAGAATTCCAGGGACTGTGTAGTCCATGGGGTCGCAAAGAGTCGGACACAACTGAGTGTACTTCAGAACAGCTCAGAGCCAGGAAAAGCTTTCCTGAGTCACTTTCAGTTAGCTCTTTACTTGTCCTCTCCAAGCGTTATCCCTTCTATGTTTTCACAGCCTCATGGTTAACCGTGGATCTTGTATTCCTTTCCAAGAAGAAGCCAAGGTTATGGCTTTCCAGGCTTTGTTCAAAGCAACTCACACTAAAATACCTCTTGCTTACTCCCAGCATGGCCAACAGTGCCTTTGGTTTACTCCGGGCCAGGACTTGAAGCTGCCTCCCTTATCTGGTTGTTCCTGCCGCTTGGCTACTGTGTACAGTCCCTTTCTCAGCCACACTTTGGAGATGTGACAGTCCTCAGACTCCACGCTTAAGGTTATGCTGCTGTTGTTGTTTAGTTGCTAAGTTGTACCTGACTCTTCTGTGACCCCAAGGACTGTAGCCCACCATGCTCCTTTGTCCATGGGATTTCCCAGGCAAGAATACTGGAGTGGGTTGCCATTTTCTTCTCCAGGGGATCTTCCCAACCCAGGGATTAAAACTGTGTATCCTGCATTGGAAGGCAGATTCTTTACTGCTAAGCCACCAGGGAAGCCAGCTTAGGTTTATAGCCCCATGCAAATCTCTGCCTCTTAAAAAATACGTGTTAATAATATTTATTATTATAAAACTCTCAGCTGTGAGTTTCAGTTTTTCCTGTTATTAGCAATGTGCGAACTTCACTCCTACCATTCCAACCCCAAGGTTGGAATTTCCCAAAGTTCCATGCTAGGAACACTTCTCCCTCCAAGCAATCTCTTTCATGCAGTCATCAAACACAAAGGACACAAGTGACCCTCAGTTCAGTTCAGTTCAGTCACTCAGTCATGTCTGACTCTCTGCAACCCTATGAACTGCAGCACGCCAGGCCTCCCTGTCCATCACCAACTCCCGGAGTCCACCCAAACCCACGTCCATTGAGTCGGTGATGCCATCCAACCATGTTATCCTCTGTCGTCCCCTTCTCCTCCTGCCCTCAATCTTTCCCAGCATCAGGGTCTTTTCAAATGAGTCAGCTCTTCGCATCAGGTGGCCAAAGTATTGGAGCTTCAGCTTCAACATCAGTCCTTCCAATAAACACCCACGACTGGTCTGCTTTAGGATGGACTGGTTGGATCTCCTTGCAGTCCAAGGGACTCTCAAGAGTCTTCTCCAACACCACAGTTCAAAAGCATCAATTCTTCAGCGCTCAACTTTCTTTATAGTCCAATTCATACATCCATACACGACTACTGGAAAAACCATAGCCTTGACTAGACGGACCTTTGTTGAAAAAGTAATGTCTCTGCTTTTTAATATGCTGTCTAGGTTGGTCATAACTTTCCTTCCAAGGAGTAAGCATCTTTTAATTTCGTGGCTGCAATCACCATCTGCAGTGATTTTGGAGCCCAGAAAAATAAAGTCAGCCACTGTTTCCACTGTTTCCCCATCTATTTGCCATGAAGTGATGGTACCGAATGCCATGATCTTAGTTTCTTGAATGCTGAGCTTTAAGCCAACCTTTTCACTCGTCTCTTTCACTTTCATCAAGAGGCTGTTTAGTTCTTCTTCACTTTCTGCCATAAGCGTGGTGTCATCTGCATATCTGAGGTCTCAAACCCAAGCCTCTACCCTGGACTTCAGCTTACATTTCTAGCTGCTAGGCTAGTCTCAAAGATACTTTAAACCCAGTGTATGTAAATCAAACCCATACATCTACCCTTAAAACTAATACTTGTTCGATGTCTTCTGTCTCTAAATAGAAGCAGTCTGTAAACAGAAACTTTAGAGGCGATTTTGAGAGCCCCCTTCCTACTTACATTGTGAGTTGATGGTTGGCTTTTTTAGCAACAAAATACTTTTTAATTAAGGTATGTACATCTCTTTTTTTAGACATAATACTATTGCACACTTAAAGGACTATGGCATAGTGTAACATAACTTTTACACAACAGGGAAACTGAAAAATTCATGTGACTCACTTTACTGCAACATTCACTTTACTGCAGTGGTCTGGAATTGAACTTGCAATATCTCTGAGGTCTGCCTATACTGCCAGACTTAACATAGTACCTGGCACCTGATAGATGTTCAGAAAATATTCCATCCTCGAGTCTATGTCTTCTATTCTCTGTATCTTTCCATCTTGACCATTTCTCTCCCTCCAGGGGATCCTCAGTAAGTGGCCCCAGTGGAACAAGTGATAGTCACCCACTTTTCTGGGAGGCTCATCTCATCCCATTTCATCTAGCATGGGTATTAGGTAAGCCTGGGATGCCTTGGCCCAGAAATAAACCCTCCCTGATCAAGACAACCTGGCAGGAAACCTGAGCAGAAAAAACGAAAGTAAATCTGCAACTTTACAAAAACCTCTTCTTAAACAGCAAGGGCTTTTTAAGAAAAGGACTTTCTTTTAAGAAAGCACTTTTATGCTGAAAAAGTGCTTTACCCAACCACTACCTTACACACACACACACACACACACACACACACGCATACTCACACAGAGCTGGGGGAGAGGTAGAAGGAAAGACAGGTTGGGAGTGTGTCCAGACTCTCCAGGTCAGGGCCTTCTGCTACTCTCAGATTAGTTTGCACTTTCAAATAATAACAGCTAATATTTAAATTGTGACCTAAGTGCCTATATTTACCCATTTGTTTCTTGCAACAGGTTTATAATGTGATACAATGCCAAAAATTGGGGCTTCCTAGGTGGTGCTAGTGCTAAAGAACCTGCCTGCCAAGGCAGGAGACATAGAGAGATGCAGGTTCAATCCCTGAGTCGGGAAGATCCCCTGGAGGAGGGCATGGCAGCCCACTCCAGTATTCTTGCCTGGAGAATCCCATAGGCAGAGGAGCCTGGTGGGCTTCAGTCCCTGGAGTCACAAAGAGTCAGAGACAACTGAAGCAACTTAGCATGCATACACTCAATGCCAAAAATTAGCCTCATTTTACAGATGAGGGAATTGACCGCAAGTTGTTAAGTGAGTTGTCCAAACTGGCATAGCTGGAAATGGTGGATGTGGAAGATGAACCTCCAGGATGGTCCCAGTAATCCTCACATCCTGTCGTCCACACCCTGGGTGGCGTCATCACACACTGGATCTGGTTTCACCTCTTGTGACCACGGAACCTGGCTGGAGTGCAGCGGAGACGGCCACACGGCAAGGAGCTAAGGTGTCTTATCTGCACCAGCCTGGGTGTGGGGGCAGCCTTGGAAGTAGCTACCTGCCTTGATTGAAGCTTCAGATGTCTGCAGCCCTCACCAACACTTGACTACAGCCTCATGAGAGATCCCAGTGAAATAACATCTATTGCAACCTTACAGCACTATGTTCTGGGGTTAATTTGTTACTCAGCAGAGATAATTAATACAGTGTCAGTGGAATTCAAGCCTTAGCAAACTGAGGGCAGAGTCCACATTCCAACCCCTGGGCTAAACTCCCTCTCCTATGCTAAACCTCTTCGAGTTTATTTAGGCTTTATTTAATTTCCAGCCCCCTTTGATCTGATCTTTACCACTGAAGGGAGAAGATGGCACACAGGGAGGGGAGAGGAGTTGAAGGAGAAGATGGTGATGACCTGATCAAGGTCCAGGCATCCGAGATTGTCACTGCCCCTTAGGAGCCTGTGGCCTGATTGGGGGCAAAACCTTCCTTAGTGTGAAATGTACATGGAATCTAAAAACAATGAACTTATGCACAAACAGAAACAGACCCACAGGCCCAGAAAACAAACGTATGGTTACCAAAAGGGAAAGGGGATGGAAAGAATATGTTAGGAGTTTGGGATTAACATACACACACTGCTATATATAAAATAGATAAACAACAATATGTGGCACAGGAAACTCTACTCAGTATCTTGTAATATCCTATAAGGGAAAGGCACCTGAACAAGAATTGATTTATACGTTGTTGCTGTTTAGCCACTGTGTCCGACTCTTTTGTGACTCCATGGACTATACCTGCCAGGCTCCTCTGTCCAGGATTTTTCCCAGGCAAGAATACTGGAGTGGGTTGCCATTTCCTTCTCCAGGGGATCTTTCCAGCCCAGGGGTTAAACCTGAATCTCCTGCATCGATAGGCAGGTTCTTTAACACTGAGCCACCAGGGAAGTATTTTATATATATAACTGAACCACATATATATGAACCGCTATGATGTACATGTGAAACTAACAGCTCAATTAGAAATTTTTTTCAATAAAAATAAATAACTGAAAGGTAGCCAAGACTCAATCCGGTTAGAATTGACGGTGTGGTACAGATGTGGCATGGGGGAAATCCCTGCAGGCTTAGGGGAAAGTGGGACTTCAGCTGGGCATTGAAAGATGAATGGGGTTTAACAGACACCAGCCGGAGAGCAGCAGCGGGGTATGGTAGTAACGGTCAGAGGGGAATCAGTGGACTTGAAGCAGAAATGTGCCCACATGTGAGCTTGTTATGCTAGATCAGCCTTTCTGAATCATCAGGTCCCTGGAGCAGGTTGAGGGGAAGTAAGACTGCACCCCACAGTGGCCAAGACCCTGGGCTCTGGGTTCCGCCACCAAGAGCCAGTTTCTGCCCTCTCCTGACCTCTCCACCTCCTAGACACGTGGCCCTGGGACAATCATTTAACTTCTCTCAGGCTCTGACTTCCTCAGTCATAAGCTACCTACCTCACTGGGCAGCAATGAGGGATTTTGATTCATTATCATTAGCATACTGAGCACCAACTCTCTGCTAAATTCTGTTCTAGGGCCTTGGGATACATCTGCAAACAAAAACACACCAATATCCTGTGGTATCCCACAAGGGTTAGCATGACTCCACCCACAAAAAGTGCTCAGGGCTGTGCCTGGGACCCAAGAAACACTCAAGACATTTCATAAGACTAAAAGGAGATCGGTGCTGAATGATGGAGTGCATTCATAATAACACCTTTTCTAAGGGAGTTAAATCACCAGTTTGTCACCTGAGTCACCCAATACAGGAAATCAAACTCAGTGACTGGATCCTTTGCCCAGAGGCCTCTGTGCTTCCTGACAAACAGGGTAAGTGAAACCTTAACATGACCCACTCGGAGAGTAAATAGGAACGAAAATGTCCCCACAGACCCGGGAGAGCCTTGTGGGATGCTCTGCCATCTGACGCACACAGGGAGAAACTCCATCATTTTAGCAAATTACTGCTTTGTGTTTATGTAAAGAAAGAACTTGTACTCTGGCTGTGAATGAGTCACAGACTTTAAGCGGAACCAGATTTCCCAAGTTCCATTATCTTTTCACTCAATAGCTTTGTCCCAAATGGAGCTCTTTGCTTTCAGATGAATGTCTGCCAAGTTTTGTTTTTTTCTTTTTAACTCTTCTCTCAAAGAAATTTCACTTTAGAGGCTATAGCATCTCCATTCCAGTCCAAGAGAGGAAAAGCATGCCTCTGAAAGGCTGAGAAAGCAGGTGGGGAGGGGAAGACTTCCTCCAAAGTGTGGCCGCTGTGTAGATGCAGGCACATGCCCTTGTTTCCATAGACTGGAGTTAAGTCAGCAATATGTCTTCTGAACATGAATTCTGATTTGGGAAACTTCAATCCTGGTGTGTTCTTTGAAACTTTGTTCTTTCCTTCTTTCTCTCCCTCCCTTCACCTTTCTTTCTTCTTCTTTCTTCCCTTTATCCTCTCTCTTTGTTGTTTCTATTATTTGGAAGCAATGATTGCAGGGACATTCATTCTTGCACCACCCCCTTCCCCAAGTCCTCCCAACTATAAAGAGAGAGTAAGGACAGAGTAAGAATGCAGCCAGGGGAAGGTTTAGCCAAGACTATAACTGCATTAAGTCAGAAATATTTCTAGCCTGAGTGTATTCACATGCGCATCTGTACAAATTTCAGACACCCTCACGGACACTTACTGGTCTGTGTTCTATCATACTTCCTGGAAAAAATATATATCCCTGAAACGGAAGTAAAAACATCAAAAACCGATATGAGATTCCGTTTCTCCCAAGGTACCTTAGGTCTAATTAATGGTAGTGTTAGGAGAAAGCAGTGGAGAAGGAGGAGCGGGAGGAAGTCAGTCGGTCAGTCAGTTCAGTTGCTCAGTCGCGTCCGACTCTTTGTGACCCCATGGGCTGCAGCATACCAGGCCTCCCTGTCCATCACCAACCCCTGGAGTTTGTTCAAACTCATGTCCATCGAGTCTGAGATGCCATCCACCCATCTCATCCTTTGTTGTCCCCTTCTCTTCCTGCCTTCAATCTTTCCCAGCATCAGGGGGAGGAAGGGGAAGAGAAAAGGGTCCTCCTGCTGTGTGCCTGATGGGTTAGGGCTCTGAATGCCCCTTCACAACTACAAGAGCAGGTGGGAATCTTGGGAGCTGACTCAGCTGAGGGCACTGAGGTTTCTCCAGCAGGTGGCGCTAGACTAATCTTATTGCCATCAGAGATGCCTTCCTGGGAGCCAGGGGTAATAAGGCACACACCTGAATTCTTTACCTGGGTTCACTGGTTCCCTTAAGGGCAACGTAAGGATGGAACCCCCACAGCCATCCTAAGGCAAGAAAAGGAATTCTCACTTTCGGATATCCACTAAATTCTATACACAGACTTTCAGCCCTCCCAACAAGCCCCCAAGGTCAGTATTACCTCAGTTTACAAATGAGGAACCCAGACTCAGAGATCATAAGTACATTGCCCCAAATCAGACTTTCTGTTGATGCAGAATGAAGACTGGAAACTATGTCCATGATCTTTCCACTCACACTGCTCTATGAACAGTAAATAGCTCGTCCCCCTGCCAAATTCCCCTTGAGCAGACTCTGCTAACTTGTCAAATTCTATACAAAAGGCTCCCGTATGAGCCAGAAATCCTTTTGATCCTTATTTCACAGATAAGGAGACAGAGGCTCAGATCCACTGAGAAACTCATCTCTGTTCCACAGCTACCTGATCATCCTGAAGCTTTGCCTACAGATGAGCCCAGGTCTCCCAGGCAGTTGTGATGTGTTCCCATCATAGATCAGGGAATCAAGATTTGGGGCTTGACTTCGGCTCTAATTATAGGAACCACTGGGACAGAGCCATTTACCCAGGAAACAGCAAATTAAACGAAGAGAGAGAGAATTATTTAAACTTTTCTAAAAAGCAAAAGGAATTGGCTGCCACATTCACCATCTTTATGTCCCCAGAAAACCTACTTTGAAGTTGCTTGATGAGTGACAGTGGCATTAGGAAAGAGGAATCTGTCTTGAAAGCATGGCAGAGAAGACAATAGCACCAAAGGAAATCTTTCCAGGACTTCAGACCTCCCGAACACATTGTTTTATGGCAATGATTCGTTTTCAGGCATCCCTAGATGCAATCAAAATGTTTTCTTTTTTTAAATTTTATTTATTGGCTGCACCAGTCCTTAGTTGTGGCATGTGGGATCTAGTTCCCTGACCAGGGATCAAACCTGGGCTCCCTGCATTAGGAGCCCAGAGTCTTGGCCACTGAACTACCAGGGAAGTCCCTCAAGATGCTTTTTTTTAATGGAGCATAGATGCAGTCGTCTAGTGTAGCTCTTGGGTTAGGATACGCATTTTTGCTACTAAAAATGAATTAAATTAATTTTTTTTAAATATCAATTTACAATCTAGAAATTCCCAAAGGCCTCAGCACTCTTGCATCCTAAATTTTAATTGCCTATCTGATGCTGGGAAAGATTGAAGGCAGGAAGAGAAGGGGATGACTGAGGATGAGCTGGTTGAATGGCATCACTGACTCAATGAATATGAGTTTGAGCAAACTCCGGCAGGATGGTGAAGGACGGGGAACCCTGGCATGCTGCAATCCATGGAACTGCAAAGAGTCAGACATGACTTAGGAACCAAACAACAACAACATAAGATATGAAAGATGCATCTTTTGTGCATTACCTAAAGTCTACCAGGGATCCTTGTGAGTCACTGTCTTGCTATTTCTAGTTTTCACCACAAATAAAAAGTAATGGGAGAACAACTGGGTTCAAAATCTAGAGATGGAGACTTTCAGTTCTGCACTTTGGGTACACAGTGAGTACATCTGACCTCCTCCCTGGGACCCAGGCTCTTCCTCTATACAGCTCTCACATGCAAGTGTTTCTTTGTTAATATTTTAGCAGTTTGCACCAGAAAGTCTTTAGAGCCAACCAAATGTAATTAAGTGTATTTTTCCAACATATAATGTTGCAACAAAGAGGCAAATAATAGAACCATTTTCCCCCAAACCATTAAGCAGCCTCCTGGGAGGCACAATTTCCTTTCAAAGTAAACTATATTTCAATTCATAGAATGTTTTTATTACCCAAATTGGACTAAGTAATTGACTGTTTTGGAACTGACTCCTTCATTGTCTCAGTAACAATTAGCTAATGAAACATTGCACAGTAAAGTGATAACCTGGAAAGATTCAGGTAAGATTGCCTTTCATCCTTTGCTCTAAACCCCATCTTACCTTCCCCAACTTCTCTTTGGCCACTTGAGATATGATCACGACATTTAAATCAATCCTATACCTGGCGCTTAGACCAGCTCGTGAGCATACAACAATGTTTGCTCTTGGAAAGGCAGCAAAGGTGGTATTTTTACACAGCTGGATGAAGAATTCTAGAGCACAGTCCACTCAGGAGCAGAATGAAAGAAACATAATAAAGCCAACACTTTGCAGTTCCTAAATATTACATTTTATAAATAATGGAGTGGAGCACTTTTTCCTTGAATTCTCATCTTTGTCTCCATTCATTTCTGTTTCAATCACCATCAATTAAAACACTTACCAGCACTTACCAGTGCTAAGTACTACTCTAGGAAGAACTGAAAGACTTTGACCTTGCTCTTAAAAAGTGATACAGCATAGGTGAAGAAGTGAGATATGAATACAAGCATATAAATATCTACCACTATGTGCCAAAATCAGTCTATGATAGAGTCGAATTCATAGTCCAGGAGAGAGGCCCCTTGTGTTGTGAACTGTGAATGGGGCTAGTGCATTCCAAGAGAAATGGGTATTTCTGATTTTCACAGAAGACAGATGCATGTTTCCACTCCTGATGTGTATGGATGATATAGCTCTTATTTCTTTCCTTGTCCTGTTTATTATCTGCCTTCCTATGTGTCTGTCTCTCCATAGTTTTATCTTTACAAACTTGTCAGCCGTATCTTTATCCATGGACCTGAACTTAAGTGGTGGCAACGCCAGCTTACCCCACTCTTCAACCCTAAAAAAATACCCATTAGCTGCTGTTCTTCCAGAAGTGGGAAATCTGACAGGAAGACAGAAATGTGCCTGTGAGAATCCTGTTTACGTGTACTTCATCAATACATGTTTTTCCCCGACCCTGTGGTATGGCTTGAAATGCCATCTCTCCGGAGGTCTGGGAGGCATGGGGCAGGAGAGAGACGGGGTGAGCTGAGGCCGGGAGGACTCAGGTCCCGTTGTCTGTCGTTTCCCACCAATGTTCCCGTGTTACACCAATGCCATAAAGAAGTGAGTCCTTCACTAGCTGAATTATGACCTGAGATTTATTTTCATTCTGATAATTGAGCTTCAGACTGATAGCAAACATTTTCTCTATGAAAGCAGTGCATTTCCTAACAAATCTGGGAAAGGTAAAACAATGACTCAATGTTCTTCCAGCAGGGAAAGACGACAAAGTCTTTTGTAAACCTGAAAAGGATGATTTTCACCCTATCCATGAAAAGTTTAGGGAAAAGGCAAAACTCCTATAATATTCACATAATTTGAACTGCTCAATTTTTTAATAAAAACAAAAATCTTACAGGGGAACTTCCCCACCTTGATAAACAGTATCCACAGAAACCTATGTGTAATACACATAATTGTGAAAGACAGAATGACTCCTCCTGAGGTCGGGAGCAAGACAAGACAACTATTATTATCATTTCACTCAACATAGTACTAAAAGCTCTAACCATAACACTAAGGAAAGAAAAAGAATTAAAAAGCATATTGACTAGGCAGGAGAAAAATAAGACTACCTCTATTTGCGGATGATATGACTGTCTGATAAAAGAACCCAAAGAATCTATCCAAAGAAAGCACAACAAAAACAACAACAACAACAAAAAAACATTTTAGAACTAATAGATAAGATCAGCAAAGCAAAGGATATAAGGAAAACACACACAAAAGATATATATTTCTATAAACTATCAATGAACACATGGACATTTAAAATATGATAACATTTACCATTGCTCAAAACATAAAATACTTAGATGCAAATTTAACCAAAGCTTGTATAAGACTTTGCTGAATACTGCATAGTGCTAATGAAAGAAATCAAACAAGATCTAAACAAATGGAGAGTTATTCTGTGTGGCTTTATACAATTTAATGATATTTTATCAAAATTCCATCAAGATTTTTTGTTGATACAGACAAAATTATTCTAAAATTTATATGAGAAGGCAAAGAAAATAGAATGGCTAGAACAAGTTTGGAAAAGAAGAGGAAAGTAGAAGGGATCAGTCTATCCAATTTCAAGACTTACCACATAGCTACAGTTATCAAAATCATGCAGTATTGGCAGACAGATAGACACATAGGTCAAGAGAATAGAATAAAGAGCCCAGAAATGGACCCCCACAAATATCCATTTCCAATGGATTTTGATGAAAGTGCAAAAGCAATCAAGTGGAGGAAGAATAAATTTTCAATAAATGATGCTGACTCAATTGTATGTCCATAGGGGGAAAACAAACCTCAAACCTAAGTCAAACATTTTACAAAAATCAATTCAAAATGGACTTAAATGTAGAGCTATACAACTCTCAGGGTAAAACCTCCAGGACCTAAGGTTAGATAAGAAGTTCTTGGACTCAACAGTGAGTGAATGATTTATAAAATAAACTGTTGATAAATTGTACTTCATCAAAACAAAAAACTTCTGCTCTGCAAAAGACTGTTAAGAAAGTGAAAAGACAAGCTACAGAGTGAGAAAAAATATTTTCAAACCATACATCAAAGAAAAGGCTAGCATTTAGAATATACAAAGAACTTTTAATCTTCAATAGTGACACAAAAATTAACCCAATTTTTCATTGTTGTTTTTGTTTAGTCACTATGTCATGTCTGTCTGTCCATGGGATTTCCCAGGCAAGAATACTGGAGTGGGTTGGCATTTCCTTCTTCAAAGGATCTTCCCAACCTAGGGAGCAAACCCACATCTCCTGCATTGGCAGGCGAATTCTTTACCACTGAGCCCCCAGGGAAGTTCAGACAACCCAAAGAGAACATGGCAAAAACCCATACACAGACATTTCAATGAAGAAGATACGCAAGAGGCAAGTGAAGAGATCTGAACTTCAGCAGCTACTGGGGACATGTAAATTGAAACCCTAATGAGCTATTACTAACCTCCATCAGAAGGGCTAAACTTAAAAAATAGTGACACTAGACGCTAGTGAGGATGCAGGCAAATTGGATCACTCTTGCAATGCTGGTGGACATGTGAAATGGTCCAATCACTCTGAAAATATTTGTAGCTTCTTGCAAATCTGAATGTGCAACTACCATATGACCCAGCAGTTATACTATTAGATGTTTAACCCAGAAAATGAAGATTTGTGTGCACAAAAAAACCTGTACATAAGTGTTTATATAGCAGCTTTATTCATAATGACCCTAAACTAGAAACAGATGAACTTCAATGGATGAATGGATAAACAAACTATGGTATACCCATGCCTTGGAATATTACTCAGCAATATAAAGAAGTAGACTATTGGTGCACAAAACACCCTGGAGAATTTTACTGAGGGTCAATATTTGGGTTTTATTCATGTACATGTAGTTTTGTAAGATGTTAACATTGGGAGGAACTGAGTCTAGCATACATAGGATCTCTCTGCATTATTGCTTACAACTGCATATGAATCTATAATTATCTCAAAATAAAAAGCTTAATAATAAGACAAGAACTATCTGCCATTTAAGGAAAACCTTTCTGTGATGTTTATGGCACCATCTTTTCTCTTGACTGCCTTCAAAACTCTGGGAACTCAGAGTTCATTAAAACGACTAGTTGATAGCATCTTTATGATCATATTTACATAAAGGAATGGTCTTTACTGACTGCAAATATGTTGTCTTTGCTCCTAAACATTTCTATAGGTGAATTTTGAAATGATATATTATGAAATGAGTTGTATCTTTCAGTTATTGAGAGAATCTTTCTGATTCATAGCAGGGGCGGGGGGATGAAAATTGGTATCCTCAAAACAAGCTTATAATAGAAAATGCACAAATATTAAGCAGTGTGTTCTTGGCATGATATTTTATATTAATTCTTCATTTTATGTATGTGGGAATATACATGCCACAGTTTGATGCTGGAATCTTTGCCAAAGTTTCCTTTTTGTCTGAGGTCCAATGTTTCTGGTTGGAGTTTCATAACAAAATATGCATTGTTTCCACTGGGGTTTATACCAGAAATAATTAGATAAAATGGTGGTATGGTAGAAACAATACAGCTTTTATAATTCATTATTGCATTGTTGCTAAACTTTACAACTTTCCGGGTTTGAAGGACTGTCCTAAGTTAACTGCTTCAAATTAACCAGGAGAAATCACCAGTGATCTATAAGCACCTTCATTTGGCTTGGTTATCACAGTTTCAGAAGATCTGTGACCCAAGATTCTGTTGATTTGCACAGACACTTAAAATTAAAAGGGAAACTTCATATCAATGCAGTAACGGACATGCAAAGTCTATTGCTTAATTCAAAAGCAGCCCAGAGTTTAACTCACTCCACCTCACATCTTATGTAGACAGACTTCTGTTTAACAAGCTCTCCTCCTGCTTTCTGCTCTGTGCTGACTCATACAAGGCACTGATTTCTCTGTATCTCAAGTTTGCTGTTCTCCATATTTATTTTTTGACTTACAATTCTCCCTGGAGTAGATTTGAGGGTTAAAAATAATGCTTACAAAACACTTTCAGGTTATCAAAGGAGAAGTACAAGGGAAATACCCTTTAGCCAGGATAACAACAAAGTTAAAAGATTTTTTAAAAAAAGAAAAAGATTTACATGTATGTCTTATTTTAAAAACAAAAGATGTTTAAACAATCTCTGAGGCATTGAAATATGAAAAGTCTTCCGAATTGTTGAATTATTTTTTAGGATTTCTTTTGGATTATTTTATGCTATTCTAGTTCTTGGAAGATTGGTTCCCCAAATTTATTGTCTAATTCAGTGCTCAGAGATCAGCCTGTGGATCAGCACCAGCATCGCCTGGAAGCCTCTTAGAAATGCAAATACTTAGGCAGACTTATTAAATCAGATTTAGATCAACCAAACAAGAATCCCTGAGGGCCCAAGAATCTGGGTTTCATCAAGCCCTGCAGGTGATTCCCATGTGTGCCACATTTTGAGAATTACTAATATTAGATCAGTGCTGCTCGAAGGCAATGTCCATGCAAAGGGCTGAATCCCGCCGCCTCTGAAATTCACATGTTACAACTCTAACCCCTAACATGTTTGTATTTGGCAATACTTTTTGAAGGTAATTAAAGTTACGGATTCCCAGGTGATGCAGTGGCAAAGAATTCACCTGCCATTGCAGGAGACACATGGGACACAGCTTGAACCCTGGATTGGGAAGATCCCCTGGAGGAGGAAATGTCAACCCACTCCAGTATTCTTGCCTGGGAAATCCCAGGGACAGAGAAACCTGGCTGGCTACAGTCCATGGGGTCACAAAAGAGTCAGACACAACTTAGCGACTAAAGGACTACAACAACAGCAATGACCTAAAGCACCACCTCTCCTGTCCCTGACTGTCTCAGCTCAGCCCTTCACACCCTCACCTCCATCTGATGGGATCGTGTCCCTTTGTGAATGGTTGGTCGATCACCTGTCTCTGCCAAAAGAAAGCAGACTCCATGACGGTAAAATCCGTTCACCTAACAATATCTGTTGACAGAATAAATGATGTAAGGTCACCACTTCATCAAGGTTCAAATACTGAAATAATAGGAGTACTCCTCTCCTTGTGTATAGGCAGATGAGGAGGTCATCTCATCACTGAGTGTTAATTGGAGTCCTTGACCTATCTGGCTCTGATTTGGGAGTCTCTGGTTATTTCCTACAGTCATTTTCCCCTTGTCTATGTCTGAGTCAGGTCTGACCAGTAGAAGAAGGCCATTCACAGCATTAGTCTCTGGGTCATAGTGCTGGTTTTGGAATGGATGAGAGATGAACGCTGGCACCCCTGCAGCCTCTTTGCGTGCATCCTCCTTCCCACTCATGGCTGAAATTTTGCTTCAGCTTTACAACTTAGCACCAGGTCCTGCTGCCTCTAACCAGGATGATCCAGCTTGTGGAGCTGGAGCCCTGACACTGTCTGCTTGTGGTCACGGCCTCCCCTAGAGCGTTGAACTCTGCCCCCTCTGTGGCTCCTGCCTCAGGAAGTGATTGTGGTCCTGCCATGACTGAACAGATGGATGGATGGATGGATGGATGGATGGATGGATGGCGCAGGAACAAAACTCCATCAGCTTACACCAGCTACTCATGAGAGCCCATGGTGCACATTCTAGCCTTCCATTCAGTGACTCCCCCTATGGCAGTTTATGGTCTACCACAGTAGGGGTGTTTGCACCAGAGAAATTGCAAATGCTTCTCATCAGGATTTTGTGAAGTCCCCAGATAGCCAACTGTTAAACATTTACCCCAGCACCCCACTGGCTGAAGTCCTCCTGAATTGGAAAAGCTCCTGCTCTTTGGCCATCTCCTGCCACTTTGCTGTACCCTCCAGAGGGCTGTCCCCACAGTGCCCCTCCCCCAGTCCACACACACTGGGTCTCAGTCCTTTTGGGCAGCTGCCCTTTCAGCATTTCTGGTGCTGCTTTCTGCAATCAGCTCATTTCATCCTAGTCTTGTCTCCCTGTGCCTTCCCCATTGCATGCACAGACACACACACACACCCCAGAGTGAGGTCTTCTTGACTTGGAATCCTTAAAGCACACTGCAAATTCTGACAAAAGCATAGAGTACTCTGACAGGTTGCTGAGACATAAAAGCCAGAAATTCCTTGACTCTTACCCACAACACAGTATCATTTGAAATTTTCCAAAAGAAAATCATGAAAACTGATGTTCATTCTCATTCTTCCTAGATTTTTTTTCTGGACACTTTTCTAAGTTTGCACAGACCAGAGAGAAACACAATTTATATCACTGATGTTTTCAAAAATGCTGGCACAAATATGAAGTTGGTTGCCCAGAGGAGAGAAAATAACTCAGTCTTGGCAGGAGGGTCAGCCCGAGTGCACGATCACATAGGTGTGCAATTCATCACACTCTCCCTGGAAAAACTCTTCATTCTTGTCCAACCTGATGTTTAAATCTGCGCTTATCAACCTGGGAGCAGGACAGTGTCGATCAGCAGCATCCGAGGGGTTTTTTCCAAACTCTCACCAACAACAGGCTCATCTTTTAGTAACTACACACCTTTCCATGACAAGCAGCTGCTTTTAACCCTATATTCTTTATTTTATACATCAGTTCAGTTCAGTTCAGTTGCTCAGTTGTGTTCAACTCTTTGCAACCCCATGGACTGCAGCACGCCAGGCTTCCCCATCCATCACCAACTCCCATACATACATCTTATTTCCACACTTGGATTATTAGGTATCTTCAAGGCAGAGAAAGTGGCTTGCACATTGTTTTATTTCTTCTAAGATACTGGAACAGTTCAGTCAACACTAAATTTAAAAAATTTTTATATGTTAAAAAAATCCACATTATAAATACAATTTAAGTGAAAATGGTTAAAAAACTAAATTTATTGGAACAGGTCACATCTGTAGTTGAATTTTAGATTGGTTATAATTAATTAGGAAAAAATTCACTCACCTTCCTCAGATAGGCAAAAAAACTAAAAGGGGAAATTCACAAAAATGCACAGATAGGCAATAAACATTTGAAAATGTTCAATGCTCATATGATGAAGCCCCACAGGTGATCAAAAAGATGCAAATTTAAGCAACAATAACATGTTTCTTTACCTATTACATTGATTTTAAAATTGTTTAACTCATTATACCCTCTGTAGACAATTTTGGGGGAAATGGGTGCTCTCCTACATTTTAGGGAGAAGTGTACATCATTGTGATATTGCTAAAAAAGAGAAATTGAAAACAGTATGACTGTGTGACAAGAAGAAATTTAAAATGAAATACAATAAAATCATTAAAATATCATAGAAAAATATTTAATGTCATGGAAAAATGTTCATTAAATATGCTAATGAATTGTCATTGTATAAAAATATAGAAATGTACAAGAACACCATAAACATATACTATTTGTGGATAAGAAAAGAAGGCAAGCATCTAAGGTTTTGGTGTTTAAAATGGAAACAGTTTATTACATTTGCAAATCATCAGTGAAGTCCTTCTTTGGAAACAGGAATTAATGGAACCCTCTCTTCCAGTGTTATTGTGTTAAATAGTAATGACTTTTCATATGATACTTGGAGAAGGAAATGGCAACCCACTCCAATATTCTTGCCTGGAAAATCCCGTGGATGGAGGAGCCTGGTAGGCTATAGTCCGTGGGATCGCGAAGAGTCGGACACGAATGAGCGACTTGACTTTCTTTGTTTCTTTCTTCATATGATAAGCAAACATTTTTTCTCAGGCAATGTGTGTCAGTAGACAGATAGAGAATGTCACATACTGGAAGATCAAAACACAGGTTGCCAGTCATGGCTGCCTGGCAGTAATAAAAAGTGCCCCTTTAGAGACTGACCCCAAATGTTTTAGACTTGATTTAGTTATAGAAGCATCAAACAGGGTGTTGAGTGAGAGGTCCTAGGACAGGGAAGGAATAATGTGCACAGCAGGGCAGGAAGGGGTGGAGAGAGGTCAGAAACGACCTTCTCTTGACTCCCGTATGAGAAAAGAGCGAGCATAGAAAAACTGGAGCAGACCATGACCTCTGACCCTGGAGCAGTTCTGGCAGATTCTCTGTCTTGTTCTGCAGAAGCTTCATTAGAAAGGCGAGTCCTCAGGCAGCCAGGCTAAAACTCACAAGAGGCATTTCTGTGTTACCAAATCAGGAGATCAGACAGCATTAGTCTTTCAGCAGCCAAATCCAGACTGTGTCACGTCCACCCAGTCCTAGTCCAGAATCTCAGAAGAGCTGAGAAAGTTCTCTCCATGTTACTTTAGGGTCTTACTTGCCCAGAGCCTGGAAATATGACTGTAACTACATTTCTGAAAGCACTGACAAATTTTCCATCCCATTCTAACATGAGAGAGCTCGTTTTTCTCCCCACCCAGTACCCCCTTTCCCCAACAATCCATAAATTCAATCTGGATTCTAACACTTATGATACCTCTCCAAAGAGCTTATAGAGAGTCTCCGCATGAGAAACTTCTTGGACATTTTACATGATTAACCACCTAGTTAGCCTAACCAGTTAATCCAAATGGCTAAATTGCAAACCAGACATGGACACATCAGTTCTGAGTCCAGCTAGGTAGGTGGTGTCTTGATCGCTTATGGTGACTGCAGCCATGAAATTAAAAGATGCCTGCTCCTTGGAAGAAAAACTATGACAAACCTAGACAGTATATTAAAAAGCAGAAACATTGCTTTGCTAACAAAAGTCCGTACTGTCAAAGCTACGATTTTTCCAGTAGTCATGTCTGAATGTGAGAGTCGGACCATAAAGAAAGCTGAGCACTGAAGAATTGATGCTTTTGAACTATGGAGTTGGATAAGACTCTTGAGAGTCCCTTGGACTGCAAGGAGATTCAACCCATCAATCCTAAAGGAAATCAGTCCTGAATATTCATTGGAAGGACTGATGTTGAAGCTGAAACTCCAATACTTTGGCCACCTGATGCTTAGAACTGACTCATTAGAAAAGATCCTGATGCTGGGAAAGATTGAAGTCAGGAGAAAGGGATAACAAAGGATGAGATGATTGGATGGCATCACAGACTCGATGGACATGAGTTTGAGCAAGCTCCAGGAATTGGTGATGGATAGGGAAGCCTGGGGTGCTGCAATCTATGAGGTCGCAAAGAGTCGGACATGACTGGGCAACTGAACTGAACTGAACAGAACACCACACACAGGGTGACTTGTAAAAAAAGAAAAACAGATACTGATTTCTTGAAGAGCTGGAGTCTAGAAGTCCAAGATCAAGTCCTTGGCAAATTTGGTGTCTGGTGAAGGCTCCCTTTCATTTCACAGCCTGCTGTGTCTAGCTGTGTCCTCACATGGTGAAAAGGGCCAAGGAGCTCTCTGGGGCCTCTATCAGATCATTAATTCTATGCATGAAGACTCCACTCATGTGACCTGCTTGCCTCCAAAGTCCTACCTTCTAATACCATTCCAGAGAGAATTAGGATTTCAAACTGAATTCTCATTCAGACCACAGCAAGTGGTGTCCATACACAGCCCACAACCTGAAAATAAACTTATCATCTTGTTTCATGTACTTCTCCTGGTGATGGGAGTGGCCAGAAATTTGAAATTTAAAAACAACCAAAAGTGCCTTCTTTGATACCACTGAGGTACATGGAAATATAAAAGGCTCAGGGTATGGAGGGATCTGAGAGATGGTTTTTCCCATCATCACCGTGTTCGCTGCCTTTCAAAGTGGCCTGGTCAAGGGGTCAGTGCCGATGGTCAGAAAGAACATCCTTCTGTGGAATTACATCCACTTTCCAATCTCAACTGCTACTTCTGGCACTGCCTTCATGGAAGACCAAAAGATAGAAAACTTAATTTCCACTTATGTCATTAAATATAATGGTGGAGTAATTTAGGGGTAGAAAAAGGTAAGGAAACTTGTAGAAGTGATCTGGCAATTGCAGGATGACCTGCTACAAATACTCATCAATTCCATTTACTATTTCATGACAAATGCTCAAAAGTGAGAGAAAACACCTCCGAGGTCATGTGAACTAGGCAATGACTGTAAGATTTAGTGCTGTGAGACTGTAGCACTGCTTTTCTTAGCATCATTTCTCAAGATGTGAAGACCTATAAAAAGTTAATTTGTATAAATATCATTTTCCGATTCTTCCTCTTAAATAGTACAAACATTAAGGCTTGTAAATGTTAACATGATTAATGAACTATTAAAAGGAGGTATACGTGTCACTGCTTCCCTTTTATAGGTTCACAGTTACTCCTAAAAATAAATGTAGACATGGATTACCTAGACACATTACACTTCTCAGAAGCATGGGGAGAATGATAGAGGAAAAATCCACAAATGATAGAGGAAGCTGCATTTTTGCCTGGAGAGGACTCAGCCATCATGTGAGATCAGGAGCATGGGGTTTGTTCTTTCTCCGTGAGTGTCCTCTTAGTGGTTTTTGATCTAAAGGTCGATGAGATGGCTCTGTATTTCCCAGGAGTCTTCCAAACAAAACCATGTAAGAGCTAAGTAACTGCTCACCATCAACTCTATCTCTGTTTCTAGGGTTTATTACTCAGCTTCTTGAAAAGATTCAAGACAGACACCAAGGCAACACAAGGCAGATCCTGGCTTCTTTTAGTCTGTGTCTTCAAAGTCCAAAAAGCAGCTAAAAGAAAATTCATTTATTTACTGAAAGGAAAAGGCTCAGAGGTTTTTCTGAGTTTAGACTAGACATTCTAACAGCGCTCTCATTTTTTTTATAACCCATGTAAACCATAAATGAATTCTTCTAATCCAATATTTTGTGCTAAAATCATTTATCCAGGCTCAGCAGGGACATAAAGCCTTCAGGGCTGGAAAGTTGTTTACTATTAACTTGGGGATGCTGTTATTAAATTTGCCAGAGCTGGCACTTCTTAGTGTTTGTATGCAAACAGACCCCCAGTTACATTTTTCTTTTCTTTTTCCCCTTTGGTCACTTTGCAAGCTCTTTAAGGACACAAGTCTTGGGTGCAAACGTCTGTGCTTCCCACAGAGCAGACCAGTAATAAATATTTTTGAGTAAACAAATTCTTGAGGAAGAAGCATTTACATAATGCACATTATTTGGGGGTAAAAATCGCAAATACTGTCAATGAAGTATGTTCTTGCAAATTCTTCTGGGGCGAAGAAACATACAGGGCTCTGGTGTGCCAAGACACAGTTCCTGAGGACCCCATTTTCATAGATGATAAAATGAATCTATGTCATGTCATGTCCGACTCTCTGTGACCCCATGGATTATACAGTCCATGGGACTCTCCAGGCCGGAATACTGGAGTGGGTTGCTGTTCCCTTCTCCAGGGGATCTTCCCAACCCAGGGATTGAACCCAGGTCTCCCACATTGCAGGCCAATTCTTTACCAACTGAGCCACAAGATCAGCCCATAGATTACAAACTGGCCTTTATTGTTTTAAAAAGTCTTAAATGAGTGAAGTTGCTCAGTTATGTCTGACTCTTTGCAACCCCATGGAGTGTAGCCTGCCAGGTTCCCCCATCCATGGGATTTTCCAGGCAAGAATACTGGAGGGGGTTGCCATTTCCTTCTCCAAAAAATCTTACTAGGCTTAAATAAGAAAAAGTAAAATTTGTCTATCCTTCTTAAAAGAAGCTATTGCTGTCTATGGGGTCGCACAGAGTCGGACACAACTGGAGCCACTTAGCAATAGCAGCAGCAGCAGCAACTCTAATATCAGTGAACTGAAGTTGCTCAACCTATGTGCTCATGTAAGAAAATATTAAAGGAAATACATGTTTTTAAACATCTCTACAGCTTACCTGATAGACCAGATGATCCCTGAAGGTGGAGTGCCCATTGACCCAGTAAGAACAGTATCTCCATGAGTCAACCACGGTTGATACATGAAAACACACACAGACAGGAGATGTTCAAGAGACTAAGGCCTAATGTCATTTATCCCAGAGACTTGATTTGAGTAAGTCAGAACACAAAAGGTGATGGAAACACTGTCAGAAAATCAATGATGCACAGTGTCCACAAGTAGTTGTATTCAGAGGACATGGATGTGAAAAGGAAGAGTCACAAAGTGCAGGCAGGTGACCTCAGCCAGGGTACATAGACAGATTGAAAGAAAGCACAGCTGATTCACTTCAGAGGAGATGAGGGGAGATGGGTAGAGACTTGGAAAATCGGCCTGGCTTAGCAAGTGACACAGCAGTGTGAAGAAGCCTAGATGTATAAATGTTCACCTCTTACTCAAATAAAACAAGCATCCCAGATCTTGAGCATGCTTCTTAAAAATATGGATTTGGACACACCATCCAACTAAGGAAAAGTAAAAGAAGTTACAACAAGCAAATATAAATATATAGGTTGGCCAGAAATTTCATTTGGGTTTTCTATTTGATCTTATGCAAAAACCTGAACAAACCTTTTGGCCAATCCAATATATACATGTATAAAGTCACTTATAGAAAAGCAAGTGGGCTCCCCTGCTCAGACAGTAAAGAATCTCCATGCAATGCAGGAAACTTGGGTTAGATACCTGGATCAGGAAGGTCCCCTGGAGAAGGGAATGGCTACCCACTCCAGTATTCTTAACTGGAGAATTCCATGGACAGTGGAGCCTGGTGGGTTATAGTCCATGGGGTCGCAAAGAGTCAGACACGACTGAGCGACTAACACTTTCACTTTTCATTGAAAAGCAAGTGTCTTTGAGATTAAGTTAGCAAGAGAATGAAAGTGTTGTGGCAGTTGCTTGAGATGGTGCAGTTGTACCTGACAGACAGAATAATATCTCTTGAGACTTTTATGAAAACTTTTATAAAGACATCTTACTTTTTCTATTCAGAGATGTGAAAAAGTATCTGGTAAAAACTACATGGAGTTCCAACTGCGGAATTTCCTCTAGTCACTAAAGCCAGGACCCACTAGTGAGATATTCTTTACCAAACAATCCACATGAAATATGTTCAACTTAACAGTTCAAAGGGAAGGGAAGGGAAGGTACTTTTAACAATCAGAAATATATTTATCAGCAAATTTATAGTGCAACAAATCTCTGATGCTTAGACTCAGAGTCAAAATGTTGATAGGAATGGTGCCACTTTTATATCTAATCAGATGGCAAATCCAGCAATAGATTTAGAATCTTAGGATTTCAAAGTTGAAAGAATCTTCAAAAGCATATCAGACTTTGTCAAAATGTCTTTTGACATTTTGATCTATCCTTGCAAGCTCACTAAAATGTTAGTTGGTCAGTCATATCCAATTCTTTGCAGCCCCGTGGACTATAACCAACCAGGCTTCTCTGTCCATGGGCTTCTCCGGGCAAGAATACCAGAGTGGGTAGCCATTCCCTTCTCCAGGGAATCTGCCCAACCCAGGGATCGAACCCAGGTCTCCCACATTGCAGGTGGATTCTTTACCGCCTGAGTCACCAGGGAAGCCACAAACTCACTAAATCAAGTAGTAAATCATCATCTGTAAAGGAAGGGAAATGACTCCATCTGTGTGAAACTCGGTTTATATGATGGAAACCAAGCAACATAGAAACAGGAACCGCCAACCACAAGTGTGATATCTCTGGAAATGAAACTAATGAGAAGTTGCTTCTTGCAATTGCATTTGTTGAGGTTTTCCTTCTCCTCAGATCCCATCAGACTTTTCAGATTCTTTTGGCTAAGATTTTCTACAACTAATGGTCATCAGGGGGCTCCATATCAAATCAAATTTCTTTTGAGCTATGTGACAGTTTCTCTCAATGAGCTTAGACACCAGGGAGGAAGAGACAGTGAACTGGAAACACTGAAGAAGCCAGGGGCTGCTGCTGCTGCTAAGTCACGTCAGTCGTGTCCGACTCTGTGTGACCCCACAGACAGCAGTCCACCAGGCTCCTCTGTCCCCGGGATTCTCCAGGCAAGAACACTGGAGTGGGCTGCCATTTCCTTCTGCAAGAAGCCACGGGACTAACTGGCAAACCAAAACGCCAGCCAAGAACAACAAAGCATTGAAAACAAATGTGGTGGTAATGTCCCTTCTAGGTAAGTACCCAGAAGAACTGAAAACTGATCCCCACGCAAGCACCATACATGCATATTTGTGCAGCACTTTCCAAAAAAGCCAAAAGGTGAGGACAGCTCATATGTTCGTCAAACGATGAATGCATAAACAAATTGTGGTGTATGGCAGGGATGCACAACCCCCGGGCCATGTACCTATACTGGTCCGTGACTGTTAAGAACCAAGCTGCACTTAAGGAGGCGAGCGGTGGGCAACTAAGCAAAGCTTCTTCTTCTTTTTTTTTTTTTACAGCCGCTCCCCGTCACTCTCCCATCATCCCAATTGGGTGATGGGACCATCAAGTTGCAGGAAAACAGGTTCAGGGCTCCTAATAATTCTGCATTATATTGAGCTGCATAATTATTTCATTATATGTCACAATGCAATCTCTGGTAACTCAGCGATAAAGAATTTGCCTTCACTTCAGGAGACCATCCACAACACAGGAGATATGGGTTCAATCCCTGGGTCGAGAAGATCCCCTGGAGAAGGAAATGGCAACCCACTCCAGTACTCTTGCCTGAACAATTCCATGTACAGGGGAGCCTGTCGGGCTACAGTCCAGGGCGTCACAAAAGAGTTGCACATGACTTAGTAACTAAACAACAACAAGGGAATGGAGGAAAAGTAATGTGGGTATATACCTAAAAATGAGAAGCATGGGAAAAGATGGAATGAACCACAAGCTGCAGGTAACAAAGGCAGAGGCAAGTCAGAGGAATCAGTATCTGTCCACCCCCTGCCTAAGCCCTCCCATGGTTCTCCCTGCTTGACCTCCTGTGTCCGCAATCACCAAGTCCCTCTTTACTGTACAGATGCTCTCACGGGCCTCTCACCTCAGATCTTCCTCCTGGCAGTCCCCTCAGCCCACTCCAGTTCACAAACAGATGCCTTGGGAACCCTCGCTGGTCTCCCCTGGGCAAACGTAGCATCTCTTTCCAAAGTCTGCTCCAAGTTCTGTAGGATCTGAGAAGGAGGCACTATTCTTTTGTAGAAAAGAATGTAAAGTTTAAAACAAAAATCAGAAGTGAAAAGGAAATTTTATTTAGCATGAGAAAAACAATCATAGTAGATTATGTACCTACAAAGTCTGACAAATGCCACAAATATGACACTCTTTTCATAATAGTGATTGCCTCACATACCTCTACACTACTTTCCTCCCCTCTAGTTTTCAGCTGTCTGCTCTGATTTTTGAAAGACAATTTTTAAATTTCACTTTATTGAAGTATAGTTGACTTACAATGTCATGTTAATTTCTGCTGACAGCAAAGTAATACAGTTATACATATATATGAAAAAACATGTCATATTCTTTTCACTATGGTTCATCACAGGATATCGAATATAGTTCCCTGTGCTGTAGAGTAGGACCTTGTTGTTTATCCATCTTATATACTACAGTTTGCATCTGCTAATCCTAAACTCCCAGTCCACGCCTCCACCACCTCCCCCATGCAACCTCAAGCCTGTTCTCTATGAAAAGACATTTTTTTCTATCTTCTATTTTCTATACAGAAAATAGGAAGATCCAATATCTTTTCTCTAACATAGTTGATTGTGTTTGGTTTAAGTTGTAGATTGTTTGCAAACATTTCTTTTGGTCTCAGAGATCTGTGTTGGGAATGTTCTATAAAATCCTAAGATTGAAAAAAAAAAAAAAAAATCCTAAGATTGCTGTCAAGCCTGGGGAAACTTCTCTCAAGTTTTTCTGTAACCAGACCTTCTGCTTACAATATGACAGTCTGATAACCTGAAGAACATTCCACAGACCAGCTTCCAGCTCCGTCCGTTTAAACCACTTTTCTCTCCCATTACTCACACTGTTCTGGTGCCAGGAGCTGGGAGATATGTTTAAATTGTGATATGGGCTCTGATTGTGAAGCTTTACATCACAGAGTGGGTGAGTCATAGCCGTGGGTGATGGAAGTGTTTTTGGAAGCCATTCCCGCATGAAGAGGGCTAAGAATAACCTAACTATAACCACACAAAAACATCTCATGAAACCCAGACAAAAAGTATCCCAAATTCAACTGTCCCTTAGCCAGTTCCAAAAATGCCTTTGGCCGCTTCCATGCCATCTAATAAAACAAGAAATACGACAGAGAGGAGGCCACCGGGGAAGAAAAGTCATTTTAACTGGCCCCTTTAAAGTAGCTTGCATGCTCAATCGCTTCAGTCGTGCCGGAGTCTTTGCAACCCTATGGACTGTAGCCTGCTATGCTCCTCTGTCCATGGGATCGCCAGGCAAGGATACTGGGGTGGGTTGTCATTTCCTCCTCCAAATCTTCCCCACCCAGGAATCGAACACGCGTCTTTTCTGTCTCCTGTATTGGCAGGAGGGTATTTTATCACTAGCGCCACCTGGGAAGCCCCTTAAAATAGCCTACTTCTGCAAATTTTATAAAAATCTATGACCACATGAACACTTTGCTAGGGTCGCATGTAAATGACAGACCCTGAAGCTTGAACTTTCTTAGTTTCAAGATAGCCTGACATCCTATCGTGGTCCAATCACATTAAAATTATAATCACTTATGTGTCTATCTGTTCCCTCACTGAGTGTCAGAGGTATGACTCCTTAGAGCAGGAACCTATCATATTGGTGTCTCCAGTGTCTACTCAGGATTCAGAGCAGCTAACCAATAAATAGAAATTGAATGAACGAATGAATGATTGTGTTCCTTCTAAAAGACCCAGGCGGTGGAAGCCAGGGGTCCGAGGAGCTCCCTGCTGGCCACCAGGGGGTGCTGTTGGGTGGTGCTGGGTGGCAGGTGGATTGGGTGGGGTAGAGGTGGGCAGGAAACAGGATATGGAACTGGCAGTTCTTCTAAAAGATGTTTGAAATCAAATTTGCACAGTTCTGGAGACACAAGAAAGGCAAGAGGGACCTCGTGGCATTAAGACAAGTGAGTCAAGATGTGGACACTGAGAAAGAAACGCCACCTCTGCTTTGGGGGATCGCTGACTGGCAAACGGCCTCCATTTCCAACTTCTCTCTGACCTGAGCCTTTGATGACGGCTCAAGTTGGGAGTGTTCTGGAAGCACCACGCCCAGGTCTGCTCCTTGTATTTATAGAGCTTTTAGCACAAAGGCATGTTCATCAAAGTGTTTTAAGAGCCGGGCACACCCTGTAACACACATGCGCGTGCGCACACACACACACACACACACACACACACACACAGGGCTCCAGACCTCCAGGGGCCAGCGGAAGGCTTTGGAGCATACTCCCCAGCCACTGCAAGAAGCCCAGTCTGAATCTAGCAGGAAGAATGGCACCAGGAGGAGCCAGCAGAGTCTTGGTGAGGGGCCTGACCTGTGATCGTGGAAGAAAACCTGTACGTGACCTCTCTGCCCACGACCCGAGCCCCAGAGCTGGGTCCTTACACACTGTATCTCATGGACTCCCAGCTTTATCCCCATGGGGAAACATAAGAAACTGATGCTGAGGGAAGCAAGACCTCTGGCCTCAGGACAATAAAAGGACAGAGCTGAAGCCAAGGGCCAAAGGTAAGCCCGTGTAATCTCAACAGCTGGGACCTTAGCTACATTCTTCATACATGTTTCAAATCTATCAGATGAGCTGACGTGGATCCGGTTGACTTGATTTTGAGGCCAGCACGAGTGCCTCGGCATAACTCACATGAGACCTGGAGACGAGGGTCATCTGAGCCTACGTTTTAGTTAATACACTTCAAGTCCCCAGGAGCCCCCATCCCGCTGGGGGGCAATTCATCACAGCCTCCCATGGTGTGACAGACTGTGATTATCTTGGCACCACTTGCCCCCAACTTGAAACTCTCCCTCCAACCGAGAAGCCAAGACATATCACTTCCAAAGGGCTGGCCCAACAGAACAGCACTGACCCCTCATTACAAAGGTCTGGAGAATAGAAAGCCTTGGCGGGGAGGGAACCTTGCCATTATACCTCCTGTCACTGTCTCTTTATCTGGAGAACAAGGATA
Organism: Muntiacus reevesi; assembly: GCF_963930625.1. Classification (NCBI taxonomy): domain Eukaryota; kingdom Metazoa; phylum Chordata; class Mammalia; order Artiodactyla; family Cervidae; genus Muntiacus; species Muntiacus reevesi. Next base: position 34,897,771 of record NC_089250.1, read on the forward strand.
CTCCACGGCGGGACCACAGCGAACAGTCTCCAGTACTGTCAGTTCCCAAGAAAAGTCAACTCTCCACGGAGACCTCAGACATTTCCCTCCAACAATCTCTGCTGAAGGTCCTCCCTTTGGAAAGAGGACAGACTTAAGTCTCTGCTCTGCCTCCTATCAGCTGTCTGAGTCTGGGCAAGTTTCCCAACTTCCTCGTCCGTAGAGTGAAGCTGCTACTCCTCACCTTGTAGGTTGTGATGGGAATGTGTGAAACGGAGGACAAAGAATATGGAAATATTAGCTCCATCAGATGATAAAATAAGTCTGATGATAATGTTATGTAACAATTATTTCCACTGCCATTGGCAACACTTTCCTCTCCTGGGCAGGTTCCTAGTCCTGAATCAATTGTTATATCACTATTGAGCATCTAATGTGTACTGGTTCCACCCCAAGAACTTACAGAGCGCCGTCAAAGACATAGGACTGGTTAGGGTTAAGACTGTACCAATCTGTGGAAGGAAGACTTTGAAAATGGAGGAGACTAACTGGGCATCTAACAGTGGTGTTGAACCAGGATAAACGGAGTCAAGTTAGAGAAAAAGGGAGATGTTGGAAATTGTGCAGTGACTTCTGGTCTGATGAGCTCTTTCATGAGAAGATGAGGACTTTGGTTCCTTCAGAGGGAAACATGACAGCAAGTGTTCATAAAGTGTTGATCTCCACTGACTCGTAGAATTTGACACTGTCTATGGTGTCTATACTCCCCTCATAGCTGGTTTCAAGCTACTCGTACAACTGGGAGCAAAGCTGGGGAGAAATGCTGAATGGTCATCATTGTATGGTGTTTCCACTGGACAATCACTGCAGATAACAGCAACCTCAAAAGCATAGATAATAGAGAAAAGGAGCAAAGGCAGGAAGTGATGACTTTCAGATATGTATTATTTTGGTTTCTATAATTTAATAGGAATTTTACATTATCTAATTTTTCCAGCTTTACTGACATAGAACATTGTGTACATTTAAGATGTACAATGTGATAGATTGATACCTGTATGTAACTGCGAAGTGATTCCCACAATAAAGTTAGTTAACACACCTTTCATCTCACATCGCGACCACTTTATTGTTGTTATGATGAGAACCTTTAAGATCTACTCTCTTAGCAACTTTCAGGTAGAGTGGAGAAGGGCATGGCAACCCACTCCAGTATTCTTGCCTGGAGAATCCCATGGAGGGAGGAACTGGGTGGGCTACAGCCCATAGGGTCGCAAAGAGCTGGACACGACTGAAGTGACTGAGCACAGCAGATAGCACATACAATACAACACAGTCAACTATCGTCACCGTGCTGTATGTCTGACCTCAAAACGTGTTCCCCTTGTAACTGGAAGCTTGTATCCTTTGATACTCCCCAGCCTCTGGCAACCACCAATCTACTGTCTGCTTCTGTGAGTTCAAAGTTATAAGTAAGATCATGTATAAGTAAGATCATACAGCATTTGTCATCTCTGTCTGATTTATTCCACTTAGCATAATGCCCTCTGTGTTGTTATAAATGACAGGATTTCCTTTTTATGGCTGAATAATATTCCATTGTGCATATGGATATAGACATTGGTATATTTTCTTTATCCATTCATCCACCAATGCACATTATTTAATTTCGAATCATGGTTGTACTTTAAGAAAATCTTGCCAAGTTCCTGGAAATGTAATGGGCTCTTGTAATTTACACCAAGGCTGTTGCAATAACCCAGGAGAGAGATGCTTATAGCTTGGGACGAGGGTGTTGGCTGGGAAGATGGTCAAGGTCAGATTTTGGATATATTTTGACGATAGACCCAAGGTCTGTTGGGGGACTACATATGGAATGGGAGAGAAAGAGAAATCAGTGGTGACTCAGGGGTGCTTTTGGTCTTGCTGCCCCGTCTGAAGGAAGCCTGGGCTGGTGAACTTCCTTGGTGGTCCAATGGCTAAGATTCTGTGCTCCCAATGCAGGAGGCCCAGGTTTGATCCCTGGTCATGGAACTAAACCCTGCATGTCACAACTAAAGATCCTGCATGCTGCAAAGAACATCTCATGTATCGCAACCGAGACCTGGCCCAGACAAATAATTTTCTTTTTTTAAGAAACCTGGACTGGTGAACCTCACACTTCTCTTTAGATGACGACGAGAGTTGTTCATCTGTGTCACACTCGCTTTCTTCCCAGCTGCAGCCCCAGCCCCACACTGTGTGAGAATCTGAGATCAAAGGCCGTCAGTGACTTTCCTTCATGTAAACCAAAGGCCTTGACAAAATTCCTGCTTGCCACCAAGCCGGGCTTCTGAAACTCCTCTCTTCTGTGGGCAAAATAGTATCAATGTGCTATTTTATTTAAATATACAGGGAGAGAGAGAGAGGGAGAGAGAGAGACTCGGAGAGGGAGAAAGAGAGTGAAAAAGAAGGAGGAGGAACAGGGAACAGGGGAGGCGCTTGGGGGAGGAGCAGTGTGGATAAATGGGCTCCAAGCCACGGATGGGCTCTTTGGTGTTCTGCTCTACATTCTCACCCATATCTTAAAACAAAAATATATTAATATTTATGTAATAAAAATCTAAAGAGAATAAAGGGGAAGAATCATTAATAAAAAAACATACAGACTGGATATTCCCTGGTGGTCCCGTGGTTAAGAATCCATTGGCCAGTGCAGAGGACTCAGCCTTGATCCCTGGTCCAGGAAGATTCTGCATGCCTCTGGGTAATTAAGCCTCTGTGCTGCAATTACTGAGCCCAAGGGCCCCAGAGCGCGTGCTCCACAAGAGAAGCCATAGCAAAGGGAAGCCCATGTAGCACAACTAGAGAATATCCCCCACTCACCACAACTAGAGAAAGTCCCTAAGCAGCAAAGAAGTCAAAAGTTAATTAATTAAAAAAAAAAAAAAAAAAAATATATATATATATATATATATACACATATACTGGCTAAATTCAGCTTAAAACAAGAGACAGAGGGAAACTTCTGGAGAGCTGGCAGCCCTGGGCGGGGAGCGGTCACAGGGCAGGAGCAGTTGGGGTGGATGGTGTTTGCCGGCTGGGGGATGGGGGACCCTGATCTTCACTTTCAAAGTCCATCAGGTTGGATGGGCCTGGCGAGATCCTTGAAGGAGGAAGTCCCCTGTGCAAAGTGAGCATGGAAACAGCCTTTCTGGGCCTCACATGGCCATATTGTGATGGGACCAGTTGGGGGGGACACAAAGACAATATGGAGGTCTTCTGAGAAGGACGAGAGGCTTTATACATGGGAGCTTTTGCTGTGAAACTGACAGGTGGCCCTGAGTGCCTGCCAAGCAACACCGATGTCTTTGCATCTAAAGAAACTGGAAACAACAGTAATACTTTTCCACATAAAGGGTGGGGTGGATTGGAGGACCAGGTTCAACACGGGCCACCAGTGCCTTCAGAGAAGGCTGGAGCCAAGGCGATCCTCAGTCTCCAGACTTCACTGCCGCTGTGTCCCTGACAGACCTTGTCTAAAAGCAGCTTGCCTGTGGGGGAGGCCAGGGGGATGGAAGCCTCAAAGGTAGCATGAGCCCGGACACTGTCAGAGCCTCTTTCTAGAGCCTCCCCTGAGGCGCTCACTGCCCGGAGAGCAGGAGGGCGGGGTGGAGTCTGCTGGCTGGGCCCACCCTCTGCACAAAGCATTTAAACGATCTGGGCAGGACGGTCGGGTCTCTGTGCTGGAGTCAGTGGTGTGTCCTTCAGGCTCCAAGAAGCCACGGGGCCCTCCCTCAGTGGAGACATCGTGTATTGACAACCTCGGAGGGCTCCTGGCTTGATCAATAACAGCGCTTTTCCTCTGCCTCGGGCTAAAAGCTACAGAGACGGCTGGTGCATATGTGATCACTAGAATTTAATTATATATCACATTGATTTTTAATTAGAACTCTGGTGAGGACTTCATCTAGTCAAAAATATTCCAGCTGGTAAATGGGTTTTACCCAGTCCATCAAGTCATTGGAAATGCACTGGCTCCTTCTGACCTTTCACCCTCCAGGGGAGGAGGAAACCCACAGAGGACCCGTCATCATGAAGATGAAGACCTTTTAAACATCCGGCATTTCTCCAAAATTTGTATTCAAGTTCTGTTCTTTAGTATGTGTGACAGACACTGAAAGAAACGGGGAGGGGCTTCTGTGTTGATATTTCTAATTGATTCCAGTTGACACTGGAAAGGGGTCCACTAGCTTTGACTCCTTGTTTAATCTCTTTGAAAGGTAGGTCCAAAGATCTCATCTAGCTTGAAAATCAGATGTGGCACTAATGTTTGTCTCATTCCTGGTGGCTCAGACGGTAAAGCAATGCGGGAGACCAGGGTTCAATTCCTGGGTTGGGAAGATCTCCTGGAAAAGGAAATGGAAACCCACTCCAGTATTCTTGCCTGGAAAATCCCATAGACGGAGGAGCCTGGTAGGCTACAGTCCATGGAGTCACAAAGAGTTGGACACTGAGCAACTTCACCTTCACCTTCACCTTGAGCGAGGGTGCTTCAGAGCTCCCAGCGCCTCTGCACTCAGTCTCCCAAGCCTGCAAGAAGGCAAGTGCTTTGCAAGCTGGAGGTCAACTGTTGACCCAGGGCTGATACTTGGACCTCAGACATGGCTGATTGCTGTGAATGCCCACACAAAGGTATGAGAGATGTCAAGATTTGCCCCTGGGTTTCTCCTCAAGGCTTCTCTGGAAACTGACAGTCCCACAAGTCCCTAGGCACCCAGAGAAGTCTTAGATGGCAGCGCCAGTCAGAACTGCTGACCACATGGTGTGAACAGGATCTCAGCGAGGACCCTTCTGGACAAGATTCAGCCTCCTGGTTACATGGCCCTGCCTGCATCCCAGATACTCTGCTGTGTCTTCCCATGACCTGCATCCTTTATCCATGGGTCATGGTCATTGGTGTTATCCTTTACTGTCAAGAAAACCATGGCTTAGAGGGTCTCTGTGATGCACCCAATTTCACACAGCTGGCAGATTGAGGACTTGAGCTAGAGGCCCAGACTCTCAACCCTTCTGCCCCCCTGCCTGTCTCATCAGCAGGGTGTGCTCCTCCAGGAACATCCCTCCCATCCCACCCCCTGGCTCCACTCTTGCTGAGAATGGCCCTAGGAACCAAAAACAGAGCAGCGTCTGTCTCCTCACTTCCTTTCCACCCAACCACCCTCACGCTCACTCAGTCACATGGCACCCCCCTTCCTCCCGGTGATCTTCACAGACTTGCATGAGGTTGCCCTGTCCCCACCCCTGAGCACCTTCTTGCACCAAACCTTCTGCCCAGAAAGTTTTACTTACTGCCCTCCACTCATTCTTTCAAGCCAACATGTTTATTGAGCTTCTACTATATGCCAGATGCCATGCTACTTGCTGGGGATCTCCAGGTGAACAAACCCTTGTCTTCAGTCCAGTTAGGGAGACAGTCAGGTAAACAGACCATTAGAAAGGATGGGAGAAGAATGAAGATGGAAACGCAAAGCTAGACACTCAAGAATGTGGTGGGGAGCCTCTAAGTCAGTCTTGGGAGGGAGAAAGGGTCATGAACTTTCCTGAAAGATGCACCAATACCACCTCTTGTTGTTTCCACTTGTCATTTACCTGTCCCCATGAGATTCTGTCTCATGGACACAAATTCATCCCATGATCAGCCTAAGCTCCAGAAAGTAAGAAACATCTTGTAACTCTGAATCCTTTGAAGTGCACCGTGTAGTGCTGCATGCCCAGGAGATTAGACAGAGACTTTAACTAAGTGTAATTAACACACTCTGTCCCTGTCAAATCCCAGTCTTAGCGATCCTCCTATAGATTATTACAAAATGTAAGCTTCAATCGGGGTGAGTACTATGATGACTGAACTAGGTTTGTCACTACTTTCAATTAAACTTTTCTCCAGAAAAACGATGAATATGTCAGCTTCCCTGAAACCTGAGGGCCAGGGAAACAGTGGGTCTGATGGTCACCCATCTGAATAATGGCCACCCAGAGTCCACCTCCTGACCCCTGTGACTGTTAGTTAGAGAAGGCAAGGCTGACATGATCAAGTTAGACATCTTAAAATGGAGAGTTTATTCTGGATTATCTGGGTGGGCCCTAAGTATGAGCACAAGTGTTATAAGAGGGGCCCTAGGGAGGCTTCAGATGGAAGAGGAGAAGGTACGTGACTACAAAGACAGAGGTTGCAGTGATGTGACTGCAAGTCGAGAAATGCCAGCAGAACCAGAAGTTGGAGGCGACAGATACAGACTCTCCCAAGACCTTCTGGAGGGAGTACAGCCCTGCCAGAACTTTGATTTGGGCTGATTTAAACTGATCTTAGGGACTTTCCTGGTGGCTCGGATGGTAAAGAGTCTGCCTGCAATGCGGCAGACCCGGGTTCAATCCCTGGGTCAGGAAGATCCCCAGGAGAAGGAAATGGCAACCCTCTCCAGTATGCTTGCCTGGAGAATCCCATGGATGGAGGAGCCTAGCAGGCTATAGTCCACAGGGTCACAAAGAGTTGGACACGACTGAATGACTAACAAACTGATCTTGGACTTCTGGCCTTCAGAGCTGTGAGAGAATACATCTGTGGCTCTGTTAAGCCATCGTGTGTGGTTGTTTATAGCAGTCCTAGGAAACTACCGCAGGTGTCTTAGATACAGAAGCAGCCACAGGGACTTCCCTGATGGTCCAGGGGTTAGGAATCTGCCTGCCAATGCAGGGGACACGGGTTCGATCCCTGGGCCGGGAAGATCCCACATGCCGCTGAGCAACTAAGCCAGCGTGCCACAGCTACTAAGCCCCGTGTGCCTAGAGTCAATGCTCCCCAGCAAGAGAAGCCACCGCCACAAGAAGCCCATGTACCACAACTAGAGAGTAACCCCCACTCATCACAGCTAGAGAAGGCCCACACAAAGCAACGAAGATCCAGCATGGCCAAAAATTAATTAATTAATTACACTCTTTTAAAAAGAAGCAGCAAGAGCAGTGGCAGGAGCTGGTGCTGGAAGGCCCCCAGCAGCTTCCCCTCGGACAAGGGGGACTCCTTCTTAGTCTGGGGTTCTGGCCTCTGGCTCCTGCAAGTCACTGTTTACAGCTTTCTTAGAAGAAACGGCAGGGCTTTGGGTTGTGGTTTCCTCATTGCTTCCTTTCTTCCCCATATATACTGAGGTCTTCAAAATAGCAGAGTTTCTGAACTATGTCATTGTATTTATAGATAGTTAACCTGGTCAGGGGCTTCCCCAGTTGGTGCTAGTGGTAAGGAACCTGCTTGCCAGTGCAGGAGACATAAGAGACATGGGTTCAATCCCTTGAGGGGGAAGATCCCTTGGAGGAGAGCATGACAACCCACTCCAGTATTCTTGCTCATGGAGACACTCATGGACAGAGGAGCCTGGCAGGCTACAGTCCATAGGGTCACACAGAGTCAGACACGACTGAGTGACTTGGCATGCATACACACAACCTAGTCAGAGAAGTATGCATAAATCCCCTTCTCAGGACCAAAGGAGCCCAAAGCTGGCTGAACTGAGCCATGCAACGCGATGTGGGAAACACGACCTCTCAAATTCAGGGTCCCGTGTCCTGCTTCCTCTCCCACCCTCTTCACCTGTCTTACGTGTTGTCTGAGAGGGAGTTCTATGTTTCAGGGTTAGACTGCTTTGTGGTTGTGGTCCTTGGCTGACTGCTACAGGCTAAACAGTAGAAGGAGATGGAAAAAGAAGGCAATACTGATACACACTGCGCAGGGCTGTGCACGTCAGTGCAATGATCAGTACGGAGCAGGATCTATGGACTCTCGCGCACTGCAAACAAAGGTACTCTCTGCACAGTTTATCCCCAAGCCAAGTCCCTCGTTTCTGGGGGAGGTGATTTGATGCCCCTTCTTGTGCTGCTGAAAAAGCATTTTAAACAAATGAGCCAAAAATTTAAATAGAACACATTACTCCTGTCGGGAACATGGGACTGTTGGGGTAGGTAGCTCAGCCAGGTTCTTAATGAGACAAAACACCCTTAAGTGTAATAAAAACAAGGAATAAGAGAGCAGTGAATTTGGTTAATCCCGTTGATTTCCTAATGCTTCGCCCTCATTCCCGAAATCTATGCTTAAAAATGAGATGGAAGTCTGCGAATGTTTTTCAAAGTCCTCATTCAGGTGGGTCTCTAGTGAATTCTTCTGCATCCCTACACCCACCACTATAAAACGTGAACAGGAGTGAATGTGGCTCGTGGGGAAACTTTCCAGGCGCATATTTAATAAATGAAGGTATTATGCTGCGGGAGGCGGGGGTTCAGAGGCCCTGGAGGGGGAAGGGTGTTGGGTCAAACCCTACGGCTGCTGATCTCTCATGCCCCCTTCTCCGAGGCAACCCCACCCAGACCCCGGAGAGAGGTTAACGAGCGGGAAGAAGCGGTGCCTTGGTTATTCAGCTGTGTCCTGGACCAGCAGCACAAAGCTATCAGTTTGCACCGACCCTGGTGTTTTCGAAAACATTAAAAATATGCATCTAGGAAGTTCAAATCTGGTTTTACAGTGAAGTGAGGGAAATTCCATTTAGGTGAAAAATACTATAAACCTCAGGTCAGGAGCTTTTGGTATGCACATAATTGTCAAGCTGCATGCTGCAACTCTAGTCAATTTTTGTAACTTTTTTCCTCCAAGAAATTTTGATCTTCTGTGTGCCTACTTTTCACACCAAACACTCTTAAATTTCTTCTGCTTTCCTATATTGGAAATAGCATCATCACCGGAGTGTTTGAAACTCAATTTCAGTATCTAGCTCCTTCTCTGACTGTTGGTATCCCTTTTAGAAATTGTTTCTTTCTGGAAACTTCTACTTCTTTCCATGAGGGCAAAGGAATTGAAACTCCTTCATTTCAAGATCAAAGAAATTTTACAAAGATATGTAGAGTTATGTACAGAAAACACTAAATAGTCTTAAACAATTATTACTCCATATATTTCAAGGCACTATTTTTCTCCAAGGTTTAGAAATGTTTAGCTTACTTTCACTTAACAAACTTTTATAGTTAAGATAAAAGTAGGAAAGTACCAACACACCAAAAGAAATGGTATATTCCTGGATGTTTATCCTAAATATTCCAGGGTGGGAATCTGGAAACCAAAGAGCATCCAAGTAGATTTTCACAGTGTAGAAGCTCTGTGAGAGGAGAACTCTATGAGAGGTTAGCAGAGGTTTAACCACCCCTGTTAGTGACCAATGTGTATTAGTGTTAAATCCCAGCGACTAGAGATGTAGGTGACTGTAAGTGTCAGCAAAGACTCCTTCTTTCTTCTCTAGGTCAAATTTTAATTCTTTTAAAGTGACTGTTCAACAGCCCATTAATTCTCTACCTTGAAAGTTTGTAAGGAGAAAGATTTAGACCTTCCCCACACTGATGTCACCCTCTGCTTATGAGTTTTCTTTTTTCAAGTGGCTAAGCTGATCTCTAGCTCAAACTCATCTCTTTGCAAGGAGACCGATAGAGAGTTTTACCTATTTAGCTCATTACTTTGGGGCTTCCCAGGTGGTGGTTACCAGGTGGCGCTAGTGATAAAGAACCCGCCTGCCAATGCAGGAGACTTAGACGCTGGGTTCAATCCCTGGGTTGGGAAGATCCTCTGGAGGAGGGCAAGGCAACCCAATCCAGGATTCTTGCCTGGAGAATCCCTTGGACAGAGGAGCCTGGAGAGATACAGTGCATAGGGCCACAAAGTGACTGAGTGACTTCGCACACACAGGAGATGGTGCAGTGGTAAAGAATCCGCCTGCCAATGCAGGAGATGAAAGAGACACGGGTTCAATTCCTGGGTCAGGAAGATGCCCTGGAGGAGGAAACGGCAGCTCACTCCAGTATTCGTGCCTGGAAAATTCCATGGACAGAGAAGCCTGGTGGGCTACAATCCTTGGGACCCCAGAGAGTCACTGCAACTGAGTGACGAAGCAGCTGCAAGCAGCAGCACATGGTGGGGCCGGCGGGGAGCAGCGGGGTGCCGGGGGGGGCAGCGGGTGGGGGTCGGTGTTATGAGCCCTCCCATGACTCTGCTAGGATACACAGGGTTAAAGTTTGCCAATTATAACTCCAACGTATCATTTGAAGCAAGTTTGACGGACTGGTGCCTCATTTATAACAATGCTAAGCAATAAATAATTTTAATTTTGAAAAACCTTGTTTTCCCAAGAACTTTAAGAACATTACATGTACTGTTCTGTTGGTTTGTAATTTTTGAAAAGGTACACGTAGATTGTGTTGTGATTTCCTTCTGCATAACTGACATGAATCACATATTACTAATTTCATTAGCTTTCCAAAAATGAGGACAAATCATGCATTGTATAGTAAGTATTAAAGTCTTTAGGTCTATACAGGGAATCTGGCCAAGGATTTTTTTTTTTTTCAGAAGAGCTGCTTTAAATCACAAGTTCTAGCTAAGAAACTTCTTGGCATCATTAGCACATTAATTAATAACCAGGAAGACATAGGAAGATTTATAGATGATATTTGCTCTTAAGTGTAATATAATGCCTTGTCTTCATAACCAAAACTTTTCAAACATAAGTATTGAAAGTAGGAAGAAAACCTGATTCCTCTCCCCATTAAAAAAAAAAAATAAGGTTTACTTCTCTTTTGGTTAACTATTTATATTACTGACTTCCAGCCTTGATAACAATATAAAAAGAATTTTGAGATGATGACAAAATGTTTCATAAACTGTCTTTTAATGAATTTCACATACATGAGTCCTATGTTTGTAAATGTGATCAGTTCTCAGATACAAACAAAACCTGCCATCATAATTGCCATCAGACAGCAGAAGAATTTCAAATAACTGGGATGTTTTGCTAGACCTTACTTTGATCAGAGAGAAGCAAATCATAAGAAAACAGTTTACTTTGAGATCTTTAAAGAAATCCTATAAAATATGTCCACTTAGTACATATTCATTTCATCTGTACTTCCTACATCTCTAGACTTAACAGAACAAGAAAGAATCACCTAAGTCTTGTAGCTGCCTGAGTCATAATCATAGATTCAAAAATGTTTACTCATAGTGTCTTTTTCTGTCTGGCTTTTGGTGTGATTATTACAGTTCCTATAACTTTATTATTTCAACAAATGGTTAAGTGTAATTTGTTTGTATACTTTGTCAGAGTTTTCATTTAAATAAATTGACAACTTATAAAACAATCCCCTTTTCAGATCATGTAACCTGATATTTAGTTTGGAAAGTATGATCATTGTAACAATATTAGATGTACTAATTTAGGAAAGGATAAAATTTTCTATAATCCAAAAAAGTATACACAAGATTGTGGATCAAGTATATAGTAAACTCCCTCCCTTCTGTTCCTAATGTATAGAAATGCCTCCTCTACCAAAGGTATTGATGTTTTAGAAAAATATTAAATTATTTCAAAAAAGAGAAAAAAGAAACACTTGTACCAAAAGCAAAAAAAAAGCAAGAGATAATCATTGCTTTGTAGGAAAAATACAGATGCATTAATTCATGAACACATCTAAAATAAAATTCAGTGAGTTAGAATTCAGAACTAAGAAAATGTCCCAGAACACAGGTCAGGGAAATAAAGGCATGGAATGATGAAGAAACTATGTAAAACACATGGAGAATAGGATGAGAATTTACTTAATAGTTTTCCAAAAAGAAAAGAAAGTATCAAAAGAATAAGGGAGAGAAAATATACAAGTTTTAAAACTGAGAAATTTCTGGGAAAAAGAAAGATGTGAGTCAGAACAAAAATACACACTAGGAGTTAATAAACTTAAAATAACTATCTACACATATTAAAACTATAGAAATTTGAGCAGAAAGAGAAAACACTAGAAGCTATGAGATAAAAAACATTTGCTCACAAAAGAACTACCAATAGCAGACTTCTCATGAGCAATAAAAAATCCAGAAGCTTTTATTAGTAAGACATTAATAATATCATAAAAGAACTGAAGTAAAATTACTCATTGTAAAGCAACAATACCCCAATAAAAAAAAGAGCAAATTAAAAAAATTACTATTAACTTGAAATTCGTTGCCCACTCTAACTATCCTTTAAGAACGAGGACAATATGAAAGCATTTTCGTAGACATAAGAACATAAAAAATACTCTCTCTCAAATGTTTTCTGAAAAAACCAGTAAGGCATATAACTTCACAAGAAAACTAAATCCATAATGAAGGAATACATTGCAAAGGGTAATCATGAGACAGTCTAATTAAATACCTTTTGATAAATAAATACGAGAGAAGTTACAGAAAGACAGAAGGGAAAAAGAGAAAAAGAGGAAAGGAGAGAAACGGGGATATGCTTAAAATAAACTTGAACTAAGATGTGGGTGATAACAGTGTTGAGAGAAGGAGAAAGTCTGAAAGTAGCACTGCCCTATTAGGGAGGATTTAGACATTGATAAGCTTTAGGTTTGGGGAGAAAATATACATATAGTTATGTACACATGTATAAGTGCTGTGCTGTGCTAAGTCATGTCCGACTCTGTGCAGCCCTATGGACTGTAGCCCACCAGGCTCCTCTGTCCACGGAATTCTTCAGGCAAGAACACTGGAGTGAGTTGCCATGCGCTCCTCCAAGGGATCTTCCCAACCCAGGGATCAAACCCACGTCTCTTACATCTCCCGCATTGGCAGGTGGGTTCTTTACCACTAGCGCCACCTGGGAAGCCCATACATATATATACATATAGGCATATTAAAACTGTATTGTCACTGAAAGAGTACAATACATAAATTTCTCATTGGTAGAAGGAAATAAAAGAAGTGAATGTGCAGCATGGATACACAACATCTTATGAAGAGGGTGGCCCCTTGGGGAGGAGCTAGAGGATTTTAATCTTATCGTGAATGCATTGCTTCCTTAAAAATCATTGCAAGCAAATAAGACAAATTTTGGAAAGCTAATATTTCTAAATGGTAGACACAAAGGTTTTGTTACATTATCCTTCATATTTTCCCATAGTTTCAATTTTTTCAAAATGAAAGACATGAAAACTTGTGTGCTTATCTTAAGTTATTATCGAAGTGTAGGTAAAATTTGAATGAATTCCAAAGCCATTCAAGCTCAAGTCCTTGAAGTCCAACAGATCAAATCAGCCCACTTCCAGGCCAGACTGAGCGGGACTGTAACACACACCCTGTTTGTTCTGTGCAGGTGAGAGAAAGCTTTCATGGGCGAGAACTCCAGTGAACATCAGGCCTCACTGCCTTTTCAGTACCAGAGGATTCTGGAGCCCTGTTATCTCGTGCTATGCCTTGGGTTGAATTACTTGTCTCTGGCCTCAGTGTGCAAGGAGTGGAACAAAGATGTCACTATAGAAACTACCATCACCAGGGGTTAGCAGGGGGTTACCCAATTAGAGAACCCTTAAGAAACCACAGAAGTGAAAATAACTTTTCCATTATAATAAGAACCCTTCCTACAGGAGGCAGAACAACCACTTCTCATGTTAGTTTTCTCTTATGGTCAGTGAATCGCAAAGCACAGTGAGAAACTCAGGAAGACAGGCACTGATGGTGGGATGTTCGTGGGATTTCTTGCTCGCAGGATCAGCTGTGTGACAACCATTGCCTGTGCATAAGGAGAAAGTCCTTCTCACTGAAAAGGAGACACAGAAGGCAGGTCAGTGAATGGACTGTATTTGCATTTCCTTCAACAAACACTGGACTTCCCTGGTAGCTCAGCTAGTAAAGAATACACCTGCAATGCAGGAAATCCCAGTTTGGTTGCTAAGATCCTCCTAAGCTACCCACTCGAGTATTCTTGGGCTTCCCTGGTGGCTCAGATGGTAAAGAATCCACCTGCAATGCAGGAGACCTGGGCTCTATCCCTGGGTTGGGAAGATCTCCTGGAGGAGGGCATGGCAACCCACTCTAGTATTCTTGCCTGGAGAATTTCATGAACAGAAGAGCCTGGAGGGCTACAGTCCATGGGGTCACAAAGAGTAGGACACAACAAAGTGACTAGGTGCAGCACAGCAACGGGCGTTTCCATGAGAAACTTTCTCCAATGAGCTTCATGCTCTAAGAACATACTCTCAGAATATAGCAAGATGGTGATTATTGACCAAAGGAAGTCCTAGAATATCCAACTCATTCTTCCATGGGGGATCCACACCTTCTCTGAAGGCTTCCTCTGTGCTGCGGAGTTGGCAGTGGCTCAGAGCAGGTACTAAGTCAGCATATCGATGCCATAATCCCTATTCAAAGTGATAAAAGCCCAGCCCAGGCTTTTGGGACAGAGAATAGGCTGCAAATCCAAGAGAGATTTCGGAGCTGCAATACTAGGAAGGGTGGCTGGCGGGGCATGCAGAGTTGAGATTACAGAAAGACTCTGGAAGTAACTCCAAAATTTCTTGAAACCCTATTAGCATACACAGGAAGTAAGAAACAGAAAAGGTAAATGGGGTGAGGGTGGGCATGGCCAGGAGGATAATTAGATGTCATTCCATACATGTTGTAAATTCTAGCAGGGGACTGTGTGTGAAAGTTGCTCAGTCGTGTCTGACTCTTTGCAACCCCATGGACTATATAGTCCATGGGATTCTCCAGGCCAGAATACTGGATTGGGTAGCCTTTCTGGAAATATGCAAATGGAAGTCCAGGAAAAGCTCAGGAGAAGGGGGTTTAGAAATCAACTGTGTGCATGGGCAACCAATGCACAGAGTGGGTGGAGCTGGGCAAGGAAGGTGTGCCATGTGATAAAAGGCTGAGACCCCACCAAGTGTGCTTCTCATGGCCGTGGTGGCTGTCTCTCATGGGCGAGATGGGGGAGCAGGTGAGACTCTGGCCCCCACTTTAAGTATTGCAGATCAGTACCTGCTAGCACAAAGGAAGCCTTCCGCACCAGATTTCACTGAGAGGCTCCTATGTGTCAAAGAAATCTCCTGAAAACCATGACTCTGGGCCACAAATGGACCAAGGCTCAAGAAACTGCTTCAGTGAAACAGACTGGAGCACACCTGCTCCTCCACTGTCTGGGCATGGACTGGAGTCCTACCCACAGGACGGCAGGGAGGGGACATTGTCACAGGTTGGCTGGAAGCTTCTGCCGCTATGGGAAGGAAGAAGAGGCTTAGAGGAAGTCAGAGCCCTGGCCAGGAAGATCTCAGGGCGGGGAGAGAGAGGGCAAGGACAGAGTCAAAACCAGGGGCCACGTCGACATCAGGAGAATCAAGGACAGCCAGGTAAAGACAGAGGGCAGGCTTGAGGCTGAGTAGGGGTGGGGGTGCTGGGAGGCAGGTATTGCAGCTGTGAGCAGCTTGCCAGGTGGGTGGCTCATCATCTGAGTTGCATCATTAAAGGGGCTCCAAGAAGATCACAGGAGACAAAGCGAAACTGTCTCTAACCACCGTGAAATGAGAGCACTGATATCTCGGGGCCAGAGAACCCATTCTTACATGCTGACTTTACCTTTAAAGGGTTTCCCTGGTGGTTCAAACGGTAAAGAATCTGCCTGCAATACAAGAGACCTGGGTTCCATCTCTGGGTCGGGAAGATCCCCAGGAGAAGGAAATAGCAACCCACACCAGTATTCTTGCCTGGAAAATTCCATGGACAGAGGAGCCTGGTGGACTATAGTCCATGGGATCACAAACAGTTGGACATGACTGAGCGACTAACTTTCATGTTTATGTTTACAATTAAAATGACAGGTAACAAATGCTCTCCTGGAAGCAGATGGGAAAACTAGAGGGAGTTCAGATCATGCCTTGGAAGGAAACTATAGAACTCGTGGGATCATCTTTGATCAGAGAAAATTCCTGAGCACCAAGAGTTTGAAGGCAGAAGGGTGGGGACCACTGAGAATTCAGAAGACAGAGGCTTCTGCTTCGGCGTGTCCTGAGCCGCCCACAGCAAGACACCACTGTTGGATCACAGACCCTCTCCTAATGCAGGTTCCAGAGTCTGGAGTGAAATCTCCTCCATCTTCAAACCCCTTAACTTCTTCCCTTCCTGTTTCTGGAATCTCTGAGGTTAGCCACATGATTTCAGCCACTTTGGTGTAATGACCCATGCAAGCCTCTATTGTCCTCCACCCCTGCTCCCCATGTCCAGCTCAGGCTCCCAGCGAGACCAAGGCCACGGCTCTCTCTGCTTTGGGCTTTAAAATCTCTTTTTTAAAAATCCTCCTCCTCTCGGGATGATTTATAGCTCCCACTCTTTTTCTTTAACAGACCCCTTTTATTAATATCCCTGTAAGCTAGGTCATGTCATTTTAAAATCCTTCTTCCCGAAAAATGGAAGGGGAAATAAACCTGGGTTACAGTGACTCCCTCGTCATAAAAACCACCAGACCATTCAGCATTTCAAAGCTTCTAGAAAGAAATCCTAGGGCAGCCTTACTTAGCATCCCATGCCAGCGCTTGACAACATTCCTCCTGAACTCTCTTTCCATTAGGTCTACATTTCAACTCCTCTGATATTGTCTGGATACAATTCTTGTACCGCCCCCTCCCCAAAATCATTACCTCTTTGGTTTAATGTTTAAAGGCTTTGTCTCCATGCTTTGTATTAAAGACGCAATATAAAAATTAATTGCCTCATATCATGGGAAGCCAACTATTTAAAGTGTTGTCAACCCGTTTTATTACCATGAATGTGATAATAAAGTCTAAGATGAGTCACGTAAAGCAAAATCACAAACATGCAAAGATGAAAGTCAGCAGCACTTACAACCAAGCCTTGTAATGAAGGGATGGGGCGGATGACGACATTCAAAAAACCCCACTGCATTTTAGCCAGATGCAATTTGCAATAATGATAGGTCTACCTAAAGCCAACCAAGTTCTCTTTTCATTTCAGCTCGTGGGATGAAGACCCTAAGACACATGTATCTTTGGGTTCTGGAAATATTGGAAAAGTTAGAAAGAATATTTAAAAGTAGCCCCTGAGCTCCTGTGATGTCTCTCTCTCCAACCCCTGACAATGAGAGTGACACTTGCCAGATCCTTTTCCTAGTCATCAGAGAGGAACATTTTGCTAATGAGACTGTAATGATCCCTGACTCCCCAAGGACACACACACTTCACGACTGTGGGAAAGGATACCAGCATCAGAGTAAAAAATCCAGGTCTTAGTCCTGCCTCGGTTATAAGGAGACCTTGGTCCAATCATATAAGCTTGCCTGTGCCTCATTGCTCTCATCTGACAAAAGATAATCTTAAAAAAAGAAAAAAGAAGTAACCACTGTCCCATCTATCTCATGGATTTACAGTGAGCGTGCCAGGAAAAGTAGAAGGAATCCTAGTTGGTTCTTACTCTTTATTATTTATGGCTTTCTGGCCTTCTTCACCTGGACAGACTACCTGAAGTTTCCTCACCTCCTCCTCTGAAAGGGCAGTGCTATAAATTTTCACGTATATGAAAACAATCTGGCCTGACGTGACTGAACAGGATTTAGACGTTGAACTGATTTAGGATCCAGAGTCCTCGTGCTCTGAACCTGGTAATTACAATGCACTATAAACCATGGGGTAGCGTGTTTGCCATGAGCACTCTAGTAAATGGCATAGAATTATAGGCCTGGAAGAGGCCCTGGAGATCATCTTGCCCAACCCTTTCATTTTACAGACAAAGAAACTGAGGCCCAGGAAGGTTAAGAGGCTTGCCTGCGGTGTAGACAAGCAGCTGGTAATGACACTGGATTAGAATCCAGATTCCTGATTTCCTTGTTTTGTGGTCTCTCTTGTTGTAAAACCACCCACTGACCTTACAGAATTCAGGTGAACAGATGTGTTAAGGTACCTACTCCCAGGGCAAGTCCTCTCATAGGCAGGGCCTGCTTTCATTGTCTGACACACATTTGTCACTTAAGAGTAGCAGAAATTCCTGTTTTCTTATCAGCTTTCATTATATATTTGGAGATGTTTTTCCTGGAAATGTCTCCCTCATTGGTTGAGTTGCCAATGTCTCCCCAGTGGTATTATCTGTTCCTTAGGGGCAGACACAGTGGTGTATTGATGAAGGCCACAGGACTGAACCTAGAAGATCCTGGTTTCGAGTTTAGGTTCCAGTCCCTTGGCGGGATTGGTTCCTTCCCCTTGGGATCTTGGGAAAGCCTGATCTCTTTCTGAGCAATTTTCCTTGTCCGGAAGATGACATAATATCTCTGAAAACACTTTGTAAACTGCTAAATGTAGCATAAATATTGGTGCTTATTGCCTTAAAAGCCCAACAAAACCCAGCGTGTGGCCAGCTGCACAAGTCACTCTTGTTAAATAATTCTGGTCCATTTGGTAAGCATCATGAGAAACCCAGGCTTACTTCTCCCTCGGTACCCACATAAGAGTTTTTTCTCCTTTCTCACATTCTGGGAGTCTCTCCTTTGCTTCCAGCCACTTGCCCTATCTCCATTACTGATAGAAAAAAACAGGTTTTTTCCTGTGCACTGCAAGACCTGGCTCCATATCTTTAGTAATCAAGACTCACCAGTAGTTCAAGGCTCGCTGGGGGAGATGGGCACCCCTCCTGTACATCTGGAGCCAGACACTGAGGGAAGGGGCACCATATTGAACTGGGCTTTACTCTATGGCTTGCAAGTGACAGAAACCTTATTCAAAGCCTCTTGAGCAAAAAAAAAAAAAAAAAAAGGTACTAGGATGGCCCAGGGCTTCCCTGGTGGCTCAGATGGTAAAGAATCTGCCTGCAATGCAGGAAACCGGGGTTCGATTCCTGGGTCAGGAAGAACTCCTGGAGAAGGAAATGGCAACCCACCCTAGTATTACTGCCTGAAGAATTCCATGGACAGAGGAGCCTGGTAGGCTACAGTCCCTGAGGTTACAAAGAGCTGGACATGCCTGAGTGACTAACACACACACACAGGACGGTCCACGGAACTGAAGGTAAGGCTGAGGATAACCAGGTGTCTGCAGGAAACTCAGGATGGGAGCTAGGGTGTCTCCCCTTCCAGGCTCACCTTCTTCTTCAGTTGACTTGGCCTAATTCTGTCCCACAGCAGGCAGGCCCCCCGTGACACAGGAGATGGCCACGCCACATCACTTTATGATTAAGAAGCCAGTTCTGGTTTGGGAGATCCTAGAGAAGGCCTTTGAGTAGCCTGGCTGAGGTCTGGTGAGGATGTGAGCTCAGATTCTGTGACACAAACCCAAGAACACTGCTCACGTGTAAACTTTCAACCCCCAAGCAAAATAACAGGTTCAAAAGAAAAATGAGTGTTTTCCCAGAAGTGCACAGGGTCTGTGAGTAGTCAGAAGCAGTTAATGTGGACTTCAGTTTTAATGGGCTCATTTTTCTCTTCTAAAAACACAACTGTT
Organism: Muntiacus reevesi; assembly: GCF_963930625.1. Lineage (NCBI taxonomy): Eukaryota > Metazoa > Chordata > Mammalia > Artiodactyla > Cervidae > Muntiacus > Muntiacus reevesi. Next base: position 34,917,061 of record NC_089250.1, read on the forward strand.
TACTAAAACAGATATATGTAACCTCTGAATATCATTTTTTCACTGTCATATCTTTTGCCTTTTCATACAGAAGCATCTACTTCTGCTTCATTGACTACACTAAATCCTTTGACTACGTGGATCACAACAAACTGTGGGAAATTCTTAACAGACCACCCCATCTACTCCTTGACCTGTATGCAGGTCGAGAAGCAACAGTTAGAACCAGACATGGAACAACGGACTGGTTCCAAATTGGGAAAGGGGTATGTCTAGGCTGTATCTTGTCATCCTGCTTATTTAACTTATATGCAGAGAACATCATGTGAAATGCCAGGCTGGATGAAGCACAAGCTAGAATCAAGACTTCAGGGAGAAATTTAAATAATCTATATATGCAGATGATACCACCCTTATGGCAGAAAGCAAAGAGGAACTGAAGAGCCTCTTGATGAAAGTGAAAGAGGAGAGTAAAAAAGCTGGCTTAAAACTCAACATTCAAAAAACTAAGATCAGGGCATCCAGTCCCATCACTCCATGGCAAATAGATATGGAAACAGTGACAGACTATTTTCTTGGGCTCCAAAATCACTGCAGATGGTGACTACAGCCATGAAATTTAAAGATGCTCCTTGGAAGAAAAGTTATGACCAACCTAGACAGCACATTAAAAAGCAGAGACATTACTTTGCCAACAAAGGTCCGTGTAGTCAAAGCTATGCCTTTTCTAGTAGTCATGTGTGGATGTGAGTTGGACTATAAAGAAAGCTGAGCACTGAAGAATTGATGCTTTTGAACTAGTGTTGGAGAAGACTCTTGAGAGTCCCTTGGACTGCAAGGAGATCAAACCAGTACATCCTAAAGGAAATCAGTCCTGAATATTCATTGAAAGGACTGATGTTGAAGCTGAAACTCCAATACTTTGGCCACCTGATGCAAAGAACTGACTCATTAGAAAAGACCCTGATGCTGGGAAAGACTGAAGTCAGGAGAAGGGGACGACAGAGAATGAAATGGTTGGATGGCATCCCCAACTCAGTGAATATGAGTTTGAGCAAGCTCCAGGGGTTGGTGATGGACAGGGAAGCCTGGTATGCTGCCGTCCATGGGGTCACAGACAGTTGGACACTACTAAGCAACTGAACTGACTGAACAGAATATCATTACCTTCCAATCTGTGGATTGAAAATGCAACTCAAAAATGAATAAAAGCAGCGTCTTACAAGCAGATACTTTCGGAATTAACTTTCTATCATATCAGTAACTCCTAGCAATCCAACAGCCAGGCTGTCCAAAAATATTGGTGTAAACGGTTAGAACCTGTGCATTATTACTCCTTCTTCCCTGTCTTCCTGGTACTGACCGCTCCTCCCACAGCCTGTGAATCAAACACGTTTGAAGATTTAGTCATTGTTTTAAGGCTGCTCACAAAATACAACTCAAATCCTAGCAGGCAGTTTCCTTACACTAATGAACAAGGACTTTCCTCCCAGAGCACAGGCCCGCAAGTCTCTACATGCAGAGTTGCCTGGACAATGTGCTCCAGTATGGATATCTGCACCCAGGGCTCCCAAGCTTGTCTGCACAGTGGAATCACCTGGGGAGCTTTTCAAGGACCTGGGTCACGCCCCAGAGCCACAAAATTCCATTCTTTGAGGGCAGCACACAGGCCCCAGGAGTTTTTGAAGTTTTCCAGGTGCTTCCAATATTTGGAAGAGTTTTGGACCCACTGCCCTATCCCAGGTTTCTCAGTTCAGGCTGCACAGTTGAGTCACCTGGACAGCTTAACAAACTGAAAATGCCTGGGCCCCAACCAGTTATGTTACAAACTGGAAAATGGAGGATGAGATAATTGGACATGAGTATAAGTGTTTTTTTAATTGCTGTTTCTTTCAAAAAAACAGTGCTTGGTGTTGGTGGGTTTTTTTTTAACTCAAGTATAATTGATTTGCAATGCTGTGTTAATTCTGTTGTATAGTAAAGTGATTCAGTTATACATACATACATACATATATGAAAGTGGAAAAAGAAATGAAAGTGTTAGTCGCTCAGTCAAGTCCAACTCTTTGTGAGCCCATGAACTGTAGACCACAAGACTCCTCTGTCCATGGAATTCTCTAGACAAGAATACTGGAGTGGGTAGCCATTCCCTTCTCCAGGGGATCTTTCCAACCTAGAGGTCAAACCCAGGTCTCCTACATTGCAGGCAAATTCTTTACTGTCTGAGCCACCAGCAAAGAATCAGTTCAGTCAGTTCAGTTCAGTTGCTCAGTCGTGTCTGACTCTTTGCAACCCCATGGACTGCAGCACGCCAGGCCTCCCTGTCCATCACCAACTTCCGGAGCTTGCTCAAACTCATGTCCATTGAGTCAGTGATGCCATCCAACCATCTTTTCCTCTGTCATTCCCCTCTCCTCCGGCCTTCAATCTTTCCCAGCATCAGGGTACATACTAGGAGTAGAAAATAGCAACCTACTCCAACATCATATTCTGCCACGATGCTCTGTGTTAGCTCTAATATCTGTCCTTTAATTTTCTTAGATATCGAAGTAGATTATTTTATCTGCACATAATGGCATGGCATTCACTCTTTAAAATTCTTACATCTACTTCATGTGTGTATTTTTCAATATTCTTGGTAATTTCAAAAAACATCTTGTTTTTTAAAAATCTATCTAGAATATAATAAAATTATATTTTTTATTTCACTTATTTTTTTCTTTATTAATCATTAACTTCTTATTTGCTTTTAATTTTAATTTTCCTAACTTTCTGGTTGGAAAAGCTTAGTTCACTCATTTTTCATTCTCCTTATCTTTAAAAAAAAAGGCATAAGGTTGTGAATTTTTAGAACTTCTTGGACTGAATCACGGAAATTTTGATATGTAATCTTAATATTAATATCAAAATATTTTATAATTTTCACATGTTTCCTACTTTGTCCAAGAGTAATTACAAGTCGTTTGTCTCATTTTTAACTATACAATTTTTGTGGTATCTTTCTATTTTTAATTTGCAATTATATTTCACTGTATCTATTATAAATGGCAAACAGAACACACAACTTTTGGGATTTGATGAACACATTTGATTAACACATAATTAACGGGAGGTGGTGATGGACAGGGAGGCCTGGCACGCTGCGATTCATCGGGTCGCAAAGAGTCAGACACAACTGAATGACTGAACTGAACTGAACTGAACGTTTATACATGTTCCATGTATGTTTATAAAGATCATATAATCATCTACACTGGAAGCAATCCTTTTTATTTTGCTAGTCAGCTCCTCTTTGTTTTCTTGCATAATTTTTTTGTCTACAGTAACTGCTAATTTCTGGAAAAGGTTGTTAAAGTCTCCCACTATAACTGCAGCTTTCTTAATTCCTCTTTGCTTTTCTATCAGCTTTTTATCTATACATTTTGAATTTATGCTCTTCAATACATAATGACTTACAATTAATTTTTAGTACAATTGTCTCAGCACCATTTGTTGAAAAGACTATTGTTTCCTCCACTAAATTGTCTTAGCACCCTCATCTAAAGCCAACTAACCATAAATCTATAAGTTTATTTCTGGACTCTCAATTCTATTCCACTAATCTATTCCATTATCTATCCTTTCACCATTATTACACTGTCATATCCCTATGGGTTTGTAGTATGCTTTGAAATTGGGAAACATGAGTTCTCCAATTTTGTTCTTCTTTTTCAAGATTGTTTTGCTATTTTGGACTCCTTGCATTTTCATACAAATTTTAGATCAAATTGGTTAGATACTGACCAAAAGGGAAAAAAAAGGTAGTTGTGACTTTGCTTTGGATCTATAGGTCAATCTCAGTACTGCTATCATTTTGAGTTATCTAATCCATGAATATGGGATGTCTCCATTTCTTTAGGTTTTTCTTAATTTATTTCAATATTTGTAGATTTCAGTGTCTTATACTTATTTCATTAAATTCATTCTTGAGTATTTTATTCTTCTTGATGTTATTGTAAATGAAATTGTTTTCTTAATTTCTTTTTCTTATCACTAATGGTTAGTGTAGAAAATACAGCTGATTTTTGTATTTTAATCTTATTTTCTGCTACCTTGCTGACCTCACTTATTTGTGCTAATAGTTTGGATAGCTTTACTTCTTCCCTTCTGATCTGGGTGCCTAATATTTCTTTTTCTTGTCTAATTTCCCTAGCTAGAAACTTTAGCATAATGTTCAATAGAGGTGGTGAAAGCAGACACCTTTTTCTTATTTCTTACCTTGAGATCATTCGGTTTTTCACCATCAAATGTGATTTTGCCAATTTTCTTTGTGTAGATGCCCTTAGTCAAGTTGAGGAAATTCTCCTTTGTTTTTAGTTTCTTGAGTGTTTATCATGAAAAGGTGTTGGATGTTGTCAAATATTCTGTCTGTGTCTGGATGAAAAGATAGGTAGATAGATCCAGAAGTAGCAAATATAACAAAGTTGATTTATATGTTTTAAAGCTATATATAATGGTGTCATATATTAGTATCATTTTGAGCTTACTAACAACCAACACTAGTTTTTAAAATTTATCCTTACTGCTTTGCTTTTTTCTTATTGCTATGTAGCAGTACATTATTAAGCATGTACATGTAAATACATATATATATTTCACTGTTTATTTTCTCATTTGCCTATTGATGAGTTATTTCTATTTCTGTGCATTTTATCTAACCTCACTAAATGGTAATCAAAATGGTTATACAATTTGAGGCTTAAAAGTCCAAAAGCATTTCCCATTGTCTTCCTGTACCACAGTCACCCATGCCCACATAGGTATCAGTCTTTTTTCCTCCTGCTTTGCAGTTATCTGGTGTTTTCTACATATACTCAAGGGATTTAGTCTCCTCCTGAGTGTTCTGGAGTTTATCTGTGGTCAACCTTTTCATTTATTCTTCTTGAAACTCAATGAGCACTTTCAGTGTTGGAATCATTTTCTCAGATATGGGAAATTTTCTTCTGTAATTACTTCGAGAATTGCTCCCCCACCTCAGTTACTCTCTTTTCTCTTCCTGGAATTGAATTAGATACATTTGGAACTTCCAAAACTATCCTCCTTATCTCTTCCTTATTCTTTCCTTTCTTTCCCATTTCTCTGTGATTTTTCTTTTGTATGTGTGTGTGCTACACTTTCAGAAAACTCCTTAGCTGAATTTTGCAGTGCTTTAAATGCCTTTCTTCTGCCATTTATTCAATATTCAGCAAATATTTGTTGAGCATCAAGTACGTGCTGGGTACTATCCTAGGCATGGGGATATAGCAGTGAGCAAATAAAGTGATGGCTTTCAAGAAGCCTAATTTCTGTTGATGGGAGCAGAAAAACAAACAAATATATATCAAGCAGTAGAAAGTGCTATGAAGGAAAATAGTGCAGAGAAAGGATGATGAGAGGTGGAACAGAAAAGATGGTCAAGGAAGTTCTCTTGGTTGAGGTGACCTCTGAGAAGGTAACTAAAATTTTATGTAATTCTGCACAATTATCTTCAAAAAGAATTTCTCAGGACAGAAGGGCCTCTGTTAACCCCTAACATTCAAGTCTGACAGATATCTTTTACTGAACTTCACTCTTGAACATTGTATAAAATGAATTGCTTGTTCTAATCTGAAAAGGTCCCACCTTGTCACTGGGAAAGCTGAGAAGGGCCGGGCCGGACTGGTCTCACCAGGGCATGACAGAGAGGCCAGGACAGTGGTGGGTGAGTTTCTACTGAGTTGGGAGCTAAGGTAGTATCCTCCCCTAAGACAACAGAAGGTGCTGCCATCAGAGGGAAGAACAAAAACTGCCAAAGCCCTGGAGTCCTGAACAGTGAGTACAGAGTCAGAATGAGGAGAGGTAGAGAGCAGACACTAATGCTAACAAGGTCTGGGGCCACTGGTGAGGACAAGCCCAAACACAGTGATATTAATTTAGGAATCCAGTTCAAACATTTATAATATCCCTTAGCACTTGTGGTTTTCTTCTATGGGCTGGTTGCATTGTGGTTAGTTGGGGGTGAGGGAAATGCTGGTTAGAAGCCTGGCTTAATGGTTCACGTATATGTTAACTACATAGCAGATGCTATTTGACGTGTATATAGCTCAATGTAAAGAGAATACTTAAAAGTCAGTGCTGCTCGACTTGGCTGTTACATGTGTGTATGTGCATGTGTTAATTGTTCAGGCATGTCCAGCTCTTTGTGATCCCATTGACAGTAGCCCACCAGACTGCTCTCTCCATGGAATTCTCCAGGCAAGAATACTGGAGCGGTTTGCCATTCCCTTCTTCAGGGGATCTTTCCGAGCCAGGGATCAAACCCAGGTCTCCTGCATTGCAGGTGGATTCTTCACTGTCTAGGAGGAGATGAAATCCCCTTGAGAAAGATCTGATAAAGGAGAGTCAAGCAGCAAATGAATGGTTCAACTAATGATTTTTAGCTCTCTATAAAACCCAAGATTCTACAAGACAAGTTGAAACACGAAGTATGGACACATGAAAAGGAGAATTTATTATTCAGAATAGGCTTGACTAACCCATGGCATCAAAAGAGAATGAAATATGATTCAGAAATATGAGTGGCTTACCACACAAACTGGTATGATTGTCATTCACATGAAATCTCATGGGGAAGATGACTCTGCAGGGCATCCCTCCTCCATCTGGTACTCAGGGATGCAGGCTGCCTCCGTCTTTCAATGAGGTGAACTCATTGATTTCCATGGTCCCTGTGTCAGGGGAAGAGTAGGCTAAATGTTCAGATGTAAGATTTCTAAGATCAGCTTTGGGAATGGATTACAACTTTTATGTTCACACTCCACTGGTGAGAACCAGGCACAGAGTTTAATCTAACTGGAAGGAAGGCTATTAAGGTAGGCATCCTACATGCTCAGGAAGAGAAAGATTAAATGGAATTTAGTGAACAAGTAACGCTTAAATGAAATTTAGTGAACAAGTATCACTGTCTTTTCTACAGAGATTGAATTTCATTGTAACATAGAAAAAGCCTATAAGAACAAGTTTTCAATTACTCCTTGCATTAAAAAATTAATAATGGTTCTCTATGTCCCAAGTGAAACTTTTGTTACATCAACAGCGCAAAAAAGGAAAGGCTTGACCACCTGGAATGTTTCACTCCATTAACACCTGGACTACAGACACCTCGGGAGCAATTAAAGCAGAGAAAGCTCTCTTTTAAATGAATTTTTTTGCCAGTTCATTTGGAAAACACTTTGGGTCCCTTGGGAGACAGCAAAGATAAAAATCTACTCAGGAAATTCCTCCTGCTAGGCACATTTTAGGCCTTTCCAGGGTCAGGGAAAGGTGTGGTCTGTCTACAATCATCAGCCAGGTCAGTGGGTCAGAAATGGGACAGGAATCGGTCTGTGGCAGCTTGCACAGTTCCTCTGCACACACGAGGTCAAGAGATCTTCCCAGTAGACAATGGGCCCCTTGCAGGTATGCTTGGGGTTGGGGTAAGGGAAGGATGGCTAAAGAGGGTCAAGCAATTTGACTAAATCTCCTAACCCAGAATTCTCCTTGAAGCCAAATCGACAAAACAGATGTGGTTTTCCCATTAGCCTTTATCTGGTGTAATTACCCACTAATGTGCCTTTCAGGGATTTAGAGGCACATTAGTCCCAAGCCTTGCAACAAACCCAACAAGTCCCAGGTTGTTGTGCTCCCAGGACACTAAGACTCAAATTTCCAAACTGCATGTGTTTTAAAGATGGGCTGAATAGACTTCAACTGGAGAGAGCCTTCTGGTAGATTTGTACTCTGAGTTTAAACAGATATCCTTCATTTCCAGAATCCAATCTATTTTCATCCTGAGATCTTCACCAAATGGTGAAGATATAGTGGAAAGAAAGATATAAATTCCAGAGACCCTCTTCCTAGGACTTTTTAGTGAAAGAACTTTCAGAAATCGCCAAGCCTCTTGAAACCTCAGTTTCCTCATCCGTGCAATGGACTGATGAGGAAGCAGCTGAGCTGGAGTGTTGTTTAGAGAACTGAGAAAACAACCTGCAGTACCTGCACTTCCTAGGTGCTTAGAAAATGTTCATTTCTCTTCACCCACTACTTCTCCTATTTCTGACAAATGCTCTTTTTCTTATTTGTATTTAAAAAAATCTTTTTGACGTATAGTTGATTAACAGTGTTGCACCTGAATTAATTTCAGGTGTGCAGCAAAATTATTCTGTCATATATATGACATACATATTACTTTTCAGATTCTTTCCCCTTATAGGTTATTACACAATATTAATTATAGTCCCCTGTGCCATGGAGTAGGTCCTTGATGGTTATCCATCTATGTATAGTAGTGTGTATATGTTCACCTCAAGACAAATAATCTCTTAATTATGGTCTGTGCCTACCTGGAACTGGTTCTCACTTTCCTCCACAATCTGGGGGATCGACTCTAGAATATCAAACATCTGACCAAGAAGTGAAAATTTCATCAATCATAGCTCCAGCTGTCAGAGTTGAATTGTGGCTAAACTATCTGATTCTTATTAACACATGCTCATGTGTAGAAAAATTTTATTTCTCTCTTGATTTGGGTATATTTACCTCACACAGATTTTAACAGGTTGACATATTCATTTGTTCAGATTCTATGCCTGAAGCAATATACCAGAGATTCCCCAAAGTAGATACTTGGGGTAAGTTAAGAAAATTATCACAGTGAGGTCCCTGTGGAACCCTGGATATACGTGACCAGAAGAGTTAAGGATGCTGAAAATAGAGGATTCTACAGCCTCATAGGAACTCAAGCAGCTGTGACTAATATACTCCTATACAGTGGACACCAAACAAATACTATTATTAGGGAATCTTCAATTTACTAGAATATTTAGGAATGGAATTTTCTGATTAATTTCATCTCTGTTTAACTGCGAGTCAACTAGGAAAAAGATATTAACTTTTGTTTGACCTTTCTTGTTAAAAGTCTTCCTAAAATGTAAGCAGAAATCATTTCTAGATAGTGTTATAGGCTGACTCCCCTGGGAATACATTTTTCTCAGAGGAGAAAGGCAGCACAGTGCAGTGGCCGGATCTGGAAGCTACTCATGTGCCTTTAGATACATCACTTTGTCTTGCTGATCTTTTTTTCCACTAAGATATATTCAATTGTCTATAATGTGATAGTCAGGCATAAGAATTCAACAAAAATAGAGCAAAATACATGAATGTCTTTGATAGCTGTGGCTCTAGAGGTAAAGAACCCACCTGCCAATGCAGGAGACACAAGGGACATGGGTTAGATCCCTGGATGGGGAAGATCTCCTGGATGGGGAAATGGCAACCCACTCCAATATTCTTGCCTGGAGAATCCTCATGGACAGAGAAGCCTCGTGGGTTACAGTCCATAGGGTTGCATAGAGTCAGACACAACTGAAGTGACTTAGCACACATGCACACATTGAGTGTGTATGAAAGTCACTCAGTCGTGTCTGATTCTTTGGGACTCCATGGACTATACAGTCCAAGGAATTCTCCAGGCCAAAATACTGGAGTTGGTAGCCATTCCCTTCTCCAGTGGAACTGTCCAACCCAGGTCTCCCACTTTGCAGGTGGATTCTTTACCAGCTGAGCCACCAGGGAAGCCTACATATATTGAGGGTCTATATGTCTTAGCGATAGGGATTTGTATTGTTACTATTAGGACACAGGCCATTAGTGTGAAAATCACCTGTGTCACTGAGGATATAAAAGATGAAGCAAAGATTAACCACAGGGCTACTTGTTGCAATAGAAGTCATAAGTGGAATCAGAGTTATCAATATAAACACAGTTTTTAAATACGTGTTTGTTAGTACTCATGTATATATATTTGTTATACACACATATGCACTTGTATACACAGTGCTTATGTCAATCATATCTCAATAAAACTGGAAGAAAAAATAAAACTTATGATCGTGGGAAACAAAGTTAATGACTTGCAAAAAAAATTGAAATCAATCCAAATGTTTCAAGTTTTTTGAAATATACAAGCCTGAGGTCTTTCTCTGTTATCTTCTTTCCTCAACTTCTTTATGGGAAAGTTGATCACAGGTAGCTTTTTTTTATATTAAGTGTCATGAACACTGTGCCCAGGTCATAATATATTGGACTTGGGACTGAGTCATGAGAGATCAAGGTGAACTTATATAAGACAGTCACTTTGGAGGCTAGCTTTCTATCATGTGGTTTGACTCCAGACGGTCCAGTATGCATGCTCCAGATTAAGTTATGTAAAAACTGATCCAAACAGATTCCTTCTCTTAGGAACTGTAAGATAAGGTAGCAGGGAACAATGGATATCTGCAGCAAAGGGGAGAATATGGCCCAGTTGCTAGAGGTGGAGGTCCTTTGAGTTGGTCTTAGATATTGAAGATGAACTGCTATTCCAACTTTTCTTGAAGCCTGGTCCCCAGAGTCTATGAACAGCTACAAAGGCAGTTTTCTTGATTCCTCCAATCTTAGCTTTTATCACTTAAGTAAAACAGCTGTGGATCTTCTTTGCCAATGAAAAATGCTTAGTATAAATAAAGGATTATATATTGACTTAAAAATATATTTAATGAATATGAGTATAAAAGTAAGTATAAAACTTGATAAGTTTTCAGAAACTTCAAATGCACAGAAGGGGATCAGAAAGGGCATACATCAAAGTGTTAACAACATTTGCATCTCTGAGAATATTGACCTTTACCTTTATCTTCTCCCTTTTGCTTGTCTTTACTTTCTGATTTTTCAACAAATGAAATAAGTTGCTCTTATTAAAGGGAAGATAGTTTTTTCCCCCTTCATTTAAAAAACAATAAGTTCTGTCTAGCTCAGGGACAAGATGGCATAGATTCACTTTTCCCTGCTCCTCCCCTGTAGCTATAACTAAATGTTCTGGAACTAATTCATCAGACAATTATAAAACAACTCTGAGAGGTGGGATAAAAAGGCGCACTGCCCAGAGACCTCAAGCCGTGAGGAACAACATCAGAGTGCATCTCTCCTGGTGTCTTTCCATGACCCGTAAAGACTGGGCAGCAAAGAGGCCTGCAACCTGGAATCACACCCAGGCATAGACAAACAGAAGAGCCTGCTCTCTCAGGCCAAAGAACCATAAGAGGAGCAGTCCAGCAGAGATCTACTGGGGAGATCCACCCCAACTTCTACCCAAGACAATGGCAGTCTACATGAGCTGTAGCAGCATTCATAGCCCAGTGCTTCCAGAATCAACCATCCACTTACCCTGGGCGGCTTGACAGGAATTGGGTAAAAGTGAAGCAGAGCCAGAAGGATGAAGTCAACCAGAATAACATGCACAGGCTCCAAAAACTAAATTTTCACTGAAACTGCAGCTCACAAAAATAGTCCAGGACCTAAATCTAAATAGGGTAACTGCTTCTTTGAAACTGAAATAAGATCAAATGTTTCCAAACATAATATTCAAGAAGCCCAGGACATAAGCATCACTGATATGAAGAAGCATGAAAAATACAACCTGAGTGAGAAAAGGCTGTCAACTGACACAACATGGAAATGAATCCGGTGATGGGATTACCTGACAGGGATTTCAAAGTAGCCCTTGTAAAAATGACTCTACAGACAACTACAAATTTTCTTGAAATTTTTGAAAAATAGAAAAGCTTAGTAGAGAAATGTGTTTAAAAAGAACCGAATGGAAATTATAGAACTGAGCAATACAAAAGTTGAAACAAAAAATTCACCAGGTAGACTCAATGGTAGGTGGGGAAAACAGGATAGAATTGATGAAAGTGAAGACAGATCCATAGCATTTATTCTAAAAGGAGATAAACTGAAAAAAAAAAATTAATTATTGGAGTCCTAGATCTTACAAGGCAAAAATAAAAGCTAAGAAATTTGCATCATGGAAGTGCCATAACAAGAGGAAAGAGTGTGGAACTGAAAAGGTAATTGAAGAAACGATGGTTGAAAACTTCCCAAATGTGGTAAAAGACTTAAACCAATAGATCCAAGAAGTTGAGCAAACCCAAACAGCATAACTTCAGAAATTGCCACCCAAACATATCATAACTAAACTTCTGAAAACAAAAGACAAAATGTCTAAATAACATTCAAATAGGAGTGATGACTTACCTCTAGATGAACACCCATGTGAACTAAAATAGATTTATCATCTGAAAGCATGGATTTCAAAGGAAGTGGCACAATAGTTTTCAAGTGCTAAAATATCAGAACAGTTCCTTATGATTCCTTCACCTGGCAAAACCATAGTTTAGAAATGAAGGGGAAATTAGGACCTTTTCAAATGGAGGGAAGCTAACAAAGCTTGTCACTAGCAGACCTACTGTTAAAGAATGGTGAAGAAGAGCACTCAGAATAGAAACAAATGATAACAGAAGAAGGCTGTGACCTTCATAAGGGAAAAAAGAACTCCCAAATGCGTAAAATTCAAGAGTAAACACAATAGACCATTCTTCACTTCATGATACTCTTAAATTACATTTTATGTTAAATCAAATATTGTAACACATCTCCATCTTATGTGGTGTTAAATGTATGTAGAGCAAATGCTGAAGATAATTATATATTTTAAGATATATTTTAGAAAATGTAGAGAGTTAAGGGAGCTAAATGGAAGCAAGTCTTCAATGCTTCACTCTAAGTGGTATATCATCAATACTAGAAGAAGGTAAGTTATGTAAATATATTGTAATATTAATAAGAAAATTATACAAATGGGACATCCAAAGCATTATACATACACAAAAATAAAACTCTAGAAAATGTTCAAGTAGTCCAAAACAAGATAAAAAGGATTAAGAAACAAAGAGAACAGGCAGAAAATAAAAAAGTAAAATGGCAGACTTGTCCTAATATCAATAATCACTTTAAATGTAAATTGTCAGAATACACCAATGAAAAGGTAGTGATTGGCAGAGTATTCTAAAGAAAACAAACAACAAACAACGACATACTTTATGGAGGAAACTCACTTGTAATATAATAGCATGGGTATGTTGGAAGTAAAGGGATGGAAATATTTATATATATAATATATATATCCGGAGAAGGCAATGGCACCCTACTCCAGTACTCTTGCCTGGAAAATCCCATGGATGGAGGAGCCTGGTAGGCTGCAGTCCGTGGGTTTGCTAAGAGTTGGACATAACCCAGCGACTTCACTGTCACTTTCCACTTTCATGCACTGGAGAAGGAAATGGCAGCCCACTCCAGTGTTCTTGCCTGGAGAATCCCAGGGACGGGGGAGCCTGGTGGGCTACCGTCTATGGGGTCACACAGAATCGGACACGACTGAAGCGACTTAGCAGCAGCAACATATATATATATCATACAAACTAATCAAAAAACAGCAGTAGCTATTTTAACATCAAATAGACTTCAGAACAAAAAAATTACTAGGGACAAAAAGGGATATTATATAAGGATGAGAGAATCAATCCACCAAGGATACACAGCAATCCTAAATTTGCACCAAACAACAGAGGTTCAAAACACACACAAAAAAGCTAGTAGATTTGAAAGGAAAAATTAACAAATACTCAATTTTAGTCAGAGACTTCAACAACTCACTCTCACCAGTTGATGAACCCACTAAACAGCACACCAGTAACAATACAGACCTCAATAATATCATCAACCAGCCAGGCCTAATTGACACCTATAAAACATTCCACCCAACAACAGCAGTATACAAATTAGTTTTTAAAGTCCACAAAACATTCACCAAAATGGAGGTTCCTTAAATAACTAAAAATAGAATTACCATATGAGCCAGCAGTCCCACTGAGTGCGTATACCTTGAGAAAAACCATAATTCAAAAAGACACATACACCCCAGTGTTCACTGCAGCACCAGCTACAATACCCAGGACATGGAAGCAACCTAAACGTCCATTGACAGATGAATGGATAAAAAGATGTGGTACACATACACAGTGGACTATAAAAGGGAACAAAGCTGAATCAATTGTAGTGATGTGGATGTCTGTCATACAGAGTGAAGTAAGTCAGAAAGAGAAAAACAAATATTATATATTAACATATATATATGAAATCTAGAAAATGGTACAGATGAGCCTATTTTCAGGGCAGGAATAGTGTTGCAGACATAGAAAATGGACATGTGAACATTGGGGGTTGGGGGGAAAGGAAGGATGGGATGATTTGGGTGAGTAGCATTGACACAAGTACACTATCACGTTTAAATAGATAGCTAGTAGGAATAGCTATACTAGATAGCTAGTATTAGCACAGGGAGCTCTCAACTCAGTGCTCTGTGATGACCTAGAGGGATGGGATGTGGGAGTGGGAGTGAGGTTCAAGAGAGAGGGGATATATGGATACATATACCTGATTCATTTTGTTGTACAGCAGAAACTAACATAACATTGCAAAGCAATTATCCTCCACTAAAAATAATAAATGAAAAAAATAAAAGTTATAAAAGAAAAAAAGAGAAACATTCACCAAGATAGACTATTATGATTTATAAAACAAAATTTTAAAAGTGGAAGAATTGAAATCATACAGAGTATATACCTTGACCATAGTGGGATTAAACTAGAAATCAATAACAGAAAGACCAGCAGTAAAATTTTCAGACACATGTACATTACATAGCACATCTAAATAATCTGTGACTCAAAGAAAAATTCTCAAAGGAAAATTTGAAAGTACATAGAATTGAATAAAAGTTAAAATACAACATATAAAAAATTTGGAAATGCATCTAAAACAGTGCTGAAAGGGAAATTTACAGTCCTAAATGCTCATATGAGAAAAGACAAAAGGTCTCAAATAGAGATTATAGGTTCCTTTCTCAAAAAACTAGAAAGAAAGAAAAAAGCAAAATAAACCCAAAGCAAATAGAAGAAAGGAAAGAATAAAAATCAGAGCAGAAATAAATGAAATTTATAACAAGAAAACAATAGAGAAAATTAAGGAAATAAAAAGCTGGACTTTTGGAAAAAAAACTAATTTATAGCAAGACAGTCAAAGATAAAAAGAGAGAAGAAACAAATCACCAGTATCAGTAATGAAACAGAGGAAACCACAGCCAGTAAGGGAATAATAAAGGAATACCATGGACAACTTTATGAGCATAAATTCTTCAATTTAGAAGAAATAGACCAATTCTTCTAAACCACAAACAATCATAACTCAGTCCAGATGAAGTAGATAATTTGAGTAGTCCTATAACAATAAAGCACTTCAGGACTTCTCTGTAGCTCAAATGGTAACGAATCCGTCTGCAATGCAGGAGACCAGGGTTCGATCCCTGGATCAGGAAGACCCTCTGGAGAAGAGAATGGCAATCCACTCCAGTATTCTTGCCTGGAGGATTCCATGGACAGAGAAGCCTCATGGGCTACAGTTCGTGGGGTCCAGTTCGTGGGGTCGCAAAGAGTTGGACACGTCTGAGTGACTAGCACACACACAAACATAACAATAAAAGGAATTGAATTTGTAATTCAAAGCTCCTGAAAAATCATTTCACTGGAGACTTTTACCAAACTAAAGAAGAATTCACACCAATTCTGTAGTATCTCTTCCAGAACACTGAAGAGGAGCTAACACTTCCCAATTCCTTTTATGAAGCCAGTATTACCCCAATATCAAAAACAGACAAATGCAGGAAGGACCAAAGAGAAAACTACAGATTAATATATCTCATAAGTTTAAACAGAAAACCTTCCATAAAATTTTAGTAAATGAAATCCAGCAATGTCTGAAAAGAACAGTATGTTACAGCCAAGTGTAGCTTCTTTGAGGTGTGCAAGATTGGTTCAGTATTTGAAAAGTGATCAACGTAATTCGACATATCAACAAATTAAAGAAGAAAAATCACATGATCATATCAATCGACACAAGAAGAGCATTTGAAAAAATTCAACACCCAGTTATGATTTTTCAAAATCTCAACAAACTAGGAATAGAGGGGAACTTTGTCAACTTCATAAAGACTACCTATAAAAATCCTACAACTAACATTATATTTAATGGTGAAAGACAGCCTTTTCCTTCTAAGATCAGGAACAAGGCAAAATATCTATTTTCACCATTCTTAATCAAAATAGAAATGGAAGATCCAGCCAAGGCAATAAGGCAAAAAGAAAAAAAAAAAAAGGAAAAGCTGTATGTATTAGAAAATTTAAAACCATCTCTATTTGTAAATGAGATGATTGTCTAAATAGATAACCCCAAGAAATCTATCAAAAATTTCTAGAAAACACAAATGAGTCCATTAAGGTCACAGGATACAAGATCAACAAAGAAAAGTCAATTTTATTTCTATATACCAACAATGGACAAACTCAGACTGAAATAAAAAAGCACAATATCATTTGCATTACTCCAAAGAAAATTACTTAGGTATAAATCTAACAAAACATGTAAAGAATTTATATGCTAAAAATGACAAAATGTTCATTTTTTGAAAGTCATAGAAGACCTGAATAATTGGATAAATATATGGTGTTAACAGATTGGAAGATTCAACATTGTTAAGTTTTTAATTCTTCCGAAATTGATCTATAAGTAAAATGCAGTTCCTGTCAAAATCTTCCAGGAAAAAAGTCTCATAAACAGACAAGTTTATTCCTAAACTTATATGGAAAGAGAAAGGTCCTAAAATAGCCAAAACAATTTTGAATAAAAGAATAAAGGAGGAGGAACCACTCTTCCTCATATTAGAGCTTACTGTACAGCTACAATAATTAAGACAGTGCAGTATTGGTGGAGCGACAGTTGCATAGATCAGAAAAGAGAACCCAGAAATATACCCATACAAATATGTCCATTTAATTTTTGACAAAGGAGGAAAATGAAATTAAAGAAATGCAAGCTTTCTTTTTAAAAATATTACTTGAAAATTGGCATCCACAGAGGAAAAAGCTCTCAACCTAAATCTTATTCCTTACACACAAAAAAATAATTCAAAATATATAATGGACTTAAACATAAATCATAAAAATATAAAACTTTTAGGAAAAAATAGAAGAAATGCAAGGACATAGAAGTAGGCAAACATTCCTTAGATTTGACACCAAAATCACAATCCATTAAAGGAAGAATTTATATATTGAACCTCATCAAAATTTAAATATTTTACTCTGTGGGTGACCCTGTTATTATGATGAAAAGACAACTACAGATCTGGAGAAAATATTTGAAAATCACATATCTAACAAAGGATTCATGTCTATCTAACTATATAAAGAACTCTCAAAACTCAACATTAAAAAAATCCGATCAGTAAATGGGTGAAAGACACACACAGGTTTTTCACTGAAGAGGATATATAGTTAAAGATATATAGATCACCAGGCTTATAAAGAGATGTTCAATATCATTAGCTATTAAGGAAGTAAAATCATTAAAATCACTATATGCTTATTAAAATTGCTAAAATAAAAAACAGTTACACCACCAAATGCTGGCAAGGATGTGTGAAAACTGGATTACCTATAAACTGGTATGTAAATCTAAATGGCGCAACTACTCTGGATAACAGTTTGCAGTTTATTTTAAAACTAAAAATGGACTTACCATACAACCCAGCAATTGCACTCTTGGGCATTTTTCCCAGAGAAATAAAAACTTATTTTCATATAGAAATGTGTGCAAGATTTATAGGAGCTTTATTCATAACAGCCAAAACATGGAAATAACCTAAATTTCCTTCAATGGATGAATGACTGAGCAAACTGAACAATCTCAAAAGGATACATACTGTATGAGTCTATTCATATATTAGTGAAGTAATGTAATTATAGAGATGGAGAACAGATTAGTATTTGTCCAGGGGTGGAGAGGGAGAAGTAGTGACTATGAGAAGGTACCATAATGGAGCCTTATGATGATGTGACAGCTATGTATCCTGTTCGTGGTGGTAGCTACATAAAGCTACACATGTGACAAAATTACACACAGCTACACACACACACACACACACACACACACAGAGTGCATATATAATTGGTAAAATTTGCATAAACTCTGGACTGTAACAATATCAGTTTCCCAGTTTTGCTGTTTTACTCTAGTCATGTAAGATGTTAACTTTGAGGGAGATGAGGTGAAGGGGTACCAAACCTACACGTATATTTCTTTTAAATTTCCTGTGAATGTATAATTATTGCAAAATAAAAAGCAAAAAATAATAGTAAGTGCAATTTAAAATATATGCCTTCGGGAATTCCCTGGTAGTCCAGTGGTTAAGACTCCATGCTTCCAATGCAGGGTTGTTGGTGATGGTGTAGTCAATCAGTCATGTCTGACTCTTTGCGACCCCATGCACTGTAGCCCACCAGGCTTCTCTGTCCATGGGATACTCCAGGCAAGAATACTGGAGTGGGTTGCCATTTCCTCCTCCAGGGGAATCTTCCCGACCCAGGGATCGAACCCTGGTCACCAGCATTGTAGGCAGATTCTTTACCATCTGAGCTACAAGGAAAGCCCCCAATGCAGGGGGCGCAGGTTCAGTTCCTGGTGGTGGAACTAAGATCCCACATGCCTTGTGGCACAGCCAACAACAACATATATATATATATATATATATATATATATATACACACACACATATATATATGCACATGTATGCATATATATATATATATATATATATATATATATATATATATACTTTAGGTAAAGTACATCTTCTTTTACACTTATGCTCATCATTTTTCTCCAGAACTTTCTGGGGAGGGGGTGGGGGGGGGAACCAGACTGCATCTAGGATAAAAACAAAAATAATAGCACAATTAAAAGGAAGAACATGTTGAAATTATCTGGTTAACTAATGACCTTGATACAGCTAACAATCACTCAGCCTAAAACAGCTTGTTGGGTCTATGAGAAAGAAAAAATGAAATCAAAATCAAAGCAGTCATCAAGGTATTTCACTAGTTCCCCTCTCCCAGGTGGATGTGAAAGACAAAACAAAGTGATTGCTGTGGAGGAAGGTACCACCTGAGTTTTAAAGAAATGGGCCCAGTGTCATTGGAGATGTCACTTGGGCCTTGGCCGCACACAGAAGAAAAGGAAGACCTCAACTCCGGCATCTGACCTGAGCTGCTTGAGAAGAGAACACCCAGCTCTTAGTACCTGCCTCGTGTAAAACACCAGATCAGACTCAACTGGGGAAAAAGGAAAAGTGAGAGGAGGAAGTTGAGAAAAAATAATCTGTAGGAGTCAGCACTGGGAGAGGATGAGAAATTCACCAATAGGAACAACAGAGCGAATGATCAGATCGAAAACCTTGTCCACCAGTCAGGTATGCACAAGTCACGACTACTGTACGCTCTTACCCTGTGACATATTTTTCTTCACATCAGAGACAGAAATAAACATAAACTACTCTGGAAACCTGGATTATATTACCATGCAATTGTTTGCACAGAATTCAATGGTTTGAGGAATTAAGAGAGCCTGGAACCTTGCTCCTTTGTACTCACTGTCTCAAATAAATTGTCCTGTTTGCCAATTTGCTTTTCCACAAAGAGGCTCCGTCCTGTCTCTGAAATTGTTTTTTGCAAAAGCTTATTTCTGAGTTTTAAAATTCATTTTCAAGACTCTCTTTAGCTGAGATGAGAGTAAAACCATTTAATGGCTGAAGTTTGGAATCTAAGTAGGTGAAATTATTTATGGAGATCATTAGAAATACATGAGCAGCCTCTCTGGCTTCCTGTCTAGGGAAAGCTTATCGTTAAATATGCTTTCTAGCCGTTACCCAAACAGATGCAACACCCGGCTCAAATCTTCTACAGACCTGAATTTATATTTCTAAAAGCAACAGCTCTTTTCTGCAAACAATAGGAATACTTGTTATGGGCTGAAATTAGAAATCTTCATTTGGAATTTGTGAATATGGGGCTATTCTGGGAAATGTCCAGAAAAAAAAAAAAAAACCTGCCAAAGCTTCAGCAAACAGTTGCATAACATCCTCATTTTATCTGGGGTGTTGACCCAGCCGTACACGGTGTGTTTGCTGTGGAGAGCTCAGCAAAGCTGGTCACCAAGGCAACCGTAATCCCCGAACTGAGCCAGCGCCACTGGTGGTCAGTTACAACACTCTTTGTCCTGCTGGAGTCCTGTAACTAACTGAATGGAGAGACAGAAAATAAGCACCTTCAGTAAACATGACCTAATGAGGGTGGTGGCCTCCGACTAACCAGGACGAACGGCCTGGAAGGCGCCGGAAGATTCTTCCAGGAGCCAAGACTCTCACGTGGCCTCTGGCGTCACCTCCCCGAATAGACTCCTCTCATAGAGAGCTTCTTCCTTGTTGCATTTAATGACGTAAAATTATCCTATTCATCTCTGGGGGCCAAGAAATTATCTTTCGATGGACTGAACTTATCTAACGGACATCGATGAATTTGGGGCTCTGAAAGGGGGCCAGTGTACACTACGGATTTGCTTTATACTGAAGTCCATGAGGCTGGGGTGGGAAGGAGGGTGAAGGGAAGCAGGTGATTGAGGGGTTGAGGGCAGCTGGACCAGACCTAGGGCTCCAGGGGGAGGTGTGCTGAGCTGGGACCAGGAGCATGTGATTCTGGGAGGGGGTCCCTGCAGGGCCAGCACCACCCTCGATTGGGGCAGCCCCCACCCTACCCTGTATGAAGGGCTCCTGCCACAGTGCAAGGGGAGGCCCCCAGCACCCCATGGGAAGGTGCTCTCGGAGGCCTGTGACTATGTGTTGAGAGTGTTGTGTTTTGCTGAGACAGTTTTACACTAGAGTTAGTTAGTTGCTCAATCGTGCGTGACTCTCTGCAACCCCATGGACTGCAGCCCACCCAGCTCCTCTGTCCATGGGATTCTCCAGGCAAGAATACTAGAGTGGGTTGCCATTTCCTTCTCCAGAGGATCTTCCTGACCCAGGGATCAAACATGGGTATCCTGCACTGCAGACATATTCTTTACCATCTGAGCCACCAGGGAAGCCCCAGTAAATGCTACTTTTTTCAGGAAGAGTATAAGGGCCAAATATAGATCTATCTACATTAGAATTAACTTCAGCCAATAGGGGTGAAAGGGAAGTACACTTACTTGAGGTTCTGAATTAAGAAGGAATAATAATAGATTATCTTATTTGCAAAAGGAACTTCCCAGGATGGTAAAGAACCCACCTGCAATGTGGGACACCTGGGTTCAATCTCTGGGTTGGGAAGATCCCAGGAGAAGGAGGGCATGCTAACCCACTCCAATATTCTTGCCTGGAGAATCCCCATGGACAGAGGAGCCTGGTGGGCTATAGTCCATGGGGTCACAAAGAGTCAGGCGCAACTGAGTGACTAAGCACAGAACACATTTGCAAAACAGAAATAGAGACACCAACGTAGAGAACAGATGTACAGGACACCAAGAAGGGGAAAGGAGGTGGAATGAACTGGGAGACTGGGACTGACACGTATACCCTATTGATGATACTATGTATCAAACCTACTATATAGCACAGGGAGCTCTACTCAATGCTATGCAGTGACCTAAATAGGAAGGAAAACTCAAAAAAGAGGGGATGTGTCTACCTGTAGAATTGATTCACTTTGTTGTAGGGCAGAAACTAACAGAACATCATACAGCAACTATACTCCAACAAAAATTAATTTTTTAAAAAAAGGAATAATAGTAACATTTATCAAGTATTTACACATGCCAGGTACTGTGTCAGTGTTTTTCTAACATAATGCTCATTTAATTCTTTCAATCACTAAACCCTCATCACAATCTATGGTAATTCTAACATTGCACCCATTCCACAGATGCAGAAACAGAGGCATGAAGAAATCCAGCACATTGTTTAAGGTCACCCACTTAGTAAATGGCAGAGCTGGGACTGGAACCCAGGTGAACAGTTCTAGAACCATCTCTCAGTCATTAAACCATACTGCAACTGATGATACCATGTTTGCCGTGAAGACCTGGCCGTTTCCCACTCTACAAACAACTTCCTCCTTCAGCAGTCTTGTCTTCCATGTGTCACAGGCAGCTCATGAACTTGGCACACAAGATTGCTATAGAAGGATCCACAAAGCTAGAATTAATTATTCCCCAGAAAAATAGAGAAGGAAAATCATTCTTCTTCTTCCACTTTACTGGAATCCTGGAGGACAATCTCAAGGCAAATTTTTAGGCATAAAAATGAGTGATGGATGGAGGTTGAGGAAAGAGGGAAGGTTAAGTTGTCCTGATTCCCTAGTCTACATCTAATTTTGTGCCCAGTGAAGTCAGAGAAAGCACCAACCTCTAGGGTCTATGGTAGCCAGGGAAGAGTTGGGTTGTCTGCACCACTGCCGAGCTGACTGGAGAGTGATTTCAGGAGGTGGTGGGCAGTTCCCGCCCCTCCCCAACACACACTGGCCACCTCTGCGGTCACACCCACAAGTCAGAACTCATTGCCACCTTCTCCAAGGGGCCACACTCATTATTGTGCAGTCACACTGTCATCTGCTTTATAGGCTTACTTATAATAGCACAGCACGAGCTAAACCTTGGAATATCTTTCTGTCACTGTAGGCTTGTCTTTGAGATAAACAGGATGTAGGAACTTACAGCTCACATATCCACAACCATGGGAATGGCCACTGTCAACCGTGGGGGTGAGGCCATCACCGCGTGACAGTTACCACGCCTTCCCCAAAGTGTTTGGGTGTTGGCCACAGTCAGTCGTCTCCCCACTGAAAGTCAAACACCCACTCTCAAAAGAACCCTAAACAGGGATGTCTGGTGACACTTTCTTTCCAACCCTGACACGCCGAAAGAAAAAAGAACAAGGAAACCAGCTCGCCGCCTTTGAGGCCTTGCCAGCCTCTGACACTGCAGAAATCATCACGACTGTGGTCTCTGAGACATACTGCGTGGACCCCTCTGGCCTCACACAGAGCAGCTCAACCGATCCAGGCTAGGGACCCCTAACCTTTCCCTCCACAGCCCTGGGTCGGGCTGCCGTCTGCCTCGGGGTGTGGCCTCCCAATGGGGTTTCAGGGGAGCACCACCGCTGTTGTGAATCACAGACTAGGAGCAGCTTGAAGGTTGTCGACTTCCCCATCTCTCCATGTGGTTGCCCCTGCTCAGCCCTAGCGCCTTCGCCAGAGCCCGAGGCCCACCCTAATTGGCTGTGCAAATTTAAATGTGATATTAATCAAAACATAGGTGCCCTCCACCTGGCTCCCGCTCTGGGCTCGCTTTGCACAGCACCCAGAGCAGTGTCTTCCCTTGTGGGCCTTTAATAAGCCCTGGGTGATGGTCATCTTCCTCGTCAAGCTTAAGAGCTGCCACCGTCTCCTTCCACTATGAAAACCCTTGACTGCAGAGTTCCTTCTCACCCCCAAGTACGGACCCGGTTGAGAACCACACTCCAAAACTTTGTGTGACCCCTAGGACCCCTCTGTCCTCCCATTCAGGGCCCTCAGTGTATTTCCAGGCTCAGATTTGACTTCCTCCGAAAATGTTTTTCAAGTAAGAAATATTTAAGCAGTGTCCAGAATCATCCTGAAAATGGTCCTTCATCCCCACCCCCAACCCGTTTTCATCCTGTGCAGGGGGTGGGGGGCGGCGGTAAGGGAGGGGACCATGGTGCAGAGGCAGCTACCAGCACTTCACCCGTATTCTTTGCAAAGGACTTGATCCAATCACATGCCAAGGAAGAACTCCCGGGGAGATGAATGCCATTACAAATCTTACCCTCAACATGAAACGCCAGTGATTGTTTATTAAATTGCTCTTCAAAGAGGAAACACTGGCAGGCAAATATCATTAAAATGGAAGCAGAGGAAATGCTATAACCTTCAACAGGGCGCTTTTCTCCATTAACCCCAGACCAAAACGACGGGGACGGCCGGTAGGAACCTCTGGCCTTGAGCCCCATCAATTACCTTCATCTCAACTCGGGGAGGGGTAACACAAACCATCCAATTTAAGTGCTTCCAAACGTTGCCATCAAGAAAAAGACCCCCAGAGCCCTTAACCGAACTCCACTGTCTCAACTGCAGTTAAGGACAAATTGCATTATACACAAGTCACATTAAAACATAAAAGACATACCCTCCAGTGAAAACCTTGCACAACTTGCCCGAGTAAGCAGAATTAATCACAGGGAACAATTACCATCCCCAGTCTGAATATTTATGACATAACAGAAAGCCCATTTGAAATACTCAGTGGCTCATAATTTTAAAAAGAAATCACAAAGAGAGGGAAAGGCACGCGAAGTTTGTGACGAAAACCAAAAAAAAAAGCTTTTTCCTTAATCCCCCTCTCTCTTTGGTACCCGCCCCCCATCTAGTTTTTCCCTCCCATCCAAATCCCCATGCCCTCCCTCACCACCTGCAAGAATGGGCAGTCGGGCAGCCATGGGCAGAAGGGAGAGGTTCAAGGTACTGGTGGCTTCTCTTCCCAACGTCGCCCTCATCCAACCCAGTTGTTTCCACCTTCCTCCCTCCTGCCCACCCTCTGGGGGCTGCATGTTAGGCGTTTGCACCTTGAGACAGAAACAACCTGGGGCTGTGAGTCGTGGTACTGGCTCCACCACAGACCTGGGTGCCATCCTAGGCATGACCCTCAGGGTGCTGCTCTGCACAGTTTTAGACTGGACAACTCTAGGCTTCCTCCAGCTTCTATCAGTCTAGGAATTCTATGGTTCAAGCAACTCACCCATGCAGTGTGCTAAGTCACTTCATCATGTCCAACTCCTTGTGACCCCATGGACTATAGCCCACTAGGCTCCTCTGTCCATGAGATTCTCCAGGCAAGAATCCTGCAGTGTGTTGCCAGGGCCTCCTCCAGGGGATCTTCCTGACCCAGGGATCGAACCCTCATCTAAGTCTCCTGCATTGGTAGGTGGGTTTTTTACCACTAGCGACACCCAGGAAGCCCCAGTTCACCAATAGATAGATTCATTTGCTTATTCATTTGTTCCTTCGATGAGCAAGCAGGTGTTGAGTGGTGAGTACATGCCAGGCACAGTTCCAGGTACCAAAGTGAAATCAGTGAACAGGAGAGATGATCCTCTTACCCTATGCAGCTTACACTCTAGTGGGGAAAACCAGACAATAGCCAAGTAAACAAGTAAAATAGATGGCACAATGTCAGGTCATTAGTTCTATAAGAATAAAGGAGGCCTATCCCAGACGTGAGGTTGTGTCTGGGCCAGGGAGCACAGCAGGAACTTGAATGAAGAGCGGGAAGAGTCAGTTCTAGGCTAGTTCTAGGCTAATGTAAACCTAAAAGAGAGAAGCTTCAAGTTACGTCTAATACTCCAGAGAAGCTCAACAAAATCACATTTCTGCCTACAGAAGTTAGCTAAACTGACTCAGTTTGGGGCTAGAAATAGAGCCATTTAGATATGATATTGCTGATTCTCACTCTTCTCATCAAATTTGTGGTCCTCATAAATTCAGTCTGATTGAAATATGGAAAAAAGGATTATAATAATTAAGTTATTGACTGTGAGTGTTGAGAAAATGAGATGAAATATTTGAGTCACCATCCGTAAGATGGGATCATATGTTTCCAGAGTAGATCTTGGAAGCTTCTCTATTGTCTAAGGAAGACAATAAGAACATCTTTCTTTCGAACATAACTACTTCTCAGCTTTGCAGTAACCAGTTCCTCTCTCTCTCTCTCCTAAGCAAAGATTATTTTTCTATTTTTTATTATGATTTCACCAGAGACTATGCAGAGAATGCATTTGGTGAAATTTTAGCCTTGAAAGCTGTCCTTTTGAGGGCAATGAAAAGAGAAGAAGTAAAAACTGTTGGTTTAAATAACATTTAGGGGAAACTTTGGATTTTGGTTACCGATTTTCTTCATGTTTCCCCTCTCTTTGGGTATTCAAGGAGTCATACAATAACTTTCGTTAAGAAACAGTGTCAACTTCTGCTAGGTACCAGCAATATAAAATGAGCACCATGCCATGTCTGCCTTCAAGGTGCTTATAACACAGTAGCCCTAAGAGTATATTCAACAATACAGGTATAATATATCCTCAAAAGATAGACTAGGTCTTTTTTTTTTTTTTTTAGACTAGGTCTTATATTGTATTAGTCAGGATTCTGCTATAGTAAAACAATTCTAAATTGTCGGTGGCTTAAAGGTACCAAAGTTTATTTCTCATTGGTATCACATGTCCATTGAGATTTAGGAAGAAGCTTGGGAAGTCAGGTTGGAAGGCTGTTCTTCATTATTATTCAAGGATCCAGGTGGATGAAGGAGCCACCATCTTGAATCTCACTAGCGGCCACACTAGAGAAAAACTCTAGAGTATCTTAAACAAGAGACTAAAATCTTTCAGCACAGAGGTGACACATGTCATTTTCTACCATACCTCATTGACCAGACTAGTCTCAGAACTCCACCCACCCACCAGGGAGTAGGAAGTTAAATCAAATCATATGCCTGCTATGGAGTAGGGTGGAGGGGATCTTGGGAAATACTTCATCAACAACAATAATGATTGTTATGGCCACAAAAGAGCCAAAAGACCTGATCTCTTGCCTCCAGAAGCTTGCCTGCTGAAACAAAACTTATTTCATCAACAAAAGAAACTAAAAGTTCTGCCTTCTCCTGGCAGGACCAGTTTAACAGTGCCTGGGGAAGTGTAATTATTTAGGTATTTACATCACTGTGTTGAAACCTTCTGTTTAATTGGAAACTATGCCCTCTATGTGCCCTCCAATTCTTCATGGAGAGTTTCCAGATTAGGGAGAAGGAGGGGTCAGAGAGGAAGTACAAATGTTCCTACTTCTAGTAGCTCTCGATCAAGAGACTCATGGAAATCAGATCATCAGATTCAATCAACGCTCAGCAAACAAGCCATCATAATAACTCAGTCTCCAATCTCTGTTGTTCATCTCATCCTAAGGAAGTGGGAAAGTGACTAACCCTCCCCCTTTTCCCCTTACCGACTGGACAGTCTCCCAAGGGCCAGAGTTGGAAGAACCAAGAGGATTTGAACTTTGCAGAAGCACCAGAAGAGAGCTGGCATTTACACCAAAGCAGTTCACCAGCAATGTTGGCATTGGTGATGGGCTCCTCAGGGCCAACCAGTCAGCCAGCCAGATGCTTTTCTAATGAATACTGAGTGGGGGTCAATGAGAAAGTGTTGCCAAAAACAGTGCATTCACAACAACAACCTCATACGTAAGTCATCACGGGGCTTGTGTTAGAGGGACCCTCAGATTGAATCAGATATTGTCAATCTGAGTAGACATCTGTTTGGTTTACCAGAGGCTGGTCCCTCAACGTGTGAAGGAGGTGGAAGTGGTCCTTCCAAGATCTATGGACCTGTCCTGACCTTCCCAGCCTAATAAGACTTAGAATTGCTGAATCTCTTATGACGACTCAGTATGAAGTGAAAGCAAAATTGGCTTTGGGGGTTCAAAATGTTTTGATTTCTAAGTGACATCAGGGTGCACTCTTTCTACATGTGCTTCCCAAACCACCATAATTATGACTAATAGGTACCATAGCCCTTCTCATGACACCCACTGGGAAAAAAATGTCATTCTGTGACCTCATCTGCCCTCCAGGTTATCCCCCTCCAGTTCCAAGCCTGAGCTTTTTCAAAGACTGGTCCCTTTCCCAACCGGCCTCTCTCACTTTCCTTTCACACTTCAGCACAACCTTTACCTGAAACTTCTCTGACCAATGACTTCCTAACTTCCAACACCAACAGCTTTCTCTCCAGCTGGCTGCTCTGCATCACTGCCTCTCAAGAGATTAGCCTGCAGCTGAACAAATGGGCTTCAGGAGCATCAGACCCTGAATCCTGGGTCCATTCTTACAAGCAGTGGGAATGCTCGTAAACTCTAACACCTAGTCTTCCTTATCAGCAAGTGAGGGCAATACTTGGGCTTCTCATGAGGATTACATACAGTATTATATGTAAACTGTCGGCAGTGCCAGGAGCAAGGCCAGTTCTCACTGTTGGGTCCCTGATTTTATTACTGGCCATGGTGATGGTGTAACCACTATTTCCCATTAGGCATTCTCCTCTCCTGTGGTTTCTGTGACACTTTATTTCCTACTATTCATTTTAAACTTTGATGACATCTCGTGCAAAGCACCAAACCTTCCACTTTCCTTCTCTTGTATCCCACTGGCAGAAAGGAGTTCAAACCCACATCAGTTCTCACTGGCTTATGGCAACAGAATTGGGGTAAATGTCTCAGACAGAAATCACCCTTCACTTCAGATGGTTCAGGGGCAAAACACTCTAAAAACTTCCAAACATGGCACTCTCCTGATCCAAACCTTTTAAGGGCTTCTTGAAGCAAATGTGAAGACAGCTACCTTTGTGGTCCCTCCCCTTGGAAGAGAATCCTTTGAGATCTCCCTTCAATTGTTATTTCCTAAATGTAACCTAGGATGTACCCACACATCCTCCCTGGGTTTGATCCAAATTACTATATTTAGCAAACATTTTCTACATAGTTTGTGGTTGTGGTTGGAGAAAGGTTTTAGGTTTCATTTAAGATGCAGTTATTCTATCTTTGCTTGTATTAGTTAAGAAGCCTTTTGCTGCAAGTAACCCTGATACAATTGGCTACCTCAAGAAGCCTGAGAGTTGAGGGCTTCAAGTTTGGTGAATTGAACGATGTCATCAGGAATCTTGAGTTCTCAGCTTGTTTCTATACCTGTGTATTCAAAGGGTCAGCTTGATTCCTGGGGCTGTAGGAAACACAGCCAGGCATGGCACACTTCAGTGGACAGGATCCAGCAGTAGACAACCACCAGCTAAGCATTATAATCTAATTTCATAGATAAGGAAACAGGTTCAGACATGTCAATTGACTTGCCCCAGGTCACACAGTTATTAGCAGTAGTAGAAACAAAAATTGAACTCAGGTTTATCTGACTCCAAAGTCCATGTTCACAAGTGTGGGTTCTACTTCTCCCAAGCCTGAGAGCAATGACTTTGCCCTGAAGTTCAAATGTGGCCTTGCGTGGTGGTTCAGACAATAAAGACCCTGCCTACAATGCAGGAGACCCGGGTTTGATCCCTGAATTGGGAAGATCCCCTGGAGAAGGGAATGACAACCCACTCCAGTATTCTTGCCTGGAGAATCCCACGGACAGATGAGGCTGGTGGGCTACAGTCCGTGGGGTCGCAAAGAGTTGGATATGACTGAGCAACTAACACTTTCACTTTCTTTTCAAGAGTAGATCTTAAAATGCTAATGTTTTACTCACACCCTATATGAGTTTACTGGCCACTGACTAAAGTCCTGGAAGAAAAGAACATTTAGAAATGCTGATGGTTAGAGACTTGGACTCCTGTCACTAATCATGGTCAGCCCTAGTCATGATTTCCAACAAACACTGATAATGCTGCTTATGTTGTGCTCATTCGCTCAGTTAAGTCCTACTCTTTGCAACTCCAGGGACTGTAGCGCACCAGGCTCCTACGTCTATGGAGTTTTCCAGGCAAGATACTGAAGTGGGTTGCCATTTCTTACTTACACTACACAAGTGTATATAAATCTCTTGATTTTTAATTTCTACTCAATCAATGATTTCAGATAATAATATTTACAATTGGTATTTATGTGTGTGTGATATGAATATTTACATGTATACATATACATTAGTTTGTATGTTTGTCTGTATATGTTGGGTTGACCAAAAATGTCATTTCGGTTTTCATAATGTTACAGAGAAACCTAAAGGAACTTTTTGGCCAACTCAGTTTTACACACACACACACACACACACACACACACACATACACACACCAACTAAGACCCAGAAAATGTAGGAATTCTGCTTATCCATCCAAGAAGACACTGCAGGACAATTTCCTAATACAGTATATTTTCCTTAAAAACTGAAAACTAGCAAAGTGCATGTGTGCATGCTCAGTAGCTTCAGTAGTGTCCAACTCTCTGCAACACTATGGTCTGTAACCCACCAGACTCCTCTGTCCATGGGATTCTCTGGTAAGAATACTGAAGTGGGCTGCCATGCTCTCTTCCAGGTGATCTTCCTGACCCAGAGATAGAACCCACATCTCCTGAGTCTCCTACATTGCAGGTGGATTCTTTACCTGCTTAGCCAGTGAGGAAGCCCAAACTAGCGAAGTACTTTCATTCAAAGCATAGGGAGTCAGGGCCAAGTCTCACAGTTCAGTTTAGTTCAGTCGCCCAGTCGTGTCCGACTCTTTGTGACCCCATGGACTGCAGCATGCCAGGCCTCCCTGTCCATCACCGACTCCTGGAGTTTACTCAAACTCATGTCCATTGAGTCGGTGGTGCCATCCAACCACCTCATCCTCTGTCGTCCCCTTCTCCTCCCGCCTTCAATCTTTCCCAGCATCAGGGTGTTTTCCAATGAGTCAGTTCTTTGCATCAGGTGGCCAAAGTATTGACGTTTCAGCTTCAGCATCAGTCCTTCCAATGAATATTCAGGACTGATTTCCTTTAGGATGGACTGCTTGGAACTGCTTGCAGTCCAAGGGACTCTCAAGAGTCTTCTCCAACACCAGAGTTCAAAAGCATCAATTCTTCGGTGCTCAGCTTTCTTTATAGTCCGACTCGCACGTCCATCCGTACATAAGTCTTACAGAGGTAATCCTGAATCAGATGGGGGCAGGGTCCCAGCAGGCACAGCACTTCAGAGCAGGAAGTGTGTCCCACATGGGCCTCCCCACTGAGCCCTGCACATCAGCTCCCTCCCCTCTTGGCCTCCCCCAGGTCTCTGTGGGTCACAGCCACCCTCTGGATTTCTCTCCAAGTGGACATGAGATGCATGTGAGCAGTAAGCAAGCAAACCCCTTCTTGAGCACTGGAAACAGAGAATTCAAGGTAAATATTTATTTACAATATATCTGGCCCCAAAAGAATTGCAGTATGAAGGGAGTCACTGAACAGCCCTTCCCACACAGACACACACCTCCTGCCCCTGCATTTGCACCCAGCCAGCCTGAACCATGGCACAAGACTCGCAAAGCCAACCCAAGACTGTCCATTATAGGAGTCTCATCATGAGAGCGGGAGACAGAGTTCATCAGGCTCCTTCTGCATGGTCCTGACCTCTGACTCCCTCTGAAGGCAGGAGCCCCCAGGACCCTGGCATCTGAATCCCCTGCATGAGTCTTTGCACTCCTTTGGCTCTGAGAAACTGCACAGCATATCTCTGGTATCTCCACACACCTTACACCTCTGGACTAAAGGCGGCCTGGCCCACCTGCATCAGCCAGCTGATCGGGACCCGAGCACAAGCGAGCATCATTGTTGAGTGGTTTATAGGTGTTGACACAGGGGGCAGCTCTGCTGTGCTAACCTGGGACAAGTGAAAGTTTCTCAGTTGTGTCTCTTTTCGACCCCATAGACTGTCCATGGAATTCTCCAGGCCAGAATACTGGAGTGGGTAGCCTTTCCCTTCTCCAGGGGATCTTCCCGATCCAGGGATTGAACCTAGGTCTTCTGCATTGCAGGCGGATTCTTTACCTTCTGAGCCACCTGGGTGCCTGCTCTATTCACAGAGGATTTACATTAGTTGAGGAGCTGGAACATCAATCATAAACAATTAATCAATTAAATTCACCGTTTATATGTTGGTATAATAATGGGACAAAGTGCATGTACAGATCAGAGTCAGAGAAGATCTCAGTAGCTGTGTGGTGGTTAGGGCTGGCTCAGTGGATGAAGGGATTTTTCCTGGTGATTCTGCCGGGAGAAAGACCAAAGAGAGACCCTAATGTGTAAATGATGAATCCTCAGAGGATCCATTGCCAGGTGTCAGTGGGCAGAATTACATGCAAATTTAGTGTCTGTATGTCTGTTTTTGGGAAGAAGGTGTCTATCTTTTATTCAATTCCTGGCTTAATTAAAGAACGAATAGATAGCAAAAATAAAGAAAAGTTTGGGGCTGGGAAGAAGGAGAAGGAATCTTTAGAAGGAGCAAAGAATTCTTATTATAAAGTATATTATGAGAAGAGGAACGGGATTCGAAGTGGAACGGGTGGGGAGGGTGGGTAGATAGAGAGTAGAAAGTATGGGGCAAGAGTGGATTATACAGTAGACTATAGAATTAAGACCTGAGTGTTGTACATCCTGGGCAGTGACATGATGAAATCAGTGTTTATGGAAGCTACATAGAATCACAGTGAGCAAGAAGAGCAGGGAGGAGAGAAGGGACTTAGTATGTGTAACCAAACGGAGCAGCAATATTGTAAAAGTTTCTTTCTCTAAATCGGTGCAGTAGTTTTTAATTATTTTGTTATTTTTAACCACAACTGCATGCTAGCAAAAATATCCCTAACCCTAACCCTGTGATTTGGGCTGAGCATCTGAACACATTTGCCTCTGTGCACCAGTTTCTAAGCCGTCGTGTCTCTCAGCTCCACATCCCCCTTCTATGCTCTGCTCCGGGACCTTGGGGCCGGATGCTGCCAAACTCCTTTATGCCAAGCCATCTGCTCTGTGTTAGCTTCCACCCAGCGGGGACTCAAGAGGGAGACTGCAGGGCTAGGGAAGAGGAGGGACTGATCCCTTTCTGTCCGCTCCCTACTCCTGTGGGCATCCCGCTAGTATTGCTGCCTTCCTGCAGCCCTGGCAGTGCCTTCCTGGAGCCGCAGCTGAACCCAGTGGATGGTTTTCCAGCACTGGTGGAGCCAGCTTTATCCCATCTCAGCCCCAGAGACACCAACTCCCCGAGGCTCACCTTCAAGCTTCTACGTTTTCCTAATTCCAAATCCCGCCCGTTGTTCTCCCAGTCCTAGAAGTGGTAGCTGATCCCTGCAACTGCTGTCTCTGGGATGGCTTAATGTACTCCCTGTCATTTCAGCTAATTCATTCATAAGCTTATTCAAGCTAGCAATTCTTTGTAATTAAATTCTTTTCCTTAGAATCACGGGTGTCCCTCATGCCTGAACTCTATGTCAGACCTGAGTTTTCTGGTTAGAAGAGTGTGGAACCGCCCTGCATCATACAGGGAGCAGAGAGTGAAGCTCCCAGGGCAGCCAGGAGACAGAGTGCAAGAAGCAGCCCTGGAAGGAAAGAGGCGGGGACAAAGTAGGCAGGCAGCCTCAAGAGGGCCTGGAGGAGAGGACCTTGGAAGAGCGAGTTAGAACTGCCCTGCCTGCATCTTGCCTTCCACACCTCAGTGAAATCTACCACACTCCCACATCATAGTGTGAGGAGGGTTCTAAACATTGTCAGTCTTAAAGATCTTCTGGGAAACATGTTCATACTTCCAGAAACCGGTGGGAATCCTCAGCACAGCTGTGGAGGATAAGCTAATTGAGTCTTTCATGTGTGAAATAAGTTTTTAGTCCTCCAAGCCTTCAAGGCAAGAGCTACCCAAGAATTCCTAGAAACTGTATCACTCTTCTGCTAATGAAAAAAAAATTTTTTTCTCTGTGTACTTCAAGGCAGAAAATGATGACATCACTAGTGATTTGCCCATCGGCATGGGTCACACCAAAGGAGAATTTTTATTTCTTTTTGTCAGAGATGAAAGATTGCTTTTAAAAAAAAGTTTTAATTTGATTCCTCTAAAGATATTATGGCTCACAACATCTCTTATAACTTCTTATACCATCCGTTTTACTATCTGAGGAGACTGTTTATTGGGTGTATTTTTTCTTAGGTTACATCTCAGCTCCAATAAGTGATGTCTTTGAGTTGGTTTATACTCTCCAGACCCTATTATCATCTAGTTCTGTGTCAGGAAGTCTAGGATGTGGGCTTTTTTGATGAAGTGTGCTCCAAGGCAAAAACTGTGGAGGAGGGGGAGATAAGCCGAGGGTGATTTGGGGCTTTGTAGGGGCACAGCTTGCTGGGAGAAGCTTATTATGCTATTAGCTCCTGCTCCCCATCCTAACAATTGTCTTTAGGGAGTCATTAATGGCCTCATAGACCAGGCAGGAAAAATTTATAGAAATTGAAGCTCAGAGTAACAGCAACAACAATTTTAAAAGGCAATTTGTTAAAACAAATTAAAAATAAAGCTTTTTTTCTTCCCCTTTCCTCATTTCTGATTCCTGGAAATGTGTTTCCATTTCCACTGAGTTAATAAAGCAGTTTGCTGCACAGAATCTTCTAAGTTGTCTGTCACGCTCATTATTATTAGCATCTGTTGCCATTATTCTGATGTGCTGGGCATTGTGCTAAGCACTTTATATACATGATCTCTCATTTCATCCTTCCAAGAATACCTAGAGTGAGCTATTATTGTCCACACTACACAAAACGAGATTACAATAGCCAAGTTTCCTTGCTTCCCAAATAGTAGAGCCTGCAAGTAACCCATCCCTGTTAGATCCTGCTTCCCATGGTCCTTACTCGCTATGGTATAAAGAGAGTGTGTTCCCGATTGTACAGTTTTATAACCGGTTCCATGCTGGACACAGTTTGGTCTTACATTCCTCTTAGGAAGTGGAAAAGCTGTGAAGACAAACTCTGTTTGGCTTGGTGTATTGGAAATGACTTCACAAATTCAGTTCACTGAGCTGTGTGCTGGACAATGAGGGGGCGAGGTGGGGCAGACTGAAGGGAAGGCTTGGTAGACACCCCAGAGTCATCTCACACCCTGGGCTCTGCTCCATGACACAGTTACCAGACTAGGGACGCTGCCTAGAGAAATTCACAAAGTGGATTTTGTTTTAAGTCATAAAGGCTAGCTGGGGCTTCCCAAGTGCCAAGTGATGCAGTGGTAAAGAACCCACCTGCCAATGCAAGAGATGCAAGAGATGTGAGTTATTTATGGGTCAGAAAGATTCCCTGGAGTAGGAAATGGCAACCCACTCCAGTATTATTGCCTGGAAAATTCCATGGACAGAAGAACCTGGCAGACCAGAAGTCCACGGGGTCTCAAAGAGTCAGACATGACTGAGTGACTAAATACACACACACACACATACACACACACAAAAGCTAGCTGGTATTAAAAAAAAAAAATGAGAAACACAGTTATTCATTCAACAAAGCCTTATTGAGCATCTACTATGTGCCAGGGACTATGCTGAGGAGACAACAATGAACACAGTGGACTCCTTACCCATGAAGTTTCCCTCAGTTCGCCCTGGGAATTCTGTAAGAGGTGAGGGAACTATCCATGTGCTGGGGATCAAACAGAGCCCAATTGATGTAAGAAGATGGAGGGCAGCAGGGTGAGGAAGGGTCCCTAATGTGAGGAGAAAATAATAAAAACAAAATGTCTTTACTTTTGGACATTCAAAATTGTATCCAGAAATTTATTTTAAGGAAGTGCACTGCAGAGATGTGTCAAATATGGACATGCAGAATTGTCATTCACACAATCATGTATAGTAGCAAACATTTGAAAAACAACACGAATGATGAGCCAGATGACAAATGACCAGAGAGCCTGAGCAGGTTTATGCACATGGATATTTGTTTAAAATGGCAGATGTGACCAGTGGGGAAAGGAAAAGCAATTTAGAGATCACTAGTTACCCATATAAAAAAAGGAAATGGGATCCCAACCTCACACCATTCACAATAAAACACTTCCTGGTGGCCTATAGTCACAAATATGAAAGATAAAACTTCAAAATGTTAAAATAAAAAGAAACGTCTTTATGGTCTCAAAGTGAGGGGAAGACACAAAATCCTCAACCTTAAAGTACTAAGTTTTGCTGCATTAAAATTATGGACTTCTTTTCATCAAAAGACATCATAAAGAGAGACAAGCCACACACTCAAGAAAATGTTTGCAATTTATGTAACTGACAGAGAATTCCTTCAAAAAGTTAAGGATAAAACAGACAACCCAACCAGCAAGCAGACAGAAGATGTTAACAGATATTTTACAAAGGAGAAAATAAATGAGGAATATAAATTCAGTTCAGTTCAGTCACTCAGTCGTGTCCAACTCTCTGCGACCTCATAAATCGCAGCACGCCAGGCCTCCCTGTCCAGGAATATAAATTAGGGAAACACAAATTAAGCCATACTAATGTACCACTTGACAAACAGTAGGTTGGCAAAATTTTTTAACACTGACAATCACAGGAACTCTGACACACGACTTGTGGGAGTGTAATTTGGCACAACTAACCAGAAGGGCAATCCTGTGAAAGTAGAGAATGCACAGATGTTAGAATCCAGCGATCTCATTGGAAGAACATCGGTATGGAAGAGAGGCTCACAGGGATCACACACAGGAACCCCAAGAGACAGGGTACAAGAATACTCATAGGCATGTGCACTGGGTCCAGTGGTGTCCCCTCTAAAACCCATGTCCTTCCCCAAAGCCTCAGGGTGTAACCTTATTTGGGAATACAGTAGTCACAGATGTAATTATTCAAGTGATGATGAGGTTCTACTGGATTGGAATGGCCCTTGATCTAACTGGCGTCCTTATAAGCAGAGGAGAAGAGACACCCTCACACAAGGAGAATTCCATGTGAAACCAGAGGCAGAGACAAGGCCAGGCACCCTGGGGATGGCCAGCAATTCCAAAAGCTGAGAGAAAGGCACAGAACAAACCGTCCCCTAAGAGCCTTCAGAGCGAGCATGACCCTGCCCACACCTTGATTTTTGACTGGCCTCTAGATCGGTGAGAGAATACATTTCTGTCTTCCCAAGCCATCCAATTTGTGTTGTTTGTTATGACTTGCCCTAGGAAACTAACATAGCATGTCCTTCATGGTAGCTGGAAAATGGAAATAGCCAAAAGAACGTAAATAAACTGCGTGTATTATAAATACTTGTGTAATGGAAAAGCTACACAGCAGTTTAAATAAATGAATGAGAGCTGGACACAGCGGTATGGAGGGCGCGTTTCCTCTCCTCGCCTCTCCCTGAAATTCCAATCACTCTCTAAGCTCTGTTTCACGTCCTGCCTTCTCCATGGGGCCCATAATGGCTGCCACGTGCTGACCCTCTCTGTGCCAGGCATCCTACATGGCCTGCTTACCTCATCGCTAACCTCTACGATAGTCCTACAAGGTGGATACTCAGCCTTATTGTGAAGAGAAGGACAGCATATACTGAGTCACTGAATGAGTCACTTGAGGCCCCCTCCAGCCCCTGACGTCCACATTGTTTCTGCTCCTCAGCTCAGATCCTTGCAACATATCCCCTGGAGTGTTTAGCGGGCTGGACAAAACAGTGAATGGCTGGACGCCATTTTGGAGTCTGTAGTAATTAAGCTGGAGAAGGAAACGGCAGCCCACTCCAGTGTTCTTGCCTGGAGAATCCCAGGGATGGCGGAACCTGGTGGGCTGCCGTCTATGGGGTCACACAGAGTCAGACACGACTGAAGCAACTTAGCAGCAGCAGCAGCAGCAATTAAATTGGCTCTCATTTATCTTTAGTTTACTCTATTTAAACTTTCTAGTTTTGTTTTCTAAATGCCTCAGATCTGGGGAATTCTCTGGTGGTTCAGAGGTTAGGACTTGGCATCTGCACTGCCAACAGTTGTCAGGGCTTGGGTTCAATCCCTTATCAGGGACATAAGATCCTGCATGTTGAATGGCACAACCAAAAAGTAAATAAAAACAAATGCCTCAGGTCTAATTATTTCATTCCTGTTCATCACCTCCATAAAAACAATGTAAGTAGCATCTTCTCTGACTAATATAGGTAAGATAAACCCCAGCAAGGGTTTATCATTCAGATGTTTATTGAACTCCTGCTATGCCCAGCCCTGCATTCAGTGGCTGCATAGAATGGAATCTGTGACAGCTAGACATTCAGTGAGCAAATGACCAACATGTAGAATGAATGCTACTTTATATGTGTTTCTTTTCCTTTCCTGAGGAAATTCTGTGTACACAGCTGACTCAAGTACAAATAGAATGAGAGGGTTACCAAACACAAATTCATGTGTCCAATGCACAGTGAAGCCAAACAAACCAAAATGTCAGGGTCTGGAGCACAAAAAGTTTTATTGGAGGGTCAAGCAAGGAGAATGGGCGGCTCATGCTCCAGAAACCTGAACTCCTGGATAGCTTTTAGAGAGAAGACTTTATAGGCAACATTTGAGATGAGGGTTGCAGGACGCATCTCTTTCTTCTGATGGGTTGGTGGTAAGGTAGCTGACGGTACTCCAGAAATCTTGTGTTCAGCCTGATGTTGCCATCCACCACCTGGATGGAGTCCAGAGATCAAGCAGAAGAACTAAAGATATTGCTATGTATATTCCTTGAGAGGGAACCAGGACCCTTATTTAATTGGTGCACTGTTGTTACTGTTTCTTTGTTTCTGCTTTCCCTCCCTCTCCAATTTGCAACTGTTTGAATCTATACTTTGGTACTCAAAGAAGGTCGAGGAGGCTGAGTGATGTCTATTTACTGGAAATAAGAAACAGGGGACAGAGATAGGTTTTTTACCTAGAAGAGCCCCACAGAGTCCCACTTGACCTCCAGGGGACATTCCACTGTGATCAGTAATGGATCAACTTTCCATCTGAGGGCCAGCTCAGGTTCCATGCTTTCTTTTTGGCATTTGTCTATGTTGCATGTTCTCCAACAGGGTAGAATTTGCAGTTACTTGGTTGCTGGGGTTTATAGGCTGTGACAGATGCAGAATAAACAAACAGATTAATCTGTATTAAATTACTGCTCTAGTCCCCTTTACTTCCAAGTTCAGGACATGTGTGCACATGTGAAAGTGGTATTTAGCCATGACCCTTACCATGGGAGGTGATTAAAGCAGAATCACTTTGAGAATCAACACAGCAGTAAAAACCAACCTCAAAAGTAGTTATCCCCTCTCCCATCTTCCCTCTCAAGTACCTGGCATAATTGTTCCTTGATTTAATGGCTCAGCAACCTACAGCAGTCATGTGACTCCAAAAGAATCTGGTGGTTTAAGGTTCAAACACGGTCCCATTTTGTCTTGCACAAAGGTGATTTAGAAATCCTTTTCATCCTGGATTTCTGACAATGCAGCTAACAAGGGTATCAGAGGCACTACTAAAAGAATATGCTTCATTGACTGTGGCATTCCAAGCCCTCCTGGGAGTAGCAAGGACCCCAGGAGCAGTGATGCCTAGAGGCAAATGTTAGTGCAGCCCAAGCACTGTGTTTTACACTAGTGGAGACCAGCTCAGCCATCCACAGTGTGGACCAGCAAGATGGGAAAGTCCCAGCCATGTGCATAGCCCCATACCAGGACACTTCTGAAGATGGCACCACCAAAGTATACCCTAGACCATCTCAAGAACGGGTCCTCTAGTCTTCTTAAGTGTAAGGGAATGACAAGGCTTTGACTGAGGTGGGCCTGGGTGTAAATTCTGACTTTGCCAATGTCTAGCCAATAGGGGCCTTAACACTTTAAGATGCAGAGCATCTCTCACCTACAATGATAATAATGCCTGTCCCAGTGGATTTTTTTTATGAGGATGGAAAAATAAGATACTTGTAAAGACGTGTCCCATGGAAGGTAAGCAGTGCTAGTTCTTTCTTTCTCCTTTCACTTGTCCATCACTCAACACCTGGGACATGCAGTGACTTCTGCTATTTCCAAGTACACCTACTATTAATTCCGACAAAACTTCCTGACCGCAGTCAACCTTTCATTATTCACAGTTTCCAGATGACCTTCAAGACTACAATCATTCCTTTTGTAAATACAACCTTCTCATCCTTCATAACTTAATGAGCATACCATGAAAACATTCTCAGGCACTCTAATGACATGAAACTTTATGAACTCATTACCTTGAAAGTCTCAACACAAGAAGTAAAAACAGTTCAGAAACTCACATGCATATTGTACAACCAGGGCAATTTAGAATTGAAAATTTTTTACCCTTAACTATGATGTTTCTCTCACTTCAATTTATTCTTTTTGCTTGTTACCTTCAACTTGTGTCTGACATCACTGCTGTAGAAGAATTGAGAATAAAACACTTGGGTTGAACCCTATGAAATTGCTGCTATTTGGCCAATTTTGGGCCCGTGAGATGACAATCTCATACAAATTCAATCTGATAGCACCACACCAAGGATAAAGGATATCAGAACAGACCTTACTGCTAGGAGATCAAACCAGTCAGTCCTAAAGGAAATCAACCCTGAATATTTATTCGAATGACTGATGCTGAAGCTGAAGCTCCATAACTTTGACCACTCTGATGCAAAGAGTCAACTCATTGGAAAAGACCCTGATTCTGGTAAAGATTGAAGGCAGGAGCAGAAGGGGACAGCAGAGAATGAGATGGTTAAATAGCATCACCAATGCAAAGGAGATGAATTTGAGCAAACTCCAGGAGATAGTGAAGGGTGGGGGAGCCTGGTATGCTACAGTCCATGGGGTCGCAAAGAGTCAGACATGATTTAGCAACTGAACAACAACAGCAACACCAGACCTTAAGAAACTGCTGTTGGACTGTTTTCTGGCCCCAGGAGACCTTGGTTTCCAGACACAAGATTGCCCAGTCAAGGGTGACATCCACTTCATGGGATCTGGTAAACTTGACACTGAGATTTGGGTCCTCTCTCCCCAACAGTAGGGCGTATGCTGACCAAACAGAGACATAATTATGACTGCAATAAAAGGTAGGGATGGAGTGGGTAATAGCATTGCCAGGTGGCTCAGTTAGTAAAGAATCTTCCTGCAGTGCAGGAGACCACGGTTCGATCCCTGGGTTGGAAAGATCTCCTGGAGAAGGGAATGGCAACCCACTCCAGTATTCTTGCCTGGAAAATTTGCAGGGACAGAGGAGCCTGGTGGGCTACAGCCCATGGGGTCTCAAGAGTCAGACACGACTGAGCGACTAAACCACCACCTACACCCAGACAGACTGAGGACAGCTGGCTAGGTTTGCAGAATCCTTACAGCCTACCTTCTTGTGGGCACTGTCCCATCCTGAAGCTAATGACATTAATCATTAACCAACTTAGAAAGGTTAATGGGCAGTTTCAGTCAGAGGAATATTTTTATGAAGTTGGTGTTCCTGGGAATCAGGACTTAAGAACACAAGAGGGCCAGGACTATGACATCATCAGGAA
This sequence comes from Muntiacus reevesi, assembly GCF_963930625.1. NCBI lineage: Eukaryota > Metazoa > Chordata > Mammalia > Artiodactyla > Cervidae > Muntiacus > Muntiacus reevesi. The sequence goes on from NC_089250.1 coordinate 34,957,964, forward strand.
CAAGGCCTGCCTCATTACAGATGTGGGACAGGCTGGCACCGTGAGGTGCTACATCCAAGACTTCAGGGACCAGCCGGCCAACAGGAACTCAGCCTCCTTCCAGACCTGCTTCCTCATCCCTTCCAAGGACACAGTTTTCTCCAAAACTGTCTTGCAAATTTCAAAAGTGTTAGAATATTCCATTATTGTTAAATAATCGGTGTGAGTAGGTAGATAATTTTCTGATTTGGTGATGAAGTCAAACTAGTAAAATGACTACAAACTGCTTCCTATTGGGATATCTCTTCACGATGAAATCGTTGACAATACCTCCCACTCTTTTCTACCAAACGCACAACTTAATTGGGGCAAGGTCAGTTTTCCTGGGATTCAGAAGAGAGAGGGGAGATGCCCACCCCAAACTTGGTCAGCCCTGCCAGGCTCTTGGAGATGCAGAGAAGCTGAATGTGTCAGGGAATATTTACGCAGCACTTTGTGAGTGGTCTACATGTATGTAGATTTTTTTAAGTGAGGAAGCATTTACCATCTTTGAGAGACTTCAGTGTTTATGTCGGTTGCAGGGGGTGCATTTTTCCCTTGGGACAGTCACCCTAGGGGGTCTTTGGTAATACAACTTCAAGAGGACAGTGGAGGAAAGAGATCTTGAGTACTGTCACACTCAAGAGTGTTTCTAGGAGGCAGATGCCCTCAGCAGTTGGAAAAGCCCAAAGGCCATGTGGATAGAGCTTGGGCTGGAGAGTGGCTTTCTTCACCTTCATCCTTCCAGCCAGCAGTGAAGCCGAACCCTCCTCCACCCAAGGGAGCCCAGTAAGGGCCTGTAGGCTCTGGGAGGGGTCCCAGAGGTGTGTGAGGACAATTGCTCTAAAGTTCAGGCTGGGGAGGGTCAACTAACCCAGCTCAGAAGTGGCCAGTAGACAAACGGTCCTTGGAAGCCCATCTCCTGAGAGCCACTGGGAGGGAAAGCAGTATGGAGTGGTGAGAGAAGACAGAATAGCAAGTCAGTGGGTGGGGGCGCTGAGCGTGGACCACGGGGACCCTGGAGGGGCTCCCTGACCGTCCTGAGAAGCAGAGCTGCAGAGGAGAGGATCCCAGGGGAGGACCCATACTGTTCATGGACATGCTGACCAAACCAGAGGAGCCGCTCCCGGTCCCACCAAAGGGCCTCTGAGTGGACTGCAGGGGACAAGTTGAGCCTGGAGTGAAGACCTGGGGTGTGTGTGTGTGTGCCCTTCTAGGCTCTATGCTTCGCTCACCTTCCTCCTAGGTAGACACTTTACACAGGAAGACTTTCTGTGTGTAGTGAACCCAGTGCTCTCTGGTGTCAGGACACACACTCATTGTTCAGTTTCTTTAGATGGATGTGACAACCCCATCACTCTGTTAGGGACCCGCAGGGAGCAGGACAAACACACTCTTGGCACAGACAGAACTAAGAAAGAGGAGACAGACAAACAAACAAAAAAGGAATGAGTGAGTTGAGGTTCTGTCAAGTTCTCTGCCCAAGCAGATGATGGAGGTGTAAGGAGGAGGCTGCTCAGAGTGACCAGGGAGGACCCCTCTGAGGAGGTGACACTGGGTGATAGCTGACTGAAGAGGAGGAGCCGCTTGTACCAAAGGTCAAGAAAGGATGCCCAGAAGGGAAGAGTATGGAGGCAAGTGCCTGACAGGAAAATACAGCAGCTCTAGAGGCCTGTGGGATCATCAGGCAGGAACCAAAGGTCCCAGAGCATGGGGGAGGGGGTCCCAGAGAATCTTCTGGATATAGAAGCATGTAGGTTATTTGGGGAATTCTCAGCAGGAAACAGCATGATCTGCCTCACTTTTTTGCTTTTATGCACCAGTCTTAAAATAATTTTTCTTTTTCAAAAAGTTTTATTGAAGAATAGTTGACTTAACAACGTTCTGGTAATTTCTGCTGTTCAGCAAAGTGACTCAGTGATACACACACATATATTCTTCTTCATATTCTTTTCCATTATGGTTTATCCCAGGATATTGAATATAGTTGTTGTGCTGTTCAGTAGGACCTTGCTGTTTATCCATCCTGTATATAAGAGCTTGTCTCTGCTAATCCCAAACTCACATTCCATCCCTCCCCAACCCATCCCCACTTGGCCACCACAAGTCCTTTCTCTATGTCTGTGAGTCTGTTTTTGTTTCATAGATATGTTCATTTGTGTCATATTTTATATTCCATGTATAAGTGATATCATAGTATTTGTCTTTCTCTTTCTGACTTACTTCACTTATTAATATATGATAATCTCTAGGCCCATCCATGTCACTACAAGTGGCATTATTTCATTTTCTTTAGTGGTTGAGTAATATTCCAGTGTATACACATATCATATCTTTTAAAATTATTATTATTTTTTAAAAAGATCTCCCTGTTGCCTTAAGGGACAGTGCTATCAGGATACACTAGGTGAAGCCAAAGAGATGACTGTGACCTGGACTGGAGAGATGGTGGCAGAGGTGGGGAAAGTAACAGCTCTGAGATATCTTTGCAAGGACTTGCTGGGGGATTGGATGAGGGGAAATTAGAAATGCTAAGGACAGAGGAAGAGGGTTAGAGCAGAGAGCATCCAACCATCACTGAAAACTGAGCATTTCAGTTAAACTGGGACTATTTCACCAAAATAGTAAGAATCTCTAAATACATGAAAGATATGGAATTTCATTGTTTCCGTGTACTTTTTTATTAGATGGCAGGTGTCTTACAGATCCAGTAATGTTGTTTGCTTCAAAGCAACCCCCTTGTTTGGCTCTACACTTCTTTCAAAGAGAATCAGTATGTCCCAGACCTCACCCACCTGTAATTACCAAAACTATCATGTTTCCTTAATTACTCAAATAGCTGTGACTTTGAGCCCAATCCCATGACTCAAGAGTTACCTTCTCCCTGATTCTCCCCCATGGCCATTTTGAAAGAAGGCTGAGCGTGGCTGGCTGGTCCAAACATTCATCCTGCCCCCCCAGGAACCACTGGTCATTCCTCCAGCCACCCCACCGCCACCCTACTCCACAATCTGCAGATCACCTGGGGACTGGAAACTGGCTTCTCCCTAGGCTGCTATGCTCTCCCTGCAAGGACCTTGACTGCAGACCCAGCCCTGCCTTTAATTCCTCAAAGCACAGCAAGGAACAGTCAGATGGTTTAATAAAATTTTACTGAAGGTTTGAACTGACACAATTACAACTCAGAGGAACATTTATGTGCTCATTAAAGTAGTTTCTCTAGAGATGCACAACTCCCAAGAGCCAACCTCGGGCCTTCTCCATTGCTCTTGGCCAATTTGAAAGTGACCCAGCCAGTTCAGCCTCCTCTCAATCTGTCTCCTGGCTCCCCCACCCCCAGAATCCAGCTCTAGTGCCACAGCCCCAGATATCAAGGCCAGGCATGCTTACTTCCCCCTAGGGATGACTGGAAAAGGGGTCTTCCTACAGAAGGAAGCTTCAAATCACCTACCAGTGGCCATGCAGCCTCCATGACCCCAAACCCCATCTCAATGATCAGTGATTCCTTTCCATCCATTGGTCTTCATCACATTCTACCTGGTGTTCTGATCCAGCTGGTGCTAGGCCAAACATGGTCCATTTTTCTTCCCAATCTGTCCCCTAATGTGAAGAGAAGGCCAGGTCATATCCTGGGTCTTGCAATGTCCTTACATGAATAATTTGACGATGTGTTCACACGTCCAAACACTCCCATACATCTATACACACACAGAGATACAAATGACATTACTGACTCAATGGACAAGAGTTAGAGCAAACTCAGGGAGATAGTGAAGGACACGGAAGCCTGGCATGCTGCAGTTCATGGATTCACAGAGTCAGACACAACCTAGGGACTGAACAACAAAACCTGTTTCAGAGACAACTGCTAAAATCTAAATCCATATTCAAAGAGGCTGCGAGGACAATGTAGGGCTTCCCCTGTGACTTAGCAGGTAAAGAATCTATCTGCAGTACAGGAGACATAGGAAGCGTCGATTCTCGGTCAGGAAGATCCCCTGGAGGAGATAATGGCAACCCACTCTGGTATTCTTGCCTGAAAAATCCCATGGACATGTCGCAGAGAGTCAGACACAGTAAGCGACTAAAGAGAACAGAACAGAAGGACAAGATCCTCCTAAAACTAGGTTTGATTTATATTATATAAAGCACATCACATCTCAGCCTGCAAAGTCTAGAGTCAGATGCGTGATGACTTTGATTACACAAATGAACTTCTGTGGACAAACAAATTCCACTGACTTTTCCCAAAGCAAATGAAGTTTGCCACAATAGTGAGTTGATCTCTCAGCCTCCAGTAACTCTTAGTCATTTTAAAAGAATGGTTCTACTGCTTTAAAAAAATATTTTTCCACCGGGCATCACTATTACGATGCAGTCACAGCTCAAAATATTTTGGAAATTCCTCCTTTGGAATTGCCCTCAGAGCCAAGAATGCTTTTCTTTTTTTTTTAGATAGACTCAATGGTTATAAATCTTGATACCAAGAGGCTTCGTCGATTCTTGAAAATCAACCCCAAATCATTTGAAGACAGAGCTGGTGAATATAGATGATCAAATCAGGTAACACTGTTTTGGTGTAAAACAAAATGTTTAATCTGAAATATTAGGCAAAAAATGCCTTTACTCCATACACTTTTTTTTTTTTTACCTTTTTACTTGTACTCTATATCAGGATACATTCCTATATGGGGCACAAACCCAGATAATAACTAATTACAGTGTTAAATGGGAATATATACACTAGCAATATATACAAAACCCCAAGAGGTTCAAAAGAGTAGTATATATCATAATCTAGGGGAAAATTCTTTTAATTAAAAAAATAAACATTCTAAGGGGTAAGAAGGGCTGAGTAAAGAGTTTCAAAAAAGATTTAAGGGGAAAAAATATGTTTAAGCAAACATATGTCATTGTAGAGTTTTCACCATGGCTAACTTGAAGACCACATTTATTTAGATGTATTTATTCACATATATTCTTTGAGGCACCCACCCCATACCTATATCATCATACTTTTGCATAAAGGGACATGAACTTCATTTCACCCCAGAGTTATGGTCACAGGACCAGGAGGACATGACTTCTGCCTGTAGTTCTTGACCTTTTCTTGCCTCCTAAACACTCTTTCAGTTATGATCTTAGGCTTCCTTTGAGCAAAAACCTCTTGGCTGCTTGCTCCATAGTCATTTAGGAAATCCCTTATGACTTCCAAAACAGTCATATGTTTTTCCTGGAATAATATTGCTCACATTTATATGCGATAGAATTTTCCTGCTCCATGCATGTTTATGGACCCCATGTCTGACATTTGCAGAACACCAGTCCCCACCGGGCAATGGCAGGGCCACAGCTGAGGGACAGCAGCACCCTGTCATTAAAGGTGCCAGGCCCCAACCAGGGAGGGAAGGACCCTAAGTATTGGCTGGGAAAGTGAAGACACAAAGGCATGAGGTGACTGCTGCAGATGAAGCTACACCAGGCCCTGATGACAGCTTCACTAAAAGGTATCTGAGGACTTTGGATGTCCATCTTATAAGTCAGTCCTCCATTTCATGTGTGCATGCTAAATTACTTCAGCTGAGTCCAACTCTTTGCAACCCTATGGACTACCAGGTGGACTACCAGTCCACCAGGCTCCTCTGTCCATAGGATTCTCCAGGCAAGAATATTGGAGTAGGTCACCATGCCCTCCTCCAGGGGATCTTCCTGACCCAGGGATCAAAGCCGAATCTCTTACATCTTTTGCATTGGCAGGAGGGTTCTTAACGACTAACTAGTACTAACTGGGAAGCCCCTCCGTTTCATATCTGCCCTAGAAACCTGAAATGCCAATGACTACTCTAGATTTTCTCATGCACAGGGGAAAAGTGGGTCCAAAGCCCTTTCTTTGGAAAAATCAAAAGGGTAATGACCTGTGGCACCATTTCTCATCAAAATTGTCTCTTGGATTTCTGACGTAAACACAAGGAAGAACAGAAATGAAATAATATAGCAGCTATGGAAATCATACCAGTCCAGCCTATGAAGTGAAATGGGTTGATATTTCACCAAGCTGGATATTTAGAACCTCACGAATCAAGAAGTAAGAGAGGTAGAAAGGAATTCTACTCATGTCAGAATTTCACCTCAACTACTGTTTTATGCTTTTCTTTGACTTGCTCTATAAATATTTTACTACAACTTTCAAAGTTTATAAGATCCTTAAGACTTATAAAAAACTTGAGTAACTGGAAACCAATGACCAATACCTACCACAGGGGTCTTGATTTTTTTCAGATTCCACTGAACGGAATGCATTACCCAGAATCCCTTGAAAGGACAGACATCCCTCCGTTGCAGTTGTGAGTCTGCAGGGAGCAGAGAACAATGCCTTCCACTTATGAACTCCACCTGGTCAGTACTTGGGGGTCTTGGCCCCAGACCTGAGCTTCCATGGCTCTCACACTTGGGAAGCTCAGCTTGGTGGGTGGGGGTGGGGAGTGGTTGTGCTTCATCCCAGAGACCCCAGTGTCCTGGATCCTTGGCACTTTCATCAGATTCTACAAAGTGGAGGAGGTCCTGTTTTCTGGTCTCCTCACATCATCCCAGTGCATCTGAGGAAAGACAGTCCATGGCTATAGCTGATTTACAGTGTTGTGTTAAATGTTTCCAAGAGCCCTTTACCAAGCTGCAAGTTTTAATCGTACACTTGACAAATATGCACAAGTGTCTCCTGGTTCCCAGGGATCTGAGATTCCCTGGCTTTGGAACTAATTATCCTGATTTATAAATCCTATCAAAGTAGCACTAGGTTTATCAGTCTAAACATGATGAACTCATCCAGACACATTTGTTCTGATGATTGAGTAGTGTATCTGTCTCTTTTCTCCCATAGTAGTTTCTGGATTAAACTTTAGTCCCTAAAGGGATGTGAATCTATCTCAGACAGAAAGAAACTTATACGTGAAGAGAGCAGGTGTGTCCTGAACGCTGTGGGTCCTTTGATTTGTAAATTTCTTCAAGACACAGACTCCACCTCCACCATCTCATCTCCACAGTATATGTGCCTTTAAACATACTAAAAACTGAATCTAGCATTAAATTAAATGAAAGGAATTAACAGAAAATAACTACCACGTGTCAGAAAGACAGTTACCTATATATAAAGCTTTGGAACAGAGAAGCCTTCTTTTAAACAACAACAAAAAAAACCCCAATTCTCACATATTTTAAAGGTAGATTTTCATATTATAAAGTACCTCTCTGCAGGAAGGACTCATCACAGAATTTCTATTTTTTGTTGTTGTTGTTGTTGCACTGGCTCTTTGTTGTAGCACATGGGCTCAGCACATGGGCAGAAGTGCTTATTTGCCCCGCGGCATGTGGGATCTTAGTTCCGAGTTTGATTAAACTCTGGGAGTTTGTGATGGACAGGGAGGCCTGGCATGCTGCGATTCATGGGGTCACAAAGAGTCAGACACGACTGAACAACTGAACTGAGCTGAACTGACCCTGGATGGAACCTGTGTCCTTGGCACTGGAAGGTGGATTCTTAACCACCCCATCCTCCTTTTTTAAGACTTTTAGGACTGTGGACCCATTTTTTTTAAACTCTTTATCACATTTGTTACAATATTGCCTCTGTCCTTCCATGTTTTGGTTTTCCAGTCATGAGTCATGTGGAATCCCAGTTCCTAGACCAGGGATCAAACCTGTGCCCCCTGCATTAGAAGGTGAATTCTTAACCCCTAGACCACCAGGAAAGTCTCCCCACTTTTCTTAAATTGAAGTATAGTTGATTTACAATGTTGTTAGTTTTTCCTGTACAGCACAGTGATTCAGCTGTACACATATACATATGCTTTTCTAGATTCTTTTCCATTATAGATTATTAAAATACATTAAATATAGTCCCCTGTACTATCAGTATTCCTTTTAAAGGAAAAGACATTTAAAATTTAACTGCAATTACAAACACTTTATCTACAAATAATATTTTGCAAATTTTTCTGTTTCATTAGGAAAAGTACTTCTGTATAGGGGGAAAAGAAACACCTGTCACAGGGAAATTTGATTGCCCATGTAGATATATTGAGCATGATAGTTATCTGACTTTTAAAAATGTTTCTCTTCTCCTGCCTCTGTTATTTTAGGATCTGGGCTTCCTGTAGCTTTGAAATCAAAGCCTATATAATATATTTACTTAGTCTTTGTTATATTAATAACTTTCAGCATTAAATGGAAGACATGTGGTGGTTGGGGTGGGGGTAGGGACCCAATGCTACTCTTGCCAAATCCAGGATGACTTCCTGGAGGAAATGGTCTTTTCATTTTCAATCCATTATTCTTATTATGACATGCCTTCCTTTGCATATTTTATCAAAGGAAACTTTCTATATTTTGAAAATTCTGTGTCTATGTTAGACTTCCTCATTTCACATCGGGGGTTATGGGGAATGGGGAGTTGGGGGAAGACATTTCTTGAAGAAAGCCATGACTGATCAGAGATGTTCCATTGCTCAGTGGTACATGATTAATAGTCTGGTCTTCCTGAACTGAGTTTTTCCCCTCTGAAGGTAGGCAACTATTTTTGGCTTAATATGCATTTTGACTCTGTGTCTGAGTATTTTCATGTTTTCCTGTTTCAAGACCAAAATTATTCACCACGTTCTGAGGACAGACCCAGCTTGACACCAAACTAGACTGGAGGTAGAAGATCTGGGGTGTGTCAGAGATGCACCATCACACCTCAGAGCCTGAGGGTCCTTGGGAAAATAAGCACAGCTCACCCGCTGTCCCCTGCCTTTGCCTGAGCTCCTTTGAATAACTGCTTTCCCTCCAGGTCTGACTGAAACCCAGCTATGGATTTAGTGCCTTGAGATGTCATAGGGTTCAGTCTTGAAAATGAGATCTGGCCTTGGGGAAAACTGTTTCCGGCCCAGAGAAGAGCCCAAGCATAGTCAGTAACTAGACCTGCTTAGGGCCGGTTAACAAAGTAACCTTGCCATTTTTCAAAGGGCAAGACTGATCTGGCCAAAAACAGAGCAGAACGGGCCTTTCTTCTGAAATTTCAATGTAAAATATTTTCCAGATTAAAAAAAAAAAAAATTCCTCAACTTTTCTCCATGCCATAGTTGCATGGGAACTTGCCTGGTTAGAAATATGGATGGGGACAGCTTATGTCTTTTCATAGAAAAGCAGACCCCTAGAATATATACCTCTCACAATTTCAATACAAAAAAAAAAAAATCACCTAGTATTAGGTGATTATATATTTATAGTAAAAGGAGGCCTTGGATGAAGCATTCCTTTGTTATTTTTAGTTGCTTCTCAATAATCACACATCTGGCCTAATGACACAGCGAGCATTATAACAATGAATTTTCAAAGGAAAGCAAACATTCCCTTTGAGGAGATTGTCTCCAATGAATTTGGTGTGCCCTAGTTTGAAAACTTTCATCTCCAAATAGGCCAGGGTTTTTCTTTTATCTAGCCTAACTGCCTGCCTTGTTGAAACTTTCTCTGACACACAAAGGAAAGCCTACGAAATGTCCAATCTTACTCAAGACTTAAAAGTTTTCAGTGAGCCAGATAATAACTGTCTCAGGGTTTCCTCTCTTTCCCATACAAATATTTAGGAAAACCTCACTTCTGAGACCAGGGCGACTTGATTAGAACTGAAAATATTCATGAGAAATTGTTCCACTTAGGAACCTCAAATGAATCAGAATTAGAGGGCTCCTTACTCAAAGACTTACACTTTTATTACACAAGGCTATAGGGGCTTCCCACATGGCCTAGGGGTAAAGAATCCACCTGCCAATGCAGGAGACTCAAAAAACACGGGTTCCATATCTTGGTCTGGAAGATTCCCTGAAGGAGGGAATGGCAACCCACTCCAGTATTCTTGCCTGGAAAATCCCAAGGATAGAGGCACCTGGTGGGCTACAGTTGATGGGGTCACAAAGAGTCAGACACAGCTAAGTACACATACACACATACACTCACCAGGACCAATAAAGCCATTCAAATATGTCAAGAGACAGAACTTAAGGAGTTTTCAATGGACTTGGTAGCCTGTGACTTCTTCCAACTCAGTGGAGTGGAGTGCAAGTGAAAGTCACTCAGTCGTGTCTGACTCTTTGCGATCCCATGGACTATATAGTCCATGGAATTCACCAGGCCAGAATACTGGAGTGGGTAGCTGTTCCTTTCTCCAGGGGATCTTCCCAACTCAGGGATCGAACCCAGGTCTCGCACATTGCAGGCCAATTCTTTACCAGCTGAACCTCCAGGGAAGCCCAAGAATACTGGCGTGGGTACCCTATCCCTTCTCCAGCAGATCTTTCCAACCCAGGAATTGAGCCAGGGTCTCCCGCATTGCAGGCGGATTCTTTACTGACTGAGCTATCAGGAAAGCCCTCTCCTCACTCAAATCTCTTCTAAAAACTCATATAGGAGGTGAGTATAAGGCCTGTAAGCCCTCAAAGGAGAACAGTTGTAGAGAAGGAGCCTACAATCAAAGGTCACCAGAAATGCACTCTACAGATGAATGCAATTCTCACAATTGTCATTCCAATGGAAATTGATCATGGGTCAGTGCCCTCTTCCCCACGGCATGATTACTGTTGAAGTAGAAGATTAGATTTCTGGGTTGTGAAGCTGGGCAATGAGATCTAGTCCATCAGGGCCTCACTGGTGGCCCGTGATCTAAACTCAACCTCCTCCCAGTCTGAAGGTTACTCATCTTCATTTATCAACTTAGAATACACCTGCTGGAAGGCAAAACCAGGTCACATTTCAAGCTCTCTTCCAACACTACTTTTCTTTTTAGTAAGAAAATATGATCTGACACCACAAGTTATACAAGGACATGAATGTGAGCCTACATAACAAAGTCTGTGTATGAATTAGTCCAGGATCAGAAAAGTTAATAAACCAATTAACAAAATGTACTAAGCTTTGGATAACCTTCAAAAGACAAAGGTCAGGTTAAACATTTTTGGGGGCAAAAGAGAATAATAATAATTAGCATCATTCTCTGAGATATACTTTTTATTGAAAGCCATGTTTTTACTTTTTATTAGTTCAATAAATGGTGATACTAAGTTAACTCTCCAGGATGTAGAATCATTTCAGGCAATTAGCTCCATTTCAATCTTTGATCCTTTAAAACTGGGTCTGCAACTTTTCTGGGCTTGTGTCAATCATTTGTAAGACCTGAGAGAAGGAAAACCCTTAAAAATGGGAAAACTCACAATTTTTTTCAGGAGAGCAGAGTTCTGTCTACATTAAGCAAAGAACAAAATTGTTCATTGCCCATAAAAGGTATTTATGCTATCTTTCCCCCAGTGAAAAAGATTAAAAAGGTCAGACTGATTTTCTAGGGATATCTTTGAATTAGGTACCTTTGTACTTAAAAATTCTTATTTATTTGAAGACACTTCGTCTCTTCCTAACTTTTTTCTAAGCATATATCCCAAGCTGTCTGAGCTGCCTCATTAAAAAAAGTAATATCGCAATGTAAAAAGTTTTCGCAATAAAAATATTTCCAGTTCCAAGCAATAATTCCTTTTAAGCTATGCAGTAAGAAGATGTTTTCTTAGAGTTTGTTTTTCTGTCTCTTGGTTTGTAGTTTCCATTTTTTCGACCCTTTACTTAAAGCAAAGTTTCTCTTGAATTATGTACTCGGCAAGGTAAAATCACATTCTAATGAGTTTTTTTAAATGCGACCCCATCCTTAACTCTTTCATTTAGTGGCTTTTCACTGTTTTGCTTTAAAAAGTAGATCCCTTGTTTCACTTTGAATTTCTTTTCTATGAGAAGATTCTTTTAAATATATTTTTAAAATATTAATATCCTTTTTACCATGTTTATAAATATATGCATTAATAGTGTTTAACCTGCTAGCTTTGTTCAGAGGGTGCTAACCCAAATTTGAGAATGGCCTCATGTCCCCAAATGGTATACCCCTTTCTTCAGCTACAATGGTTTGCTAAATATTTGCTCTACATTAAAGATTTATGATCTACTTTTGTTCCTCTGTGTCCCCTAGTTTTCAGCCATATTTCTCCATAATCACGCTCGCTTCCCTGCCTAGGTTCAAAGTTTCATTTTCCCAGAATTCTTCTCAAGGCTCAGAAAGCATATCATATTTCCACTTCAGCTTGGTGGGACTATCTCGTCCAATCTGTTACTCCCAATCTCATATACGATGATATTTTAATTGTGTGTCTTATTTGCAAGATATCTGATCATGTGGTATTAACCAAGTTCCTATATTTACTTTGGAGCAATATTTCTTTCCTGGGGCTCATTTGGCTGGCTTCACATTCTGGTGTAATAATATATCATATACAAACTGAGGGCAGAAATTAGAAAAACAGTCTATTCATAAGAACATTTCAAGAAACCTTCTGGGTTGCAAGCTTTTTCTTACCCCAGTTGAGATCATTTTATTTATTTTTAAAAATAGATTAATCTATAAATTATATCCTAAGGGAAAATCTCATACTGGTTCTAGTGAGCACCATCTCTGGGGATTCTTCTCTTTTTGTAGCAGGGTATCCGGATGCCTTGTGAGAACCAGGCTGTATCTCGGGATGGGGGTTCTGGAGCAGCGTCCCTGGCTCTCAGTGGCTGATCCCTGCCCTGGGTCAGGACCATGGCCCTCTCTACTGACTGTGATCCCATGGACCTCAATTGACCTGGCCAGAGCACCCTGATTTTATTTCACCTGTGCTTTTCCTCTCCATCATCAGGCACTCAAGAGCATAACCATTCCCATAGTCCATATAGAAATATTCTGTCTGCGAAATCTTGACTAGAAAACTGGTGCATATCTCTGAGTTTGCAAAAACAGAATTGCCAGTCCCCAAACTCTGGTTCTCATAAAGGATCTTTTGTAGAAGTACCCACTGATGTGTTTACACTGGACTGAGGTTCGTTTGCCTGAAAATGGCTGCCTGGAGTTGTTGGCCACAAGAACTTCCTCTCTATCTCTTTCTCTTTTCCCTTGAAACTGATGCTAAGGTCTCTTCTGGACCCACATGCACAGTCTACTTTGCCCTAGGGTTTGTTCAGGTGCCAAAGGAAAAGGGAGGGTAACGTTGTCCCGTCCGCCCTGCCCCAACCTCTCCCCATGCCCCCAGCTACCTCTGCTGCTTGAAAAATTACCCCAAAACTTGACAGCTCAAGACCACCATTTTTTTTTACGCTCACAAACTGTATCAGTCAAGAATTTGGTCAGAGTACAAGGAAAGTCGCTTACATCCGTTCAACTACATGTATAACTTCAGCTGGAAAAACTGAGAGTGATGCAACAGCTGGAGACTGGCATCTTCTGAGGGCACCTTCACTGACCGGTCTGGTGGTTGATGCTGGCGGTCAGCTGGGACCTTAACCAGAGCAATTCCATGTGCCATCTACCACGACCTGGGCTTCTTCACAGCATGGCTACTCAGGATCCCAGTAGCAAGTGTCTCAGTCAACAGAGGAAAAGCTGTATCATCTTTTCTATCCAGACTGTGAAACCATCATGCAGGATTCCACCAGCTACAAGCAAGTCACAAGCCCACCCAGATTTGAGGAGAGGACATAGACCCCAACTCTCAAGGGAGTCGTGTCAAGAAATTTGCTGTCTTCTGTTTTTGACTACCACACTTACTGACCTCATCCCTTAAAGACAATATTCTTAGTGCTTTCAAGTCCATCTCTTCATAAGTCCTACATGCACGCACGCACACACACACACACACACACACCCTACAATCCTCTTCACCCAGGGCATTCATTTCATATCTTCTTTTTCTCTGAAATTTTCTGGTATCTTCTCTTTTGAACAAAGTAACCCCCAAAACTATGGTTTAACAAAATTAAATCTTTGACATAGAAAAGACCAAACTAAGACCAACTTAAGAACATGAAAGGAAGTCTGGTCTTTCACCTAACTTTTAAGTACTTACATATGCACAGAAGCCCTCCTGTTTTCAGCAATTACAGAAAAGAATTTTGGAAATTTCCAATGAGCTGTAAATTTGCTTCAGGTACAGAAGGTTATGGAAGTAATACCAGGATTGTGTTCTGTTTTCACAGTGGATTGAGAAAGAGAGAAGCCCAGTATAAAATGACAAGAAGTAGCAATTCATAAATGAAGAGACAGCCTGGAATCCTTGGGACAGAGGAGGCAATGGGAGCCAGTTTACATTGAGAAGGGACCCAAACATTATAGACCCATCTCAATCCACATGAAATAGCCCCACCCAATAGGGGACAAACAAAAGCAAAGAAATAATAGAAGGGCTTATTGCCTAACTAGCTGTATTAACTTCTTCTCAGCTCTGGCATTAAGGCTCTTAATGGTCTAGATTATAAAGTGCACAATAATTGAAAAATAAAATTTTATTCCTTTAACCTGCAAATTGCATCATTCTGTAAGATAAATAGCATGTTTTCCTTCACTATATTATCTCAGAGGCTATGTAGCAGCTGCTTTTTTGTGCTATTGGATAATTTGAAATTGAGCAAAATTCCCAAATACATATTTATATTCAATTTATTTCCCAGGTAACCACGTGCTCTTGATGCCAACATTTGAATTTCATTTCACCTGGTTACAATTTAAAGCCCACCAAGAGATGGCATGATTTGGAAAATATAATAAGCAATGTACAATTATGCACTGTATATTTTTCCCCAGTTCTGTAATGACACAATTGGCAGAAGGCTTTTTAAAAATTAAATCTACAGAGGGAGTTACAGCAAATGGGAATGTTTCCATTTTAAAAGATTTCCCATCATGGTTCTTTCAGCAAACAGAAATTGTCGCTAGAATTTCTGCTTTTCATCTCATTCATAGTGTTATTGTCATCATCACAGTTAGAAGTATGATGATATTAACAACAGTACATCAATTTTGATAGAGATAAAATGCTAAGGAAGTATGTGTTTCCATTCTCATTCAACTCAGGAACACGAGAGCCACATTTTTAACTGCTTTGTATTTCTAACTAGTATGAATATAAGGGGAAAATAGCTAATGCATCAGAGTGTCTGTAAAGCTTCATTATATCTCATGTGAATATATATATAAATATATAAATGTTAATATATGTGTATTAAGAGAAAGAGGTTTTTACCTAAAACCATTTTAAGAACAACCCTTTAAGAACACTACATTATTACAATACTTGGTAAATGATGCCATGCAACTATCCATACATATTTGAAGTTGAATAAGATTCTAAAGATTACTGAATATTCTCAATTTGCAGGCAAGGCTGCTGAGGCTCACAGAAGTTAAACAACTTCTCCCTGGTTTCTCCTCCTCTGCTACTCTTCCAACCACTCACAGTGTCTCTCTACAGCTGTATGTTTTCACTCAATGCAGATAGAAGATAAAATGAAATTCCTATTTACTTTAATCACAGGTCTTCAGGGAATGACTGTCCTCTAGCACTGAGTAACCTTGGTCTCATCCTAGTTCATTGTCAATTTCCTCAAATTAAAAAAAAAAAAAAAACAATGTCAAGGTTCAAACTATCACATACTGAACTTCTTTCCCATGTTGAAGGAGCGCAGAACAGTCTCTGTTTTGAGAATTCTCCAAGGTTAGTCAGGACTGTTCAGGCACAGAGCAGATGGAGCTCACAACCCTCAGTCTTTATTCCCTTCCTTGAACTCCACCAAGATTTTGCCGCCCCATCAACCAGGTATCAGGGGACCAGGCTCAAGAGATGAGCCTCATAGATTCGATATCAGTCTAGAAAGCACAAGTGTGAAATGGAAGCCAAATTCACTTAGTTTCCTTTACAGAAGTGTCAGTTCCATTCAAAAACCCACTGTCATCCCTGCCAGAGAAGGAGAAGAAACTGCTCTGTCTCATTCACTTCATCACATAAAACCATTTGATGAGCTTGACAGCTGCTGCTTGCTAATTACAGGGCAAACTTCTCAGCATGAGCATTGTTGCATCAACAGGTCCCCAGAACAATTCGGCAATTGTATGGGGGGAAGCTAGGGCACTCGGGGTTGAGCATTTCCATGTCAGTGACCCCCCACTGGCTGTCAGGACTCGGAGCTGCTCTAGTGGAATGAAAGGAACACAGTAATGAGGTACACTGGGACTGGCACACAGCTGATTGGCTCTGAAGAACATTCTGGTGGTAGCTCTGCTTCCGGCTGTTGAAGATATGATGAGAGGGCCTGGCTTCCCACACCACCCCTGCTTCAGGAAAACGATCAGTAGCTCCTGTTCTGGGGAGTTCAGTGTTTATATAGAAAAAGATCATTCCCTATGGAAAGGTAATATATTTTCAACCCAGTGAATGGGTTTTGGAGATTTGACATTTTTGGAACAAAAATAAAAAGATTGCAAAAGCTAATTCTCTTTGTTTCTTTTTTCTTTTAATTTTTTACTTTGTATTGAAGTATAGCTGATGAACAAAGAATGCTGTGACAATTTCAAGTGAACAGCAAAGGGATTCAGTCATACATACATATACATGTATCCATTCTTCCCCAAACTCCCCTCCCATCCAGTCTGTCAGATAATATTGAACAGAGTTCCACGTGCTATATGGTAGGTCCCTGTTGGCTATCTATTTTAAATATAGCTGTGTGTATATGTCCATCCCAAACTCCCTAACTGTCCCTTCCCCTCATCCTCTCCCCTACAGCCATAAATTTGTTCTCTAAGTTTATCCCTTTTTGTTTTGTAAGCAAGTTCATTCATATCATTTCTTTTTAGATTCCACATATGAAGAATGTATACAATATTCTCCTTCTCTGTCTGACTTGCTCCACTCAGTACGCAATGTCTAGGTTCATCCATGTTGCTGCAAATGGCATTCTTTCATTCTTTTCTTGGAAGGTAGAAAGGGAGCTAAAGAGGAAAAAGAAGAAGAGATACAAGCGCACACATTTCCTTGGTGGAGTCTTGATGTTCGAAAGGAAAAGAACATTAAGAGCTGAGCAGAGGAAAGGTTAGTGGAAAGTGCCAGTGGTCTACTAAAATCTGAATTCTTCCCAAGCACTAGTCCAGACGTCATTTCCAGCCACCCTCCTGTTAGGTGTCATGACTGTCCAGGAGCCCTGAGCAGAGTCACGAGTTATACCACAGGGAGCAACCTTCAGGAGCGGGCATGACCCCACCCCCATTCCCACATACGCAGATGACAGTTCTTCCAGGGAGGATAGAGCAGGGGTGGGGAAGGAACCTGTATCCTTAAACAGCTGCGGAGCCACAGCCTGTGTCTGGAAACTTGGACTGTCGTATAAAAGAAACTTCTGTCTTTTAAGCCACTGCATGGTTGGATCTCTCGAACATCAGCTTAGCCTTTTGTCCTAATACAGAAATGATTCTCAGATCAGATCAGAAGAGCATTCCCCAGGTCCCATCCGCTCCCCACCAGGTCTCAAGATAGCATATGCATCTGGCAGAGAGCCAAACCTCTGCCAAGATCAAGGACAATGATTCCCCCAGGCTTCAAAATCCTTCCCCAGGGAAGCACTTCAGGTCCCTGGAAGCCACAGTGGTGTCTCTAGCACTTTCTTTGGAAGAGTTTGCTGCCTTACCTTGTGGCTGCAGGCAAGAGTTCTCAGGCTGTGGGGCAGAGGGGCCTTCCTTCCAAGTCCATGGTCCTGGGAGCCCGTATCTCCAACCCAGAGGCCAGCAAGGAATTGTGAATGCCCAGGTCATGAAACATGTGCTTGCTGCCAGCATGCCTTTCACTTTTAGATTCAACTATGAGAAGAAAACAGTCACTTTAACTGATCAGATCATGAATATACTGGAGGGAATTCTACGTGGAAGATTATTCACAGAACAGCGTATACTATACTTCCCAGAGACAGGTAATGAGCTCAACAATGAGCTCATTCCTTGAGATAGTTTTGATTAAAACAAAAGTGATAAAGATGGAAGCACTTGATCTGTATGGGTTGTGAATGGATTCTTATATGTGAATATATAACTTATCATTTAATATATGTTTCAAAAGAACTTTCTGCCACAATGGAAATCATCTCTATCTGCACTGTCAATATGGTGGCCATTAACAGTCAAGGGTGGCTGGTGCCAATGGGAAACTGGATTTTTAATTATATTTAGTTTTTAAGACATTGACATTTGAATAGTCACATGTGATTAGTGGCTACTGTATTAGACGTCACAACTTTGGGCCAAAGGTCAGTACAGTTTTCTATAAAGGACCAGATAATGAATATTTTAGGCTTTGGGAGTCATGTGGCCTCTGGAAAGCTACTTAGTCCTACTCTTGCGAAGCAACAGCAGTTGTAGCACTATATTAACTAATGGGCATGGCTCTGATCCAGTAAGACTTGATTTGCAAAACTAAAGAGTCTTCTTTAGACTCATCAATAAATTTGTTAAAACTTCCCATGATGTTTTCAGCTACTGAGGATGAGAAATAAATTCACATTGACGTTTTACTGACAAGACATTTTAAGATCTGGAATTTCCCCCTTTTGCTAAGAACCCAGGGGAAGAAGTGCTTAACCTAGAAGATCTCGTCTCACATTTCAGACCCTGTGGGGCTTGGTAGGAGAAAACTTGAGGGCAGACGGCTCTCCTTCCTTGAGCCCACAAACCATACTCAGGACTGAACAGCCTGTCTCCCCCAAACCTCCAGGCCCTGCACTCAGCTCCAGGTGTCATCACAAAACTCAGAAAGCATCTGTTTTCCTCAGACCTTGACCCCCGCACAGCCCAAAAGTGGATGGAAAAATACCCTGGACATTCAGTTAAAAAACTATCCTTTCAAAGCTCATTTCTCTTGTCACTTTTATTTGGGGCCAAGGCTTGCAGATTAAAAAGGTAAATAAATCAAAGCCTTTTCACTACATGGTAAAGGCAAATCAATACAGTGAATCTCCCAGAGTCTCAAAGAAGCCATGTTTCACTTTTAAATTTTACCCCAAAAGCAGTAACTGGAGAATACAGCATGCACATTATTTCCTGCACATTAGGGCTCAATGGGAAAGATAAATTTAAAAAGAGAGAGAGAGAGAGAGGGTTTAGGGGGCAACAAGCTCAGGAAACAGACTCAGTAGTGAAGAATTCAGAGCAGTCTCAGAGGCGATGCTTTGCATAATGTGACTATTGGGGTGTGTGTGTGTGTGTGTGTGAGTCGCTCAATCATGTCTGACTTTTCATGACCCCATGGACTATAACCCACCAGGCTTCTCTCCATGGAATTCTCCAGGCTATTGGTTTAATATTAATTAAAGAAACATTGAATTTTAGCCCACATTGACACCTTCAAACATTGCTATGTGCTTAGCGAAAGGTTGCTTCCCCTGCCCAGGAACAATAATTGTCTAATTACAGCCTGAAGAATAAATACTAGTCCTAGGACAGTACACTGAGGATGCCCCATCAAATTTATGCCAGTAATAGTTTCCTTTTGTAGTCATGCTGGAGAAAAAAAAGGAATCGGAAGATGCAGTTATAATGTCAGTTATTTAAAAAGCTGTCAGTATTGCCATTTAAAAAATGTAGTTATAATATTGTCAATATTGAATAGAAAGGCTCACATGCAGATGACTTCCAGGACAGATTGGATAAAAGTTATTGGACTACATATACATGTTTTTTCCCCTTTTCTCTAGAATGCTGCATTTCTTCCTAAACTTAGCATGAACAGTTGGAAGCAAGGCATTGCCTAGTTGCGATCCTTCTCAGAACCCATGCAGAGGCAGGGTCCCAAGGATGCCAAAGTTCCAGTGAGAAGCTGCAGGAGGGCCAGGTTCTTCTGATCATTTCCTATTTCCTTGCCTCCTTTTCTCAGTACGTCTTCCTTTCAAGACTCCCCACTATTAGGAGCAGAAGTGCCTGCTGGGCCAGGCAACCGCAGGGATCTACCTGCCAAGAGCTAGCCAGGGTCAGCAAGGCTCAATAATGGACATGTCCCATTAGAATGGCCAACCTCAGAGTGCTGGGCCAGTCAGGCTGCCCTGGAAGCCACTGATACATCAATACTTCTCCAGGATGAATCAACATGTACAGGTAGAACGGAGGCGGGAGGCACAAGAAGGGCCCCAAAGACACCAGCCCTTCTAACATCTCGGCAAAGAGAAAGGAAAGGAAGAGAATAGGAAAAGACATGTCAGGCCCAGGAGGAGGGCTCCATGCCTGGAAAGCCTGATTGCACCTTCTAGCTCCCCTCCACAGATCCCACCTCTCGGGGCTCCGCCCTGAGCCCCACATCACAAACCTACCCTAGGAGTCGTCTCGGTTTGGTCACCAGGGAAGGTCCCATCAGGGGATTTATTGCCAGGAATGTTCACAAAGATGTTAAACTCACAGCTACAGTGGCGCGGCCGCCCTCCAACGGGTCAGAAAGGCTGGGATCTGTCTGCTCAGGTCACGACAGCTGGAAGGGCGTCTCGGCCCCCAGAGAACCCCCAACACACACACACCAGGAGAAGCACCTTCCCCACCCCATGCCCTACAAAAGCCAGTTGGGGCTCTGTGTTCCTCCTGGGTGATCTTGGGCAGAAGAGCCTCATAGTACCTGATTCCAAAGGGTATGAGGAGTGAGAAAGAAGCACATGTAATGGGCTACACAAGGATGCTTCTTGTAGTACTTTTGTTTCACCAAAAAAAAAAAAAGAAAACTAATCACCAATGTCACCAAGGAAATGACAGAATACTCTAGAGCTTATCCATAACAAAGGATACTACGCTACCATTAAGAAATAATAAAGCCCAACCTTTGATTGAACTGGAAAAAAATCTTTGAAACATGCAGTGATCTAAAGATAAACAAGTTGTCCATTAAGACATACAGTGTGATATGGTTTGTATTTTTAAATCCCACAATAAAAAAGCACATTATGTATACATCTATTGCAAATGCATAAAAATAAAGATCTGGGAAATAGAGCAGTTGTTTCTGTGAGGCAGGGGTCAAGGGAATGTCAACTGTTATGAAGATGCTTTCAGCTAGAATATATCATGTGCTACATATGACAAATGTTTGAGATCAAAGACTTCGAGGCAAGAGTCACTTTTTTAAAATTTCAGCTTCAATATTTAGTAATTGAGGCAAATCATTTAACCTTCTTTGAGCCTCAGTTTTCTCACCTATAGTAAGGGGGGAAAATCCTAGTTCCTAACTTACAGATTTGTTGTAAGAATAAAACATATATATATGTTTTATATATATAAAACACAGTCACTTCATCTGTGTCTGACTCTGTGCAACCCCCTGGACTGTAGCCCACCAAGATCCTCTGTTCATGGGATTCTCCAGGCAAGAATACTGGAGTGGGTTGCCAGGCTCTCCTCCAGGGGATCTTCCCCACCCAGGGATCAAACCCGCACTTCTTACGTCTCCTGCTTTGACAGTTCTTTACCACTAGTGCCACCTGGGCTATGTATGGGCTTTCCTGGTGGCTTTGATGGTAAAGAATCTGCCTGCAAGGCTGGAGACTTGGGTTCATTCCCTGGGTTAGGAAGATCCCTTGGAGAAGGAAATGGCAACCCACTCCAGTATTCTTGCCTGGAGAATCCCATGGACAGACGAGCCTGGCAGGCTACAGTCCACGGTATCGCAAAGAGTCAGACACGACTGAGAGACTAAAGCAGTAACAAATATATATATACATATATATATATATGTATATATATTCATATTCCTTAACTCTGAACCTTTTTCTTATAAGACCAGACAAAGGCTTAAAAACCATGGGTGCTCCTGACCGTGCTCCACTCTGGAAAAGAACTCTCAGGTCATGAGAGCAGGGCGGGACGGCAGGTGGAAGAAAGCCAGGATTTTTCTTTCTCTTATCTTATAAATAGCCCTATTTTAAATCCCAGAAACCTGGAGTTAAGCATGCTTAATTGGACTGCATAAATTAATCCCTAATATCTCAAGCTAGTCCAGAAGCTACTAGGAAACAAAATCATGTACTTTAATATATGGTACACACATGTGTGCACACACACAAAAAACCAGAATCTAGTCAAGCTATCAACTATAGTCCTTAGAAACCAAAGTATTTAGAATTAGTCCTTGACACAAGTTGAGTGATTTAAAGGCCATATGGAGATGTAATATACATTTTGATTATTTACCAAACTTATAGACATTCTTTTAAAAAGAAAGGGGGATAAAGCTCATGCATGACAGCACTCTCCTAGACGTTCCTAAACTTTAGGGCTTTGTTGAAAGTCTCCAGATCTATTCTTGAGACTACCAGGGGCCACAGATGTACTGAGGTCAAGTGTTAAGTGCTAGAAGGGATTTAAACTAACTACTTATTAACTAAATTGTTAACCAGGATAAGATCTCATTTAAAGAGGTAGTACATTTACTACTTGAGTACAAACAAGGAAACTCTGTAATACGTTTGTCATATTTGCTGTCTTGGAGAACAATAAGTGAATATGTGTTTACTGAGAGAATTCAGTCTCCGAGCAGTGGCACAGAGTGTCCTCTTAAATATTCAACTTGTTCAGTCTCGGGGAGAATTTCCAGTAACAAAGGGTTGGCTGTTTGCTTTGCATTTAGTATATACTGTAATGAGCTTTCAAAGAGTAGGAGGTTTGAGGACCATTTGATTAAACTTTTTCTGAAGAGTTCAATGTACACAAACTCCTCATTAATGAGAGCAGAAATTTCCTTTGAGGTAAAATATGGATTTCTGAAATGTGATTCTTTTCATATTTGGAGCCAAAGCACAGTAGGAATACATATCAGATTATAACAGAGAGATAAGATTTGGAATTCAATTATGGCAAGTACTTGAATTTCACAGCTCGTGAGTAAACTCTTCAAGAATATATCAAATGAAAAAAATGACGACAACTCGGAAACCTGTTATTATCAGAAAAGGATATCTAAAGAAAACTTCAGACTAACTGACGTTTTAGTATGAAAATTCTATGGAAGTCCCTGGAAGATTAATTATTGTGAATATAAGCAAATCACTGCAGACAAGTGACTGCAGCCATGAAATTAAAAGGCGCTTGCTCCTTGGAAGAAAAGCTATGACAAATCTAGACAGCATATTAAAAAGCAGAGACATCACTATACTGACAAAAGTCTGTGTTGTCAAAGCTATCTATGGTTTTTCCAGTAGTCATTTATGGATGTGAGAGCTAGACCATAAAGATGGCTGAGTGCTGAAAAACTGATGCTTTCAAACTGTGGTGCTGAAGAAGACTCTTGAGAATCCCTTGGACTGCAAGGAGATGAAACCAGTCAATTCTAAGGGAAATCAACCCTGAATATTCATTGAAAGGACTGATGCTGAAGCTCCAATATTTTGGCCACCCAATGCAAAAAGCTGACTCATTGGTAAATATCCTGAGGCTGGGATAGATTGAGGGCATGAAGAGAGGTGGGCAACAGAGTATGAGATGGTCGGATGGCAACCATCTGAAACTCAATGGAGAAGAGTTTAAGCAAACTCTGGGAGACAGTGAAGGACAGGGAAGCCTGGCGTGCTGCAGTTCATCAGGTTGCAGAGTCAGACACAACTAAGCGACTGAACAACAAAGCAATTCGAGAGATAATGTTTAAAGAAAGTATGAACTTGCAATGGAAGATAACCTGTAATCCCCATCCACTCTTGATATTTATCAGTCACCTCTTTGTACAGCAGTGTACCATGCTGAAGGGATAAAGTCAGAAAGTTTTCTCAAGGAGTCTGTGTTTTTTAATGGAAAACAAGACAGATACATAATAGGTATATAGTGACACATAGATGAATGACATTCACTGCATACACAGAAAACCCACCAGTTCCTGGAGCCCCAGATTATAACAACTCTCAAGAAACTTACAATATTGCTCAAAAAATAAAACAGATATATAAGATAACTATCTTTGCAATTACTATCAGTATATCAGAATCTCAGCATCTTAGAGGCAGGCGAAAAATTAGAAAAGATAGATAAACTAACTATTTAATAGATGAAGAAACAAAGATACGGAGGAAAAAAAGGAGAAAACTGATAATCTACTCTGAAGCAGAAAACAATACAATATCTGACACACATTGTGTGTGTCCTCAGTCGTGTCTGACTCTTTGCAACTCCATGGACTGTAGCCTGCCAGGTTCCTCTGTGCATGCAATCTTCCCAACCCGGAGATCAAACCCATGTCTCTTGTGTCACTGGTAAAGAACCTGCGCGACCTGGGAAGTTATCGTTCGGATACTCATGACAGTTCTGTGAGGTTCACATATTCCTCACCTTTGGCTACCCATTCCAGTAACCTTGCCTGGAGAGTTCCATGGACAGAGGAGCCTGGCGGTCCATGGAGTCACAAAGAGTCGGACACAGCTGATAAACACTTTCACTTTTCACTTCCATGCGGATTCCAGCTTCCTTGGGAAGACTTCCTAGATTTACCTTCCCTAGGCTTAAACATGTCACTCATGTCATTACTGGGCACTTGGACCTGGCTCTTAATTAATCTGTCCTGCATGGTTTGGGGGGAGCTCAGCAATGGGCAAGGGAACCTGGGTCTGCTCCCTGACCCCACATCTTGGCTCTGTGACCTCACTTCAACCCACATCCTATCTCTTTCATAGTAAAAGGTAGGGAATACATGAAGCTCATGGAACTGTCATGAGTAACCAGATGATAGCTTCCCAGGTGGCACAGGTTCTTTACCACTGACACAGGAGACATGGATTTGATCCCTGGGTTGGAAAGATTCCTGGACTAAGATGTAAGAAAAATACAAACCAGAAAACATATTAAGAATCAAGTTAGTAGTAGCCGAGATGGCCTCTACCTTCCTGCTTGTCTGACTCCCCAATAAAAGCATGAACTTCTCAAGGGCCCGGCCTGGTTTTATCTCCTCGGCACCTTCAGAGCCTAGCACAGTATCTGGATCACAGTACACTCAAGAAATGCGTGCTGAACCCAAAAATGCAGAGAAATCTGGCTATGATTCAGAGAACCTGATGTGAATTAGCTGAGAAAGAGAAGGGCAGATTTTATCTAAATGAAAAGTTAGGAAACTGGAAATGTGAAAATTTGACAGATTTATCCAATTACAGTGTCCTTTCGCCTGCTGCCTTTTATCCCACATGGGCAGCCAACCTCTGACCTTGGCTAGAGGAGTGTCCTCTGTCTTCTGTGACCTCTGGTGAGCAAAGGGCACATCATCAGCTTCCTCCTTCCAACATCCAAGAAACCAGAGTACAGGAGGACCCAGGACTTCAAGCTCCACCAGAAAAAATACCACTGATCCACTAATGACCAAAAAACTTGTCAACAGCAAATTTTTGGCTGGCGACATTCTTGCGGGAGGGGTGCAGATAGAAAGATGCTTATAATCAATTTTAATTTGGGCAAATTCTGGATGCCGTCACATTATCAAGTGTGGGACAGAAAGTTAGTTAAGGAACATTTTTAAGAACATTGAGACACAATCTGTTGCAAGCAGGAGACGTCTAGATCTCAGCACTAGGAATTAAGAACACAAAAGGCTCTTTCACAAGAGCCCTCACTCAAGTAAAAGGAGACATGAAAGAAAGCTGTCCCTCCAACAATGCTGAAATGGTGGGCATTTGCACTACAGTCAGATCCCACCCAGTGGGTTCTTTTTCTGAAGTTGGGAGAGGAGAAAAGGTCTGGACAAAAGACAGTGTGCGAGGAGTGTCAGACAGTGACAAATCCAGGGATGGAGCTGTCTTTTTGTGATCTCCAAAGCTAGATCCAAGAAGTTTCAGAAAAGCAGGTTTGGGCTCAATAGAAGGAATTATTTACCCTAAGTAATAAGTGTCAGTTGTTCAGTCGTGTCTGACTCTTTGCCATCCCCTCGACTGTAGCCCTCCAGGCTCCTCTGTCCATGGGATTCTCCAGACAAGGATACTGGAGTGGCTAGCCATTCTCTTCTCTAGGGGATCTTCCAGACACAGGGATTGAACGTGGATCTCCTGCATTGCAGGCAGATTCTTTACTGTCTAAGCCACCAGGGAAACCCTATTTATACTAAAGACAGAGATAAAATGGGCTTCCTGGGAGGAGACTGCAATTTCCTGGTTGAAGAGACTTGAAAAACTATTTACAGCATCTTGAGCTTCTGTTTTGTTTTCTGGTCTCAACTCTTGTTATTTCCACTGTTGACTCCCACAGGCAAAGTTCCTCCAGGCCATTTGCCTTCCCTACTTCATTCATTCTTCA
Source organism: Muntiacus reevesi (assembly GCF_963930625.1). Lineage (NCBI taxonomy): Eukaryota > Metazoa > Chordata > Mammalia > Artiodactyla > Cervidae > Muntiacus > Muntiacus reevesi. The sequence goes on from NC_089250.1 coordinate 34,984,131, forward strand.
GTCCAAATGCCTCTTCCTTCATATAATCTTCCTTCATCTCTTCAGCAGATAGAAGAGTGCTCCCCACTCTGCTCAGTCTATAAATGTATCCCCTTTATACCATCCTATCACTTCCTTTGTGGCTCAGCTGGTGAAGAATTTGCCTGCAATGCGGGGAACGTGGGTTCAATCCCTGGGTTGGGAAGATCCCCTGGAGAAGGGAAAGGCTACCCACTCTAGTATTCTGGCCTGGAGAATTCCATGGACTGTATAGTCCCTGGGGTCACAAAAAACATAGCTGAGCAACTTTCACTCACTCACAATCACTTGCCACGTCCCCAACTGCTCGTTCTTCTTTTCATATAATACCCATAGATGTGCAAATACTACTCTGTGCAAATATACTTCCCAGAACTTTCACTTCGACAACTAGTTAATATATTCTAATATATGTGATTGGTCAATCCCTCTTGCTGAGATAGTTAGAAAAGGAGACACTGGGTGTGGGGAATGATGAAGAGACCAAGTAGATGAAATCTAAGCAGGAATCAGAAAGCAGACAGGAGTGAACTCCAATTCACCCGGGGGGATTGAAGAAAGTAAAAATGCACCAAGTAGGACTATCTGTATCTGGAACAGAATTATGGTGGTTATTGATGAGTGGGTTAATCTTTTTTCTATTCAAACATCTACCACTTTGTTTTCTTCATAGTGGTAAACAAGAAATCTAAAGTATTAACCACAGAAACTATTAAACATTTTATGGAAGGAAAGTTAGGAAGACCTGCCCGTCTAACAAGTAAAATCTGCTGTAAACTGAACATTTTCTAGTAGGTGAGTGAATAAAAATGGAAAATATCAATGGAAAAGTGCAAGTTCTAATTTATTTAGTTTTAAATTTTGCAGTTTTTCTTTATGTCTTAAATTTTAAATGTTTAGTAGTGTAATATTTTTAAAATTCAGGAAAAAACATGAACTCATCCACTGGTTCTAAGAAACATTCTCCTTAACTGAATTTTGGCTTCAGTTACCTTTTTCTTTTATAAGAAATAAAACATCTAGTGACAGCTGAAGCACTCCCTTCACTTCTCAACCTCCATCACAAGAGATGACAAATAACTTGACTGTGTCTTATATTTTACATAGACACAAAATTTTAAGCAATGTATAGTAATGTTTGTATGCACTTAGTAGCTCAGTCACATACAACTCTTTGTGACTCCACAGATTGCAGCCTGCTAAGCTCCTCTGTCCATGGAATTTTCCAGGCAAGAATACTAGAGGGGTTGCCATTTCCTCCTCCAGGAGATCTTCCTGACCCAGGGATCCAACCTGAGTCTCCTGCATCTCCTGCACTGCCAGGCGAATTCTTTGCCACTGAGCCACTTGAGAAGTCCAACAGTAATGTCTGCATATCTTTAAATGTTCAAATGTGGTAAATTACATTAAAAGACTTCCTAATGCAAGTCATCCTGCAACACTGAGATAAACAATCATTGGGCAAAAAAAGCCTTTGAAAAGTACTTCAGTGGATTTAGTTTGCTAATATTTTATTTCCGATCACTGCCTTCATATTCATAGTTGTCAGTGCCTTACGGTTTTGCTTTGTCTTACCTTACTCATTCAATTTTGTTATCAAGATTGTACATATGAAATGATGTGGAGAGTTGTCCTTTTTTTATTCTCTGAAAAAGCTTATTCAAGGACGTGCCTTTCTGTTCTTTGAAGATTTTGTAATCTTGGCTGAGTCTGGTTTGTTTTCTGGGGAGAGGACAGAGCTGGGGGGAAGCTGTAGATTATTAATTTGATTCACTTCTTTTGTGGTTTATAGGTAGGTTCCATTTTTTTGTGTTATCAGTTTTTTGTAATTGACATTTTTCTAGGAAACTATCCAATTTCTTGAAGTTTCCAACATGTTCTCAAGAAGATATTCATAGTATTCTCTGATAAGCTTGGAAATCTCCTTCTATAGTTAAGTCCTGTTTCTCTTGCATGCCTTTCCTCCTCCTGCTTTTGGTCATTCTCACCAGACTGCTTTATCACTCTTTTCAAAGCACTAGCTTTGAGTTTGGTGGATTTTCTGTATTACTGCTTGTTTCTAGCCCATTAATTGCTATCCTTATCTTTATGATTTCCTTCCTTCTGCTTTCTTTCTGCTGGCTCTGCAGTTCTGTTTTTACTGTATTGCAGACAGTACTAGCTCATGAGTTTATAGTTTTTCTCATTTTCTAATGTATGCAATTAAGATGATAAATATTCATTTAAAGTAACATTCAACTGACACTCCACAGGGGTTTTTCCTGTTTAATGATTTCAAAATATATATTATTCTTTCTTTTTCTCTTATAGCTTTTAATTTTTAATGTAGAGAATTTCAAATATATACAGAAGCAAATTTTGAATCCTCCTGAAATGTTCCTAGCTCAACATGCAACAGCCTTTCTAATACAGGCTTTGGGTTATAATGTATACAGGTACATTAATCACCCAGTGGGGTCCTATTCTTTGTGACCTCATGGGCTGCAGCCCCCACCAGGCTCCTCTGTCCATGGGATTTCCCAGGCAAGAATACTGGAATGGGTAGTCATTTCCTTCTCCAGGGGATCTTCCTGACCCACGGATGGAATGGGGGTCTCCTGCATTGCAGACAGATTCTTGACCATCTGAGCCACCAGGGAAGCCCTGGGGTAATAATGTTCCCTGGTTATTCTTATAATAGAAATCCAAGTGCATGTCTAATTTCTTTTCCATGAAGACAAAAGCTATACCTTTCTTAGCCTCCTGTCATGCATAGTAAGTGTTAGTTGCTCAGTCGTGTATGACTCTTTGCGACCCCATGGACTGTAGCCCACCAGGCTCCTCTGTCCAAGGAATTCTCCAGGCAAGAATACTGGAGTGGATAGCCAGTCCCTTCGCCAAGGGATCTTCCTGACCCAGAGATCGAGCCCAGGTCTCCTGCATTGCAGGCAGATTCTTTACCGTCTGAGCCACCAGGGAAGCCGGTCATGTACAGTAAGTGCTCGACAAAATCTGGCGGAATTAATTCCTTTAATTCCATAGGTCCATTTTCAAAGCAATTTATTTTGTCAAACCCAGCCTTAGCGTCACAGATGGTTAAAAATACTTCGAGAATATATAATTAGCATTTTTATGAGCACAGTTCCCATATTTGAACTTCCACAAAAGTTCAAGAGAGTTGAACAAACACCATTTCAGGAGCTATAAATAAAGCGCCGCCCACGGAAAGCCGGCCCTGCTTTTTCCTCTGCTGCCGCCCCATGCCTGTCTTCCCGCACTGTTTCCAAAGGCTTCAGTGTGTGAGCTCCCGGGGAAGAAGGGAATCCAAGCCGCATCGGCCGCACTGCTGAGCCCAAGAAAAGCACCACCGAGCCTCCGCAGGAAAGAGAAGTGGTTGCCACACGGAGGAAAAGATTCCAGAGCTTTCAGCCTCCACCGCCACTGGCTCAACTGTTTCTAAGAATAGCGTGAACTGTGGAAAGAAAAAAAAAAAAAAGAAAGAAAAACTACTGGCACCAGACACTGGTCTTTCATTGTCTCCAGGCTTTAAAATAGAAACAAGCTGAAACGGAACTGCCCCTGGAAACCGTCTCCAGGCCTCGCTCGGTGAGGACCAGGATGCTGGCTCCCGGGGATGCTGGCTGCCAAGCAACCTCTGCCTGGGGCTGTCACCAGCCATACGTTTCCAGGACCGGATGGGTACCCCCACTGACTGAACCCCAGCCCGGGGCCGGTCTCCCAGGGCCCAGGCCTGTCCTCGGGGGTTCTCAGAGGTTCTCCCCTGAGCCTCACCTAGGGAGGGCCACGGGGATATGAGGGGGCTTCCCCATCCAAAAGTTCAAGCTGTCTGTGGAATGCTTTTCTTTCCATTTCATTTTCAGAACCCTAAATGCAGTGTATTGATTCATAAAAGAGATATTACAAATAGTTTCCCCGCCTCAAAACACAGCAGACCGCTTGGCCTAGAGGAGCATGTCTAGGTGGACCCCCATTCAGAGGTTGGCTGGCCTCATGCAGGTATAGATGGTTGGTTCCAGGACCCCCGCAGACACCAAAATCCAGGGATACTCAAGTTCCTCATATATAATCAACTAATATTTGACATAGTCACCCTGTATACTTAAGTAGTCTCTACATTACTTATAATACCTAAAAACAGCGTAAAAACTGTATCAGTTCAGTTCAGTTCAGTTGCTCAGTCGTGTCCGACTCTTGAATCGCAGCATGCCAGGCCTGCCTGTCCATCACCAACTCCTGGAGTTTACACAAACCCATGTCCATCGAGTTGGTGATGCCATCCAGTCATCTCATCCTCTGTCGTCCCCTTCTCCTCCTGCCCCCAATCCCTCCCAGCATCAGGGTCTTTTCCAATGAATCAACTCTTCGCATGAGGTGGCCAAAGTACTGGAGTTTCAGCTTCAGCATCAGTCCTTCCAATGAACACCCAGGACTGATCTCCTTTACGATGAACTGGTTGGATCTCCTTGCAGTCCAAGGGACTCTCAAGAGTCTTCTCCAACACTCTAGTTCAAAAGCATGTATAAATAGTTACAAATGCAATGGCTCAGTGGGTGAAGAATCTCCCTGCAATGCAGGAGACATGGGTTCAGTCCCTGAATCGGGAAGAACCCCTGGAGAAGGAAATGGCAATCCACTCCAATATTCTGGAAACTCCCACAGACAGAGGAGCCTGGCAGGCTACAGTCCATGGATTTGCAAAGAGTTAGACATGACTGAGCACATAAACTTATTACTTACAATGTAAATGCTATGTAACTAATTACTGGCCTGTGCCTAATTCAATTTTTGCTTTCTGGAACTTTATAGAATTTATTTCTCAGAATATTTTTGATCTCAGGCAGATTGAATCCATGAATATGGATACAGAGGGCTGACTATACAGGGCCGAAGAACATTACTCTTTACATGCAGCAGGCACTCACTTGTGGGGTTTTCCATAAGGAGGATGTGACATTAGCTTGAATACTAGATTTGTTACCAGAAACAAACTCCTATCCTTTGGGGATGGCTCCTAAAAAAATCAGTGCTCTAGGCAAATAGTCTGAAATATTCAATTCTAATCTCTACACATCTACCTATCTCTTCTATTACATTGATCATTTAGTGAAAATAAAGGATTTTTTGCCCTTTCAAAATTTCTAGTATTTATACAATTACACTTAGTTGGGAACATAAACCAACACTCAAGCTTCTTTTTTCCCACTTCCTAGATAAACACACTAGTGATGAAGTTTGTTGGAGTTGGGGCTTCCAGAACCCAGTGTCAATTTCTGATGGATTACTTCAGCTCCACTCCTTCCAAAGTGGTTAATTGTTGACCCAGTAAGAAAAAGAAGGAAAGAAAATGGGCCTCTTTCTTTCATGGGCTTAATGTTCTATAATGTCTTAAAGTCAGTGCCTGCTTCACAGGTGAGTGATTGAGGGGGAGGGTGCACAATCAAGTTAATGGAACTTCACTGTCAAGTCAAGAACTTGCTTGTCAAGTCCAACATGGCTCCAAAGTATAGCAGCATCTCCCCTCCATCCAGACTCTGGGTTAAGACCACTGTTGAGTCAACTCAACTCAAGGGAAAGAATTCTGCTTTGGAAACAACAGCAAAAAGGAAAGCTAGCACCAGGGGCAGACAGACATGAATGAGCCCACCCACACAGAACATTTAAACTGTGGTTCTCCCAGGGGCCCTGCCTTTGCTTACAATCATCAGCACAGGTAGAAATTTATCATCCCCTCTCCCTATCCCCTCATCACAGTTCTCAGTCTGAGTCATCTGCCCAAATTAGGTTACTAAAACTAGAGCAGAGATTGATTGTCCCTGTTGCTGCATGTTAGGCTGTTCTCAACTCAGAGCGCACTTAGTTGCAGTCTCAGGGACTCTACAAATATTTGTTGACTTGAATGACATCCTTGTCCTTGGCTGGTGTCCACTACTCACCTGTTTCCTGATAGCCAATTGATCTCTAGTATAAAAAACCACCCATCACTCAAACTTCTCTTGCCCATGTTTGTCAACAAGGTTTATGTCTCAGGATCCCAGCTCAATTCTCCTTCCAGACCTTGAACTTGCCTGTTCTCCACTCCAACACTCCAGAGAGACCTGAGCTTTGACTCTAGGCTCAGC